>NC_140938.1:97414053-97886553 GCF_014529385.1 Adiantum capillus-veneris | reverse complement strand
ACAAAAGCTACCATGGCAAGATTTATTGTTAGTGAACGGATTCTTGGGGAGGATCACAAACAATTTACTCGTCGTGGTCACGCTACGAGGGATCTTGCAATGTCATATGATTTGGATGAGGAGCTTCGTCAATCCCCTGAGCTTAGTCACATGGTCGAGAGGTACTTTGTGGTTTGGGATGGTAATCACCAATTGGAGGCATGGATGCGGTGGATGAACGAGAATGACATTCCAATTGAGAAGGCACCAAAGGTGGAGTGCGTTCTAGTTGATTTTCAGCCCCATGAGACAGCGGAGTTTCGATTGGTTTTGGGTATGATCAATAGGTGAGCCCTTTTTTTTTTGCGAATGTAAATGCATCTTATCTTTTAACTATATAAATTACAATCGAGTGTTAAACAGGGCCATGAGGGTTTCAGTGCCTCACACAACTGCTCATGATATTTTCATGATGACAAAGCTAGGGTTGGCGGACCCTACTTCACTTTTGCAAAAATTCCCCGAAAGAGCGCGTTTGGCAGCAGAAAGGGCTTTGAATTTTAGTGGTCCAAACAAGTCAAAGTGGCTAAAATTGCTAATTGTTGTCCTTGCGCAACTACTTTGGAAGGTATGCTTTAAACCAATGCTAAATGAGAATATGTTTTGATTGCGAAATCTTATTATGTGTATTTTGATTGAGTCCTTGGCATGTTTAGTAGTAAAACGGAAGGGCTTCCATCAAAAGAGAGTTTTGACTACGAGTTGGCACCTGACGCATACGAGGAAAGCATCGATCTAGTGTTATCTCAAACGAAGCAATACTTTACATGCAAAGGGCTTGAGATAGCCGCCATTGCAAATCCAGAGACTGGCAATGATTTTTTCCAGAAATGTATATCATTTACAGGTTGGGGCGAGAAGACCACGAAAATGACACCCTCGAGAGTGGCAGAGGTTGCGCGTGCACGCATTAGCCCGACAGAGTAAGTAAAAGTCATTCAAATCATTGGATATATTTCTCTTTTTATTATGTAGCAATAAAAAATAAGTCTCGTTTTTCCTTTGATAGGAAGTGCCGCTTGCTTGATTTGCTCCAAGGCGGTGATGCATCCTTGAAGGAGAAGGGCATCGATTTGACGGAGAAGGCCTGGATCCAGTGGCTTCAATATCACGTGTACTGGTGGCAATTGGAAAGGTTAGGTTTAGTAATTATCTGCACCAGCTAGCAATTTGTTGATAATGTAACTTGTGACTTATTATTTGCTGTTGTAGGAGAGTGCTTGAGACGGCCGAGAAAATGGAGCCCGAGAATCATGATGTTGCTATCCAACATGAGAAGGCTGAAGGTAGGCATGGTTGCACACTTGCCCACACATTACTGACATACAGACGCAAGCACTTTGAGAAGGCCTTCAAGAAGTGGAGTGCTCAGATCAAGTCCACACAGGATCCCCAAGAGCAACCCCATTTTGCTTGTACGGCACGACACTTGTTGTACAGGTTTGACATCTTTAGTTGACAAATCAAGAATGTAGTAGGACACACTAATCTTGTTCTATGAAAATGAAAACATTGTGGTCTGTCTTGTAGATGGTGGAGAGATGCTCTTGTCTTTCCCATTCCCGAGCACCCCAGTGATGCATGGTGCAAGTCAGAGAGAGAGGAGACGGGCTTATATCCGGACGAGTGGATAGACGACTTGCGGCCAAAGGGAGCATGGCTCAAGTGTCCTTGGTGGCTGGACTACCCGGACAAGGAGTACCCACCCGAAGAGGAAGAGCTATACATAGTATCATTCTATATAGTTTTTACCTTTGCCATGAAGCAATAGAATATGGGCTCAATAACTCGTCTTCTTTTAATTAATAGCGGAGTATAGTGCGTCACGGAAGAAAGCGGTTGTTATAGAGGATGCTCTATCTCCAAACACATCAAAGAAACCGGAGAAGAAGAAAGACCTTAAAGAAAGACTCGCAAGCACAACCGGCTGACAAGCAACGTGGGAAGAGAAAGAAGAGGGCTGTAGTTTCCAGTGATAGTGAGAGCGAGCATGTGGTTGCGGAGTATTTTGTAGAAGTCAGCGATAGTGCTCATAGCCTTGGTGCTATGAGCCATAGTGTACCGACACTATCCTTCACTCCAAGACCAGTGGGGGGCATCCAGGAGTCCCCTCCATGTTCACCATCACATGGCAGGGCTGCAAAGGACCTATCAAACATGGCCAGAGTTGTGGGAGATAACCATCCAAGTACGTGAAAATGGTTAATGTTGTGTTGTTCTCTTTAGCATTGCTTGAAAGATATATTTGATCTTATGTTGCTACATACAGATATGCATGTAGATCCACGCCACCTTACAGTGCATGCTAGTGCCAAAGAGTTGTCAAAGGCTATTCCAGATGTGTTGTGCAATGACAAGTAAGCCACGCTTATTTACAATCATAGTTATGTGCACAACTTTAGTGCTAACAAAGATTGCATGCAGTTCTATGCAATCAATACGTAGATTCTTGGGCTCTCTATCAGGAACAGGGCAGATGAACCCCAGCTTGATATTGGGTGGCGTACGTTTGGTGTACATGGCCTTTCCCTTACACACTAGGCCACATGCAGCTAGCACGGGTGGGGTTCCTTTATGGAACCAATGGGATAGTGAACTTGTGGATGCTGCATTCCTTCTGGCATCCGAGTTTCTTTTGGTTGATGGCATGATTGTGGCGACATGTCATGCAGAACATCTTTCCATTGTCACTTCAAAGGCAGAAGGAGCTGGTTTCTAGTTGTTGAGGATATTGTACTTACGGCTGCCGCCGAAGTCTAGTTATACGACTATTCAGGACTATTTAGGAGGGGTATGTTTTTTTTTTTTTTGATAATGAATAGTAACTTTGATGTTTGCATGTCAGAAAATAATGTTTTACTTGCATTCGTAGGTTGGTACTTTGTTGCTGGCCATTTTTTCACCCCCTACAATTGGTGGGTGTCGGCTTCCAAGGTACGATCGAACGGATGGAGAGATTGCAGCAAATGTACGTGGCTTCTCTACAGATGATGACATGTTGTGGGAGAAGCTACCAGGTTCAGATTCCACACAGTGGACGCTTGATCGTATGGGCCGGCCTTATCGTAGAGGTGTTGAGAGGAGTCCAGCGTTTGCCAGGTGGTAGAAACTTTTTGGAAGTTTTTCTGATTGTTCCTATAAAATTATAGGTATAATAAATCTAAAGGTTACTTTTTTTTGTAGATGGCTACTAGGTACCTTCACAGACATGGGAGATGTTGTGTTGGATTGTTTTGCAGGAGTTGGGACATTGGCAGCACAATGTTTACTACTACGTAGACATTGCATCAATTGTGAGAAGGATTGGGTAATTTTCAGTGCTTGTCTGGAGCCAGCTCAACGCCTACCTTCCGATTTAGGCTCGACATTGATGTTTCATAGGAGTGTCAGAGCTCAGGTAACTAAGCAACTGAAGCAGGTATTCGAGAAGCTTCATCCGCTTGACCCACCGTTCCCGACACCACTCAGCAGTCAGGGCAGGGCAGTAGCAGCACCATATCCCACTTTCACGGCCCCAATTTTGGCTTGGCGTGCAACTGGACCGTCTCCCAGTGCATTCATTGCCTCCACATCTGAGGCCTTGCCCAGATTTGATCCATTGCCTCTTTCACTACCTACAGCCCCCCCCCCCCCCCCCCCCCCCCCCCACATATAGTTTGTACCCTCTGCCATTTGGAGGAGTTCCCCCACCATTTGGTGCACTGCCCCCATTGGCACGACCTTTGTTTCCTCCCAGAGCATATGGCCCCCCACCGCCCTTCTTTCCTCCATGTCACCCATGATGTATCACCCCCCATATGTATTTACTTTTGATGCAATGGAACACAAAGATTTGGGATTTGCTATATGAAATAGACCGTAACTGTGTGTAAGGAACTTCTATTTCTCTTATTAATAGTGTATTGAATGATTCCATGGTGTTTTTTGTTTGAATGTAAGTTGGTCGTGAAATGACAATCAAGTTGTAGTTGGGGGGAGAGAGAGAGAGAGAGAGAGAGAGAGAGAGAGAGAGAGAGATGGGTAGATTGTCCCTTCTTTTGGGAATCCGCTCGCCCGATTCTTAAAAAGCGCTCACCAAAAATTTCTCGCCCAGAAATCGCGCCCAAAGCAAGAGAAGGAGAGAGGAGAGTGCAGTAAGCTCACGCTATGTATTTCTTATCTAAAAACTTGATAATAATATTACAAAATTGGATTTTATACCTCAGCCAAAGTTTCCTAGGTCAAAAACTAATCATTTGAGAGCTCTAACCAAGGATAAAGTGATAGAATCTAGAAGTTTATAGCTCTAGCTCATAGATTACAATATCCACTCGTCATATAGGAGTTACAATATTCCCGATTTATCAAAAGAATAAGTGTTTTTACAATGAAGCTCCTGAAAAATGTTACATGAGTTAGCTTGCTGCTAACATTCTTCCCCTCCTCAAATGTGTCGTCCCTTGACACAGTTTCATGGACTAGAGTAGTCTTTGGGTTGACGCGGCTGGCGAGGCGATCTTTAAGTGCTTGAAGTGCTTTTTGATGTTGGATGCACCGTTCTTTCTCAGGGACTTGCAAAAATTGAATAGTAACTTTATTCTTTAGTTCTATGGCCGACGAACCTTGCAGTTAAATTGTTGATCTTTGGTCCAAAAATCTTTGTACTCCGTGTGAAGAACCCGGTGTAAAAAGCTTCTTCAAATGCCAACATATTGCTCAATGGCAAGAACATGCATCTGACATAGAAGCCATAAAGGAATTCTTCTTGTTAGGAAATAAGATGTAGCTAAATAGATAATTGAGTAGATTACTTAATAGAGAGAGACAAATTTACATACACGAGATTATAGAGTAGAGAGAGAGAGAGAGTACACACGATATACGTGGTTCACCCAATGTGGGCTACGTCCACGAGAAAGCAGCCACTCAATGGCTTTAGTACTTCAAAACAAGAAGTAGTTTACAAAGGGATTATACCCTTAATGGAGCTCCCACCTTGCTTCACTCTCACCACCTCACACTCACCTTGTTGCATCAACTTCACACTATGAAATGTGTGTAGAAATGGCCTGCTTTTATAGGCCAAAAGGGCTGCCCTCTCTCATGAAAGGGAGCCATGTGTAGCCGCCCTTGTGTAGATAAGTCCAAATCGGACCCTTCAATCCACCCATGTGTGGCCGCCCTTGAGAAGACAAGCCCGCTTTTGAATTCGGCCACCGGCCACCAGCCATTGACTTCCGACCACGGACCACCGGCCACCGACCATTGACTACCGGCCACTGGCCAACTGACCGATTGTTTTCCGACCACTTTCCGACCGCCGTCTGGCCATAATATTCCGGCAAAAATGCATATTCCGGCGAGGGAAAAAAAAAGTCTCGGGGGCTTCCACCCCCCAGGCCCCTAAAGTTGCCCATGATTTTTGGCCGTGAAAATTTTGGTTTCTGGCCAGTGATTTTCCTTCACACACGATGGCTTCTCCTCATAATGGGGGCCTTACAAATGTGCGCTTTTACCACAGAAAATTACAAGGATAAATCAAGCTCCATACTTAACAATCTCCCACTTGAAGACTGATCTCCAAACCAAACTTGTGACTGCTTTTCATTGTGGCTTCTTATCCTTGAATGCCGATTGAAGATGAGCAAAAGCTCAACTTCTCCTTGTTGACCACCTTTGTAAACATGTCTGCAGGATTTTCACTTGTATGCACCTTTCCTAGCTTTAGCTATCCCTCTCCCAAAAGAGTGCGTATGAAGTGATATCTCACCTCAATGTGCTTTGTCCTTGAATGAAAGGCTGAGTTCTTCGTAAGATGGATAGCTCTTTGGCTATCACTGTACAAGACACAATTGTCTTGTTTGAATCCAAGCTATTCTAAGAATCTGTGAAGCCACAGAATTTCTTTGCTTGCCTCCGTCATTGCTACATACTCTGCTTCCGTGGTAGAAAGTGAAACCACTTTTTGCAGCTTTCAAGCCCAACTTACTGTTGTGCCTCCCACCGTGAACACATAGCCAGTAGTGCTCCTTCGAGTATCTTTGTCACCTGCCATATCTGCATCAGCATACCCTTCTAGAAAAATATCAGTTCCTCCAAAATACAAAGCATTTGTTGTTGTCCCTTTTAGATACCTAAGTATCCACTTCACAGCTTGCCAGTGCTCTTTACCTGGGTTGTCCATGGACCTACTCACAACTCCCACTGCATGTGCAATGTCTGACCTTGTCCAGACCATAGCATACATTAGAGAACCTACCGCTGCAGCATATGGAACTTTAGACATATAGGCTATCTCCTCTTGTGTCTTTGGACACATATCCTTCGTTAGCCAAAGGTGTAGAAACTGGTTTTGCATTTTGCATTGCAAACCTTTCTAGTACCTTCTTGATGTAATCTTCTTGAGATTGCTTTATCGTCTTCTTCGTCCTGTCCCTTGATATTTTCATACCAAGTATCCTCTTTGCAGCACCTAAATCTTTCATTGAAAAAGTTTTAGACAGCTACTCTTTTGGGTCTTTGATGTCCTGCATGTTAGCACTTGCAATCAACATGTCATTAACATACAACATTAGGATGATGAATTTCCCATCTCCCAAATTCTTGGTGTAGACGCATTGATCCGAGTTGCATCTTGTGAATCCATGATCCAACATCCATCGATCAAACTTCAAGTACCATTGTCTTGCTACTTGCTTTAAACCATACAAGCTCTTCTTTAATCTGCAAACCATTTTCTCCTTACCTTTTACTTCATACCCCTTTGGTTGAAGCATGTAGATTTTCTCCTCTAAGTCACCGTGAGGGAATGTCGTATTTACATCCATTTGCTTGAGATTTAGATCATGAGCAGCCACAAGGCTTAAGACAAGCCTAATTGAGTTCATTTTTACAACAGGAGAAAATATTTCATTGAAGTCAATACCTTTCTTTTGAAAAAACCCTTTTACCACAAGCCTAGACTTGTACCTTTTCTTCCCACCTTCTTCTTCCTTCAGCTTGTACACCCATTTGTTTTGAAGTGCCCGCTTACCTTTAGGCAACTCAACCAACTCCCATGTTTGGTTGCGATGTAGTGAGTCCATCTCCACTTGCATGCTCTTCGTTCATTCTTCTTTGGATTCATGTTGCATAGCTTCTTCGTATGATTCTGGCTCTCCAGAATCTGAGATCAAGAGATGGTTGAAGGAAGGAACAAACCTTTCTGGAGGTCTACTTGCTCTTGTAGATCTTCGGAGAATAGGTTGAGGCTCCTCATTTGGTTGCCGTTGTTGCACATTGTCACCGTTTGCAGTCCTTGAGTCTTCACCGTCCTCAAGCTCTACTCATCACCTGTGTCTTTTGTTTGTTTTCTTTCCAAGTAATCTTTGTACATATTTTGTTCGTTAAAAATTACATCCCTACTCCTTAAGATTTTACCATCTTCAGGATTCCATAGGCGATACCCAAAGTCACCTTCTCCATAGCCAATGAAGAAACACTTTTTGGACTTTGCATCTAGCTTTGATCTTAGGCTTCTGTCTATGTGCATGAAAGCCTCACACCCAAACACTTTGAGAAATGCATAATTCACCGGTTTACCTGTCCATGCCTCTTCTGGAACTCCCCCATCCAATGTCGTTGAGGGTGACCGATTGATTAAGTACACAGACGTACTTACAGCTTCCGCCCAAAGCTCAAGCGGTAGGCCTGCATGTAGCCGCATGCTTCATGCTCGCTCCATGATTGTCCTGTTCATCCTTTCCGAAATACCATTTTGTTGAGGTGTCCTTTGCCTCCGAATTCCATTGCTAGTACAAAAGCTTTCAAAAGCTTGGCTGCAATATTCACCTCCATTGTCGGATCTGAGGCATTTAACCTTGGTACCTGTTTCATTCTCCACAAAGGCTTTCCACCTTTGAAATATGGAAAATACATCGGATTTATTCTTCATGACATAAACCCATGTTTTTCTAGTCGCAACGTCTATGAATGTTACATAGTACAATGAGCCACCAAGTGATGGTGTACTTGCAGGACCCCAAACATCAGAATGAACCAACTCAAGTTTTTTATTTTTTCTTTCATTTCCTGATTTTTGAAATTTTACACTATTTTGTTTACCATAAACAAAATCTTCACAGAACTCTAAGTCCACTTCTTTCAAACCTGGTAGAAGCTTCTTTGTTTGAAGGATTTGCATTCCTTTGGCACTCATATGCCCAAGCCGGTAGTGCCACACCACACTGTCAACTTCTGTAGTTGCTGCACAAGCTGAAGGTTGCGTGCTAACAGTACACAAGTAAAGTGTACCGACCTTTTCTCCTTTGGAAACCACCAAAGATCCCTTAGAGATATTCCACCGTTTGTTTCCGAATGCAATGACCTTCAACGTCTAATTGTCCTGTAGAGATCAAATTTTTGCGAAGAGAAGGAACATGCCTAACATCTTTAAGCTTCCATTCATTTCTGTTAGCAGTTTTGACAGAAACTGTACCTTTGCCGACAATCTCACAAGCTTCATCATCTCCCAAGTATACATACCCAAAATTACCTTTGGTGTAATCTTGGAATTGTTGCTTGTGTGGTGTCGCATGGAATGAAGCCCCGGAATCTACTATCCAGGAATTAGACACATTGTCTAATGAGAGAACTAGAGCATATTGCTCTACTTTACCTACCACATTGGCCTCTGATGTTGGCTTGTTGTCTTGAGACTCAGTCTCCTTCTTCTTCTTGGACCAACAATCCTTCTTGAAGTGGCCCTTCTTGCCACAGTTCCAACATTCAAGAACTGACTTTGTGCGTGACTTGCTCCGTCTTGAGCGATCACGACCCTTTTGGCTTTTGAATCTCTCCTTAGGCCTTCCTCTTGTTTCCACTGACAATGCAGCACTTGATGATTCTCCTGTGCTTCTCCTTCGTATTTCCTTGCTTAGGAGAACACCCACAACATCATCAAACTTAAGAGTATTTGTACTAGAGATAGAATTACATACAGCCATCACAAGGCTGTCCCAACTATTCGGTAGAGATGATAGGATAAGGAGAGCTCACACTTCGTTGAAATTGATTCTCACCGATCGAAGTTGACTTATGTTTGTGTTAAAGTCATTTAGGTGTTCTGCAACTGAACCAATCAAATCATCGAAATTGATTTTCACCGATCGAAGTTGACTTATGTTTGTGTTAAAGTCATTTAGGTGTTTTGCAACTGAACCATTCTCTGCCATCTTTAGATTGAACAAGCGCTTCAAAGAAATACCTTATTGGATGCCGATGGTTTCTCGTAGAAGTCGTCAAGTGACTTCATCAAGTCCTCCGTGGTCTTCATCTCCGAAACATTGAAGGCCACCGTTGACGCCAAGCTTAACCGGATTTTCTCATGTGCCTTTCGATCAAGGACAATCCATGCTTCATCTGCCATTGTTGTGGGCTTGTTCGCAAGACCGCCTAGTGGCAAATAGAGGTCCTTCTGGTAGAGATAGTCTTCAATCTGCATCTTTCAATGTTGGTAGTTTTTGCCGTTGAACTTCTCAATCTTGAGCTTCCCTGCCTCCGCCATAACTCCCACTCAATTCAAGGAATCCTTTCCTTGAGATAATTTAGCTACGAGCAAACCTTGCTCTGATACCAGTTGTTAGGAAATAAGATGTAACTACATAGATAATTGAGTAGATTACTTAATGGAGAGAGACAAATTTAGATACACGATATTATAGAGTAGAGAGAGAGAGAGAGAGAGAGAGTACACATGATATACGTGGTTCACCCAATGTGGGCTACGTCCACGGGAAAGCAGCCACTCAATGGCTTTAGTACTTCAAAACAAGAAGTAGTTTACAAAGGGATTATACCCTTAATGGAGCTCCCACCTTGCTTCACTCTCACCACCTCACACTCACCTTGTTGCATCCACTTCACACTATGAAATGTGTGTAGAAATGGTCTCCTTTTACAGGCCAAAAGGGCTGCCCTCTCTCATGAGAGGCAGCCATGTGTAGCCGCCTTTGTGTAGATAAGTCCAAATCGGACCCTTCAATCCACCCATGTGTGGCCGCCCTTGAGAAGACAAGTCCGCTTTTGAATTCGGCCACCACTGGCCATTGAATTCGGCCACCGGCCACCGGCCATTGACTTCCGACCACCGACCACCGACCACCGACCACCGGCCATTGACTACCGGCCACCGGCCAACCGACCAGTTGTTTTCCGACCACTTTCCGGCCGCCGTCCGGCCATAATATTCCGGCAAAAAGGAATATTCCGGCGAGGGAAAAAAAAGTCTCGGGGGCCTTCACCCCCGTGGCCCCTAAAGTTGCCCATGATTTTTGGCCGTGAAAATTTTGGTTTCCAGCGAGTGATTTTCCTTCACGCACGATGGCTTCTCCTCATAATGGGGGCCTTACAAAATGCGCTTTTACCACAGAAAATTACAAGGGTAAATCAGGCTCCATACTTAACACTTCTGAAGGTTGCCCACTTAAATCATAGCATAAGCCTTGGTTACCTTCTAAAAAGTACATCCATGGGGCTCTCGCTTGTTCAGGCTCATGAAAAACTTGGATACATGTGAGCAGCATTCTGCAGATTTTAAAAAGCATTGCACACAAGAGGTCAAGGAGGCTCTTGAAGAAGTTCATGGCACCCGTTAGGATTTTCACCATGTATTTTTCAGTTGTCAATCCTTGCTCTAGAGCTGGAAGTTTTGGGTAGTTGATCCAAGTCGGCCTTTTCTTTTTTAGTGTTTCATGTGCTTGCCATGTCCTTACCCTTGGTACAAGATAGAATGTTGGGTCCTTTTGAATTGATGCCCATGCCCTTGTAAACAATATGCGATACCTTGAGTTTCGGTTGGGCCAATTTTTCCTCCATGTGGGGTGGAGAGCATCTGACCCCTGTTCTTGCATATCCTTGTAGAGTCTTTCTTTTACTTGCAATAGCTCCACCTTTATCAAAGGATATGGCAGTGATTGTCAATGCCACTGAGTATTGATTTGTGAATGAGATGAGTTACATTGAAAGAGTGAAGGACCCTTGACTCCTAATCCATAGCTTCTTTCCATTCAGCATCCACTTCTTGAACAATCTGCTCTTTAAGTGCATCTTCTTCAACTTTAGAGAGTTGGACCATTGGCACTTGTTCCTCATCTATGATTGGTACCTGGAATTAAAAACTTTCTATATGTCCTTCAAGTGATTATGTTTCTATTTTTGCAAAGGAGATTGACGGTTTGTTCAAATGTACTTGCCTTCTCACGAGTTTCCACATTCCCTTCTCTCAGCAGTTGATTGGCTTTTTTCAATTCTTCTATCTATTTAGGCAACTGCTCTTCCCTTTGCATGCACATTAGGGCAAGGTCCCTTCTTTGTTCCTATTCCAGCTTCAACTCAAGTTCCAATTCTTTTGTTTTTCTTTTCTAAAGTTTTGTAAACTTCATCAGTTCCCTTGAGAGTGAAGCTGCTCGGTTTTTCCTTATTTTCTTTAGAAATGCCGCTTGGTCATTGATTCTCTGCTCTGAGTATTACAAAGAAGTATTTTCTACATTCAAATGTACTTGAATCTTTTGTACTGACTGAGTAGTGCTCATAAGTTCATTTGTCACTTTAGTTAGCTATTGCTCCTTGCTTTTATAGGTATCTGATAACTGCGTGAGGAGTTCCCCTAACTCTTCCATCTCTTTTTCTTTCTTTTCCTTGATGTTTTGGTGTTGTTCTGCTTCATTCTTGAGCTCTTTGATTTGGCCTTGAAGATTTTCAATGATATTCATTATGTCTTCAAGCTCGCCTTGGAGTGCATCAATTCCCTGTTCGAGTTCTCGAGCTTTAGAACAGCGGCTAAGAGCTATTGTTCGCATTTTCTCAGTCATCAACTGCATTTGCTTTGCATGTTCATTGACTTGAATGATGACTTCATCCGTTGTTTTCCACTCTTTGAATTCTGCTTGAGGCTCTTTGGAAGGTCCAGCCTCATCTTTGGTTGTTTCTAGAGCCTGTTCTTAATTGGCTTCCTTATCTTTCTTCAACCCATCTCCTTTTATTTCCTTGATTTTGTCTGATTCGTTAGTTGATGAAGAGCTTGGACTAGGAAGAGGATGATCCCCTTGTTCGGTATTGGGTGAGGATGGTCTTGGAGACATCTTCTCCCATTCCTTCTGTGTTTCAGTTGGTTTCCCAACTTCTGCTTGTTGTGGTTGTTGAGCAGTTCACTCTTCTTTGGATTTTCTTTGAGCTTCAGCTAATGCCTCTTGTATCATCAGGGCTTCAGCTTCGGCATACATCCTTTCTAACATGTCCTTAGGATCTTTTTGGATCTTCTTCTCAGGGTTTTTGGTTCTAGGACCCTTGACTTACCTTGGATTCCATATATCTGAAGTTTGTTTAACAGCTTGTCGACGTAGTTCATAAGATTCCTTTTCTCTTTTGAACCTTGCCTTTTTCTGTGGAGGTTCTTTCTGATGGGCGGCCACGGCTTTTCTTTTCATCTTTTCCCTTCTTGTTCTTTTTTCTTCATTATCCGAACTTTCTTCACTTTTAATTCCCTTTCTTCTTTGATCTTGTGGCTCGCGGAGAGGGCTGAGCTTTCTCTGTGATTATCCATGTGTTTTGATATGGGGCTGGCGGAAAATTATCGGCCATCCCAATGGCATGGTATGCAATTCGGATCAAGACTTTTGGAGCTCCTAAGTATGTGACATTTCCTTCCTTCTTTGTGCTCTTGAGTGTTGTAAGTACATACTGAGCATGATCTATTGATTTTCTACTTGATGACTTCAATACTTGTGTGAAGGTGGTTGCAATAGCATGATTTGGGGTAGTGTACCTTGGTGGTTTCTTAGCGAGGAAATGGAAGTGCTTTTGGTATAGGCGGGCGGGATCCTCTACTTGCTTTAGCAATAAGATTGAAGAAGGTGGCAGCAGTTGTACTCTTTGTGAATGTTCCATTTGTTTTCCTATCTCTGGCTCTTATTGTCATACCTTCAGTGGGTAGCTTTTGTGCTTCAGCTACTATGTCTTTGTTGATGACTACCTCGAGTTTCAGTCCTTGTTGATCTGTGATCTCGGCAGATCCATCCTCTTTAATCATCGATAGTAGTTCATAAGCCCTTTGGAAGTCTTCTCCACATGGTTCTTGATCAGGCCTAGGGACCATGTGTTGTGCTGTTTGTTCAAGAGGTGGGGCCGGCATCAATGCAGGCACTCGAGGTGTGTCTGTCCATGCCTTCCACAGGCATTGCAATTCCCATTGAATTTTACTCTAAAAGTAGGGCATTCACTAGCACTATGCGGTCCATAGCATAATGAACACCATTGTTGCTCCCTTCTTGGATACATATGATTGTTTTGTGGAGCACGATTTTCTCTAAGAATCTCTTGAATAGAATATCCTATTGACGCCTCTCAAGCTGCCGAATACGTAGAGCAAGAAAGTCTTCAGTAGACATACCTTCTTCCCATGGCATTATGGTCCAAGTTATAACTGCTTCTTCTGTAGGCATACTGGGTTTTTGCCCATGCATCAATTCGAATGGCATAAATCCTGTAACTGAACTGTGTGTAGTGCGATCAGCCCACAAAGCAAATGGCAAGATTTTAGGCCAATCACCAATATGTCCTTCACACGCCTTCGCTAAAGCTTTAACAATAGGCAGATGTCCTCTTTCACTCTTCCCGTTACCTTCTGGATTATATGTTGTAGTGAGAGCAAGTTTAATGCCCATGCGAGCAAAAAACTCTCGAGCTTCATCTGCATCCAGCTCTCCTCTATCTGCAGTAATTCTGCCAACACATCCATGCCTGTAGATAACATCTTCAAGCAAGAACTTGCATACTGAAGTGGTAGCTTTGGTACGCAAAGCTCTGCCTTCAACCTGATTTGTAAGATCTTCCCTGGCAAGAACACAATATCTCATCCGCCACACTCCTACTGGCATTGTAATAAGGTCCACCACCCACTTGTAGTGCATAGCCAGTGGATGGGTGGGTCTCTATGTCGCACATTAGAGTGTTGTTGACATATTAAACATGATTCCACAAATTGAACCACATCTTTGTACATACCTCTCCACCAATACCGGTCTTTAATCTTGACAAAGGTTGCCCAGACTCCTCTGTGTCCAGCCCATAGACTTTTATGAAACTCTTTAATCACCTGCTATTGGGTTGCTTTGTCGCAAATAATTCATTGTGGTACCCCTCCTAGGTGCTTCGGTTGCTTCCATAAATGTCCATCTTTCAGGAAATAGCCATAGGCCTTTTTCCTGATCTTCTTGAATTCTTGATCACTCCATCCTTCTTGTCTAGTGAGAGTGCTTAGGCAGCGGCCAATCATAAGCCACTCTCCTTCATAAAACTCTTCAGAAAAGAATTCAAAAAAATGAGCAATATTATCACAGTTGGCATGTAGATAAGAAGATGTGTAGAACTTCAAACCAACATCGTCACTCGTGGTCAGCATCTCTTCTTCATCTTCAAACCTGGCTCTATGATAACATATCTGCAACAGGATTATCTCTACCTGCAATATGATAAAATTCAGGGTTAAGAGACTTAATATAGGCTATCCATCGTAGCATGGCAATATCCGGAGTAGAGCAGTTTGCAATCATCCCTATCAGCGGCAAGAAATCTGTCTCTACCACAATAGAAGCTCTAATAAAGTATTCTTTATCGGTCCTTAGAGCAGTAGCAACGCCCCAAAGTTCCCTCTTAACCTGTGGATTTTCTCGTTGACGAGCATTGAGCACCTTGGCTCCAAATCTCACTGGATACCTGTGTCCTTCAGCATCATCTTGACCTATAGCCCATCCAATACCTGTCGGGCTAGTGTCAATTGTTAAAATAACTGGCATGTCGCATTTATAATCAACTTTTCCTCAAGGTCGGAGCCTCAAGAAGCATCTTCTTTAATTTCTTCATAGTTTGTGTGTGAACTTCTTCCCAAACAAACCTCTTACCTTTTCGTAGCAATTGGTACACCACCTCTGCAACATGAGCAAAGTGTGGCAGCCAAATATGATAGAACACACATGTGCCTAAGAATCAACGAACCTCAGTAATTGAAGAACATGTTTCCTTCATCTTTTGGATTGCTTCGATTTTTACTGGACTTGGCCTTCTTCCTTCAGAAATGCACATATGTCCCACAATTAAGACCTCCTTAGCACCAAAAGTCGATTTTGACCTGAAAGTGTTAAGTTAACTTCTTCAAGCCTCGATAATATAGCATCACAGTCAGCAATATGTTGAGCAACAAACTGTTGGCACCCCCTCTGGTCTTTTGCTTCATCTTTTGAGCCTTCTTCACAGCCCTTAATTGGTAGATCATCAATGAAAGACATCGTAACATGTGAGATAAAGTCCCTTAATACCTTATTCATGATGTTCATCATATGAGCTACTGATTAGTAGCACCCTGTGGCAGAGTGCACATCCTTACCAAACCAAGAGGAGTACGCATTGTAGTAAGATCCCTGCTCTCCAAAGCTAACTGGAATTGATCATATCCTAAATAAAGATCACCCATGGAGTAAATAGATCTACCTGCAAAGGCCTCAACAAATTCATCCACAATTGGGCCAGTACCCACATTGCGGATTGTTACCTTGTTAACTGGTTGCATATCCTGAATGAACCTTAATGTACCATTCTTCTTCGGAACAGTAAACCATCGATTGGAATATGGAGCACATGACGGCTCCAAAATTCCCATTTGAGTCTTTTCATTAAGCAAATTGATAAGCTTTGGCAAGTGAGCTTTAGGAACTGGAATAGGACGCAAGCTCCATGGCATGTGTGTAACAATGAAAATAACCATTGGTGAAACAACACTTGGATCCACACACCCAATCTCACTTGGCTCAAAAGTAAAATCTTGACCATGTTTTTCGAGCATACCTTGAAAACATTTGATCTCCTCTTCATTGAGGAAACCGTCTTCTCCAACCTTCAGCGGCTGCAATGTCTCCTTAGTAAACTTATGCCCTATGCTCTTTGGATCTCTGAGTATAGGCTGTCGAGAAGCCTCCTTGATCATCCCATCACTTACGTCTAGTAGCGGTGTAGCCACTGGCCTCACTTTCTTTGCAACAGTGTTGTATTTTGTCTCTAACTGTACTTCAATAGTTTCACCTGAATCATCTTCAATATGCATAAGGGCTTCATATATACTTAACTCATCATACATGCCCATTGAATGGACCTTGACCACTTCAGCTCCGCTTTGTAACTTGTTTTGCCTTATCTCCTCAAGCTCTGACATAGTATCTTCAAAAGATACCTCTTCAAAGACTCCTCAAATCACATCATCGGATTCAAGCACATCACAACCCTGCAATTCACTTTGGATACCTGAAACATACTATTTTTCCCACTTTGGCAAATCATTAAATTTTCTCAAAGAGACTGAACCTTCAGATGTTAACCCCAAAAACCCGGAAGAGAAAGCTTCTCTTTGCGAGAACTTCTCCTCACTTGTACCACCATAGTCCTGCTTTATAATGGCACTCCGAGAAAATCCTGTGCAAACCTGTGTTCTCTAAACTCCTTCCGTATCTTCAGCATTGGATGATCACGTAGACTGTCCTTATTCCTGGCATGGTCAACACATACAATCAAGAATTGCACTGCTTTCTTACCATCTCGGCTCCGAACCCTGGCATAGGCAGAGCCATCATCCAGCACTTTGGTTTCCATTCGCACAGTCGTAATGTATGGTTGCCCCAGAAATAAAGGATAAGAGGAATTCTCTTGTATAAAGAAGTTTTGCTCATCACAGACATCCCCTACAGTTACCTTAACATTGGCACATGCACCATAGAGGTCGCCTGGAAGCATATTGGCAGCTTGAATCCGCCAACCATGGTCCACATCAATACGCCATTTCTCGTTTTTGTGCAAACTTTTAGCCATCAAATTGATCTCCGATCCATGATCTATGAGTGCTAAGACCGGTTCTTTGATGTCGCCAAGCTTCACAACAGTTTCGGTTGTTTCTCTAGCCCAATGAGTCCTTGAAAAGTGACTCCTTGTATGCTTTCACTATCTTCATCTTCATTGAAATGAACATGCCTTACCTCAGGTACTGTTGGATTTGACACCACCACAGACCTCGACTCTTCTTCTTCTTCAAGATTCGCCAAATACTCTTCATAGTCGACTAGAATTGCTTCAATGTGGCGTACCGCCTGGCTCTTTACTGACTCTGGCTCCTATTCATTTGATATTTGCTGCTTTCTTTTGATGATATCAATTATCTCCTCATGAAACTCACGTTTGGCAATGCCCAAAATATCACCCAATGTGAGCTCCACCTTGCTATTCAAAATTCGCTCTTCAAAAACTTTCTTTAAATCTGTAGCTAATTCAATGTCAGACTTAAGCTTATATGAGGGTCCCCTGGGTTTACCTTGCTTTTTGTCCCTGGGTGCTTCCTCCATCACCACTTCAAGAGCGGGCTTAGGAGCAGGACCTTCTTCTTGCTTACTGTTGAGCCTCGTTGTCCTTTTCGATGTCCCAGGAGCTTCTTCATCTCTTTTCCGCTTTTCCTCCGCCATAGCCTCATTATCTTGAGACTTCGCAATGAATGCATACACCAAGAGCGAATCCACTGGATCAGTCCACCCTGTGGTTTCTCGAATTGAATTCCCTACTTGCCGCGTCTTCCCATAAGTTACCTGTCCTGTTTCTGTTGTCTTCAAAGCATAAGGCCATAGTTGACCCTTGGTACCTGCACCATCATCATCACCCTTCCCGAAGACTTGCAGCCCATATGTAGCTACTTCTACAAGAGCAACATTATGCTTAATCTCTTCAACTATCTTCTTCATGCCGCCCCTACGGAAGTTCAGGCAAAGCATCTCACCTGTTGCCCTAAGGTGTATCTTCTTATCCTTCCAGAACACCACGTTCCTTTTATATACTTCATCAAAATCATCACATTCTTTAACATACTTGTGGTCTTCACTGTCACACCACATGCATCAGTCCCAGCCTTTGCATGGTGGATGTTGTCTAGGTTCAGATGTAGACCCTTTTGCAGCTATTTTATCAAATTTAACAGGTTTAAAATTCAAATTCAATTCTTGAATACCTTTCACCAATTCGTCAAGAACTGGATCCTCCACTCTGGCTATTGCCGAGGCTGTTTTCTCTTTAGGTTCCTCCTCCGTAACATCCATGATGTCAGCCACGATCAACTTATTGACTCTCATGTGTCGTTTCACAATCATGTTGACTGCTTCAGTGACTACCTTCTAGTCGGATGTTAAGCCCAATTCTCTTTTTGGATCCTCCAGCAATTGCATTAAACTCTTCTGAAGTCGAGGATCAACAGCCTGAATGAACAGCTCAACCTTCTGATCCCTCATTGAACGTTGCTCTGTCGAGGACAGTTGCTCGAATTTCTTCTCAAATTCCCGAAATAACTCTCGTGCAGACAGATTTTTGTTCTTCTTCTGCACCCACTTCATAAAACTTTGCATGGTTACTCTTTGTGAATCCTCCAGCAAGTATTACTCCTGAAGCGCAGGACAGTTGCTCGAATTTCTTCTCAAATTCCCACAATAACTCTCGTGCAGATAGATTTTTGTTCTTCTTCTACACCCACTTCATAAAACTTTGCATGGTTACTCTTTGTGAATCCTCCAGCAAGTATTCCTCCTGAAGCGCCTTCTTGAAATCCTGCCAATTCGGGCCTTGAACCGCCTGAATTTCTTTAATTCGACTCCTAAGTTCCGGCTCTGTAATTAAATGGAACCCTTCCACTGCATTCTGATCATCAATTCCACACTTCCATTGCCTGCTCATAGATATTGCAAAATTTGCTAATATCCCGGCCTTCAAATCAATGCAATTTCTCGATAACCGTGTGCCGAGATTTACGGATCCTTTCTTGCAAATTGTACTGATGTTGGGCAGCCTGTTGTTGTTGCATGTAAGCAGCAAGCTGCTGCATCATTTGTTGCATGGCATCCTCTTGCGGTGTCGACATCCTTCTTCACCACACTGCTCACCCCGGCTCGTTTCGCGTCAGGTTCACCAAGAATGTCGGGGGATAATTGTGCGAAAGGTGAGCCGGGAAGGCACCGGGCCTTTGGTTGTGAGAGGTGCGGGGAAAAGAGGTGCAACAGACACAATTAACGACAACACTGTTCAAAACAAACATTTCACCTAATCTCAGTTAATCAACAGAATCCATGATTAATCAATCACTAAGGGAGGCTTAATGCTCCTTACAAGATGAAACCTGACTTAATCCAGGTGCTAAACAAGAAATTTAATGAATGACCTGTTTCGCTCCTTCCTGCTGCTTCAGGGGAGAGAGAGAGAGAGAGAGAGAGAGAGAGAGAGAGAGAGAGAGAGAGATCTTCTCTTCAGCTATGGCTTTGGGAGAAATTGAATGGCTAATCAAGCTTGAAAGCTTTGGCTTGGCTTAAGGATTAGGCTTAGAATTAGAAGCTCGAGATTAGGCTAAGCTTAATGGAATTAAGATTACCTTTGGTTAGGCTTGGCTCAAGAGGTTAAGAGGCTCGGCTTATGGGATTAGAGAGTAGGTTAATGAGAGCTTATGAGCTTAAGCTTGAGGATTCGAATGGCTAAAAAAGCTTAACTTCGGTAATCCGGGCTTAATTGCCTTCCTCGAGTAAGAGGGCTTTTTCTTAGCGTGCTATTCCCCTATGGAGAGAAGAGCTTCAAATCTTTTTTGTCCCCACAAGCACACGAATTCCCCTTTTTATAGGTTGCATGGCTCTCACTTGCTTAAAAAAGCTAGATACCCATTAGCGACGTCGCCTAATGCCCCCCCCCCCCGGTGATGTGGCAGGGGAAGTCGACCAGCGTGGAATCCGCCGGGACCAGTGCCGAAAGTGAGCGCAAGGAGATCCTGAGCATGTTTCGTCTCTACAGCGAGCTCATCCGAGCAATCATGCGGCCTCCGCGAGCAACTGAAGCTTCCCCGTCGTCGTTCGCTACTGCAGCTCACGCTTTGCCTTCCTTTTCTTTTTTTTCTTTATTCACACTCAAAAACCCTTTTGTTGGGCGGCCTTCCATAGTGGGCGGGCGGCGTCCCTTTGGTTGCCTTTGGGCAGCCATAGGTTGAGGCCATTGGGTCTTAGTTGTGGCCCTTGAGTGGCTGGCTTCCCTCGGTCTCTAAACTTCATCAAGGCCCCACATTAAGCATACACACCAACCAAGGCATCGCCCGCATTCATTGCATTCCAAAAGATGACATTTTTGACAAAGAACTCAACAAGAACTTTTTGTGCTTTCGTAATAGCACCACATTTGGCATACATATCGGCCAAGGCTTTGCCAAGCACGACAACTTCCTTCAGCAATCCCGTCCAACAATCTCTTCAAGGAGTCTCTCACCTTGGGGTAAATCCCTCAATCAATGCATTCCAAAACCCGGACGAAAGACAAAAACTTCAAGATGGCACTCCAACCGAGTGGACTGGACTAGTGCGGATCCGGCCCCCGGTAAATCTTAAACGGTCAATAACTTGGCAACCATAAATCCAATCACTGATCTGAAAAGTCCGACGTGCTCCACAAAATGAGCACTTCAGCCCCGCCGACACATTCATTTCATTTTTGTCCCCTCAGCTTCTACAGTTGCCCAATCCGGCAGGGATCTGCAATCGTCTTGAACTTTAAACTGCCATAACTTCTTCACTGTAGCTCCACAATCGACGAGCCATAAAGACAGGCCAGTAGAGCACGTCAAGCACTACAGATCTAGGTCACAATCTTCCATCCGTGTCCACTTCAAGCATAACGCTTTTTAGCATCATCAAGGCATGTTTTGGCCCTTTCAGCCGTATTTGACATACATTCAGCATTGAACTTGGCATGTTACCAGGCCTTAATCATTGTTCATTAAACATATAAGCTTCAGACAAACTTGATGTGCATTTTTCTAGCATCTTTCTTAGCATGGGAGCAGAGCTGCACGACAACGTCAAGAGTGAGATTTTGGCACCACAAGTGATGCAACACAATTGACACGATGCTAGAAGTGGTAGAAGAGATGATGATGGAGATTGCAATATAGACGATGATAGGATGGTGGATCGCGGTAAACATGATCAACATGAGAAAAGGTATGAAACAGGAAGATACCATGATAGAGAGGATGCATAAAAAAGGGATCGTAGTCATGATCGAAGGACTCAAAGAGTGCATGATGATCGCAGAAATAGATACAAAGTATAACGATGATGATGAATAATGTCCATCATTGTCAGGACAAGAGTATGGAGCAAGCCCCTACGCTCATTAGCATTCGTGTTGTGCTTTGCCCTAAAAACAAGACTCTAGATGAGGAGAAAGTAATCATTCACAATCAGCGCTTTTTAGTTCCCTGATGACATATGAATAATCAAATATGTGGAAGTGGAGCTTGAGCATGAGGCTAAGTTGATTGAATAGGAAAAACACAAAAGCGATGGTGATGGAAGACATGATAGCAAAAGTGAATGTGATTGTCGAGCAAAAGTTGCAAAAGGGATGGATTGTAATAGACATGATCGATACGATGATGTAGATCGCGGTAGACAACATCATGGAAGCAGTGGTGATGGTAAACATGACAACAAAAGTGAACGTTACAAATTTTGAAACGGTAGCAGAATTTGTGGAAGAGATGATGATGGAGATTCCATTAGACATGATCGACACCATGATGAAGATCGACGTGCGACAAGGTAGGAAAGATGAAGAGACCGTGCTAGAGAAGTTGGACATAGAAGGGATTGTAGCCATAGGGATGGTGATTGAAGGATTCTCAGATGGCATGATGGTTGCACGGATAGATACAAAGGATATACTGTCAATGATGATGTTGAGAGATGCAAAGATCGGAGTAGGAGGAATTGAGATGATAGCTCTTCAAAAAGGCACCAAGTCACACGAACTTGAGTAACTTTTATTGATAGTTTAATAGTATTAGCAACCTTTGGTCCCACTCCTACCTGCAAACAGGCTCAACCATGGGTGCACTGCTCACCTGTCGAACGACTCCAACTTGACAACACTTCAAGGTCTGTTATCTGCATTCAATTCCCCATGCTTATGCATTTGCTTGGTCAACACATAAAGCCTACGAGGCAGGGCATGACTGCCATTTCTTATAATTTTTGGAGAGACCACAGTGCCAACTCTCCACCATAATTTTGTATGGTAGTTTTGCATGACACGCACTGTATAATTAGCGTTTTCACTTTGTGATGCTTCATTACAAGACAAAATGTTTAACTATTCAAATTTCTTTTATGTAGCTTGACACGAACGTTGTCCTCCGGCCTGCACAATTGGATGACACCCGTACACGATTATCAAGTTAGTAGTGCAGTTTAACTTTTATAGTCTTTTGATGCTTTCTGAACTTTGTGATGGTTCATTGCAAGAAGAATGTTTAACTATTCAAATTGCTTTTATGTAGCTTGACACAAACATTGTCCTCCAGCTTGTACAATTGGACGACACCCGTACATGATTATCAAGTCAATAGTGCAAATTAACTTTTATAGTCTTTTGATGCTTTCTATATTTTTTAAGTTTGTCAATGTTTCCTTAAGTTTAATTTAGCTACATGTTTTCCTCACTATTACATGTTTTCTCAATCATGATATCTAGGGTAGAGGAGCCAGTATAGAGACGACTAACTTCATGCTAGCAATTCTCTGGCTCTGCTACCTTGTTTGCAGAGAGAAGAGGTGCAAAACGTAACGCCCTACCTCATCTACCTGTAGAAGTGGCACCAAGCCTAGCGATGGCCGACAGTGCGAGCACGAGTCGTCGTCGACAATCGTGTGTTACAAAAATGCGTACCAAAAGAGAGACGCACCCCGCGTGAGAAGGAAAAATTTCAAACAGCAAGGTTCGAACTCTCGATTCGGCCAATGGCAGCCGAACATGTTCCCGTTAAGTTCTCTCTTTTGGTGCAAGAGAGTCTCAACTTTAATATATATTCAAACGTTCTCAGGGGGTAGGACCATCCCCGCTTTGGGGCTCTGTTACTTACTGGCACCTCTACCCTATATATCAAATGGTTACATGCTTCTTTTCTCATATTTGGGCAATTCAACTTATGTATTGCAGTACTCAATGTACTTTACTCCTAGGTGGTTGATGCCAATCTACATTGTTCTTGTTAGGCAATGTATTTTATATATTGCAGCACAACGTTCTCCTTTATATAGTCATTCTTGAGCATGAGGACAACCCTTTATCACAACGTTTTCCTCCTTACATATGTTTTGCACCAGGTTTGACGACAGCCAAGACTATGTTGTTATACTTGCAATTCCCACCTCTCTCAGTTTTGCCACCACAATATATGTTGCACAGTTTGTAAGGCCCCCATATGAGGAGAAGCCAATGGTGCATATATATTTGGTGGATTCCAGCTTTGCACGCTGATGAGATCTCTATTTGTGATCGTGGATGGTATAGAGCAAATTCAGGGCCAACTATGGGGGCCTCGGGGACGGAAGCCCCCGAGACTTTTTTCCCTTCGCCGGAATATCTTGGTCGGACGACAGCCGGAAGACAATCGGAAAATGGTCGTCCGGTGACCGATGGTCCTTGGTCTTTGGTTGGTGGTCGGCGGCCAGTGGTCTTTGGCCGATTTCTAGGAGGACTTGTCTACCCAAAAGCGGCTACACATGGGCGCATGGGAGAGTCCTACTTGGACTTGGCTATCTAAGGGCGGCTGCACATGGGCGTTTAGAGGCTCCCTTATATCTATATAAGGAGGCCTTCTCATGAGTAATTCGGTAGAATGGTGTGCACACTTGACGCACACAACACATCCTTGTGTAGGTATTGTTAGTCCCTTGTATTCCGACTTGCTTTAGTTGTCTAAATCGCCATCTAAGCTCTACCATGAGAGCGCATGGGTGGATGACTCCATCACTTTGTAATAGTGTGCTAATCTAACGTTTTTGATTTGCCACTAATCTACTTTGCATCGTATCTCTCTCTACTCTCCTTGCTACTAGATCCTTATTGTATTCCGCATTTCTTACAGACTCCTTGCTCCCTCCGACTGTGACAACACATAATCTCTCTCTCTCTCTTTCTCTCTCTCTCTCTCTCTCTCTCTCTCTCTCTCTCTCTCTCTCTCTCTCTCTCTCTCTCTCTGGCTCTACGACAAATAAGGGAAATTTGACTGCGCTTGATTTAGAGTAAGATGGGTGCCTCAAAGATGGGTCCCTAATCTAGAGATTAAATGGCCAACATTACTAAGCTGAATGGCAATTTGCAAACAATTATGAAAGTAGGTTAAGGAGTAGGGTTTGAGCAAAATAATTAAGTTGCAAGCCTTTGCTCAATTCAATTACCCCCTTTAGTAGCCCTTTGTTGTATAGTGAGCCCCATGGGACACAACTTGCTTCTTCCCAATTCTCATCAAGTCCCAAGCTGAGCTATCGTTGTTGCTTGCCAATTGGTTCTACTCACCCGCTCATGTTCCACAACAAAAGCCGAGTTGACAACAATCACAACCAACTAAGCAAGTAACCAACTGTGCTCCAAAATCTATCCGAATACGTACGAAAAAGAGCAGTAGTGCCTTGGTCTCACTGCTCAGACAATTGGAGAGAAAGCCATGAAATTGGACCATTTATCTGACAGCCTATAGAGGTAATAGATCATCAAATATGCAATCCTTTTTAAAAAGTTCGCCAATGCACTTTGTACTTACTTGAGTGCTAGATGCTTGATTTCAATGTGAGTATGTCGTGTTATGTTTTATAGATGTTCTAACTTCTATAGCAATGCCCACCAAGCAAGACTAGTCTATACTATAATAAAAGGGCGAGGGATCTCCCCCCCCCCCCCCCCCCCCCCCCCCCCACAGAGGGTACGGGATCACTGGTGAGAGGCAGTGTTCGGGAAAAATCACTTTTCCAAGATTAAGGGCATTTTTCGGCCATGTCAGACCTGGGAGTTGGCGTCCTCTTAGCTCTATCGACGTACGAGAGAGAGAGAGAGAGAGAGAGAGAGAGAGAGAGAGAGAGAGAGAGAGAGAGAGAATAATTTTTCCAAACATATAAAATTCCTTTCCTAGAATTTTCCACAAGGAAATTTTAGAAAATTAGGTTTATTTTGCAGGTTTTTATACTATTCTTCTCTTTTTGGGGCGGAATTTCTCCTTTTTCCCTTGCCCTCAACGGCATTTTTGAAATTGAAAACGGCACAATATTAAGTTGAGACACATTTTTCCCAAACACTGGAGAGAGGGTATTGAACCACTGGTGAGTGGCAGTGTTCGGGAAAAATTATTTTTCCAAGCATACAAATTTCCTTTCCTTCAATTTGCCAAGAGGAAATTTTAGAAAATTAAGGGTATTTTTTGGGTTTTTACACTATTTTTTTCGGGACCACGGGGTTGATGCCCGGCCGTGGGGTTCAGGCGCCTTGGACCGCGGGGTTCATGGCTGGGATTCCTATCTGTTAAGTATGGAGCCTGATTTACCCTTGTAATTTTCTGTGGTAAAAGCGCACATTTGTAAGGCCCCCATTATGAGGAGAAGCCATCGTGCGTGAAGGAAAATCACTCACCGGAAACCAAAATTTTCACGGACAAGAATCAGGGGCAACTTTAAAGGCCGCCCCCGAGACTTTTTTTTCCGCCGGAATATTATTTTTCACCGAAATATTATGGCCGGACGGCGGCCGGAAAGTGGTCGGAAAACAACCGGTCGGTTGGCCGGTGGCCGGTAGTCAATGGCCGATGGCCGGTGGTCGAAAGTCAATGGCCGGTGGCCGGTGGCCGAATTCAAAAGCGGACTTGTCTTCTCAAGGGTGGCCACACATGGGCGGATTGGAGGATCTGATTTGGACTTATTTGCACAAGGGCAGCTACTCATGGCTGTCTCTCATAAGAGAGGGCAGCCCTTTTGGCCTATAAAAGGAGGCCATTTCTACACACATTTCATAGTGTGAAGTTGATGCAACAAGGTGAGTGTGAGGTGGTGAGAGTGAAGCAAGGCGGGAGCTCCATTAAGGGTATAATCCCTTTGTAAACTACTTCTTGTTTTGAAGTACTAAAGCCATTGAGTGGCTGCTTTCCCGTGGACGTAGCCCACATTGGGTGAACCACGTATATCGTGTGTACTCTCTCTCTCTCTCTCTCTCTCTCTCTCTCTCTCTCTCTCTACTCTATAATCTCGTGTATATAGATCTGTCTCTCTCCATTAAGTAATCTACTCAATTATCTATTTAGCTACGTCTTATTTCCTAACAACTGGTATCAGAGCAAGGTTTGCTCGTAGCTAAATTATCTCAAGGAAAGGATTCCTTGAATTGAGTGGGAGCTATGGCGGAGGAAGGGAAGCTCAAGATTGAGAAGTTCAACGGCAAAAACTACCAACATTGGAAGATGCAGATTGAAGACTATCTCTACCAAAAGGACCTATATTTGCCACTAGGCGGTCTTGCGAAGAAGCCCACAGCAATGGCAGATGAAGCATGGATTGTCCTTGATCGAAAGGCACTGGGAACAATCCGGTTAAGCTTGGCGTCAACGGTGGCCTTCAATGTTTCGGAGATGAAGACCACGGAGGACTTGATGAAGTCACTTGACGACTTCTATGAGAAACCATCGGCATCCAATAAGGTATTTCTTATGAAGCGCTTGTTCAATCTAAAGATGGCAGAGAATGGTTCAGTTGCAGAACACCTAAATGACTTTAACACAAACATAAATCAACTTCGATCGGTGAAAATCAATTTCGAAGACGAAGTGCGAGCTCTCCTTATACTATCATCTCTACCGGATAGTTGGGACAGCCTTGTGATGGCTGTAAGTAATTCTATCTCTGGCACAAATACTCTTAAGTTTGATGATGTTGTGGGTGTTCTCCTAAGCGAGGAAATGCGAAGGAGAAGCACAGGAGAATCATCAAGTGCTGCACTATCAGTGGAAACAAGAGGAAGGCTTAAGGAGAGGTTCAAAAACCAAAAGGGTCGTGATCGCTCAAGGCGGAGCAAGTCACGCACAAAGTCAGTTCTTGAATGTTGGAACTGCGGCAAGAAGGGCCACGTCAAGAAGGATTGCTGGTCCAAGAAGAAGAAGGAGACAGAGTCTCAAGACAACAAGCCAACATCGGAGGCCAATGTGGCAGGTAAAGTAGAGCAAGATGCTCTAATTCTCTCATTAGACAATGTGTCTAATTCCTGGATAGTAGATTCTGGGGCTTCATTCCATGCGACACCACACAAGCAACATTTCCAAGACTACACCAAAGGTAATTTTGGGTTTGTATACTTGGGAGATGATGAAGCTTGTGAAATTGTCGGCAAAGGTACAGTTTCTGTCAAAACTGCTAACGGAAATGAATGGAAGCTTAAAGATGTTAGGCATGTTCCTTCTCTTCGCAAAAATTTGATCTCTACAGGACAATTGGACGATGAAGGTCACAACATTGCATTCGGAAACAAACGGTGGAAGATCTCAAAGGGATCTTTGCTGGTTGCCAAGGGTGAAAAAGTCGGTACACTTTACTTGTGTACTGTTAGCACGCAACCTTCAGCTTGTGCAGCAACTACAGAAGTTGACAGTGCGGTGTGGCACTACCGACTTGGGCATATAAGTGCCAAAGGAATGAAAATCCTTCAAACAAAGAAGCTTCTACCAGGTTTGAAAGAAGTGGACTTAGAGTTCTGTTCATGAAGATTGTGTTTATGGTAAACAAAAGAGGGTAAAATTTCAAAAATCAGGAAATGAAAGAAAAAATAAAAAACTTGAGTTGGTTCATTTTGATGTTTGGGGTCCTGCAAGGACACCATCACTTGGTGGCTCATTGTACTATGTAACATTCATAGACGATGCAACTAGAAAAACATGGGTTTATGTCATGAAGAATAAATCCGATGTATTTTCCATATTTCAAAGGTGGAAAGCCTTTGTGGAGAATGAAACAGGTACCAAGGTTAAATGCCTCAGATCCGACAATGGAGGCGAATATTGCAACCAAGCTTTTGTGCTAGCAATGGCATTCGGAGGCAAAGGACAACCCCAAGGACACCTCAACAAAATGGGATTTTGGAAAGGATGAACAGGACAATCATGGAACGAGCACGAAGCATGCGGCTACATGCAGGCCTACCGCTTGAGCTTTGGGCGGAAGCTGTAAGTACGTCTGTGTACTTAATCAATCGGTCACCCTCAACGGCATTGGATGGGAGAGTTCCAGAAGAGGCATGGACAGGTAAACCGGTGAATTATGCATTTCTCAAAGTGTTTGGGTGTGAGGCTTTCATGCACATAGATAGAAGCCTAAGATCAAAGTTAGATGCAAAGTCCAAAAAGTGTTTCTTCATTGGCTATGGAGAAGGAGACTTTGGGTATCGCCTATGGAATCCTGAAGATGGTAAAATCTTAAGGAGTAGGGATGTAATTTTTAACGAACAAAATATGTACAAAGATTACTTGGAAAGAAAACAAACAAAAGAAATAGGTGATGAGTACATGGAGCTTGAGGACGGTGAAAACTCAAGGACTGCAAACGGTGACAATGTGCAACAACGTCAACCAAATGAGGAGCCTCAACCTATTCCCCGAAGATCTACAAGAGCAAGTAGACCTCCAGAAAGGTTTGTTCCTTCCTTCAACCATCTCTTGATCTCAGATTCTGGAGAGCCGGAATCATATGAAGAAGCTATGCAACATGAATCCAAAGAAGAATGGACGAAGAGCATGCAAGTGGAGATGGACTCACTACATTGCAACCAAACATGGGAGTTGGTTGAGTTGCCTAAAGGTAAGCGGGCACTTCAAAACAAATGGGTGTACAAGCTAAAGGAAGAAGAAGGTGGGAAGAAAAGGTACAAGTCTAGGCTTGTGGTAAAAGGTTTTTCTCAAAAGAAAGGTATTGACTTCAATGAAATATTTTCTCATGTTGTAAAAATGAACTCAATTAGACTTGTCTTAAGCCTTGTGGCTGCTCATGATCTAAATCTCGAGCAAATGGATGTAAATAGAGCATTCCCTCACGGTGACTTAGAGGAGGAAATCTACATGCTTCAACCGAAGGGGTATGAAGTAAAAGGTAAGGAGAAAATGTTTTGCAGATTAAAGAAGAGCTTGTATGGTTTAAAGCAAGTATCAAGACAATGGTACTTGAAGTTTGATCGATGGATGTTGGATCATGGATTCACAAAATGAAACTCGGATCACTGCGTCTACACGAAGAATTTGGGAGATGGGAAATTCATCATCCTAATGTTGTATGCTGATGACATGTTGATTGCAAGTGCTAACATGCAGGACATCAAAGACCTAAAAGAGGAGCTGTCCAAATCTTTTTCAATGAAAGATTTAGGTGCTGCAAAGAGGATACTTGGTATGAAAATATCAAGGGACAGGACGAAGAAGACAATAAAGCTATCTCAAGAAGATTACATCGAGAAGGTACTAGAAAGGTTTGCAATACAAAATGGAAAACCAGTTTCTACACCTTTGGCTGGTCATTTTAAACTAACGAAGGATATGTGTCCAAAGACACAAGAGGAGATAGCCTATATGTCTAAAGTTCCATATGCTGCAGCGGTAGGTTCTCTAATGTATGCTATGGTCTGGACAAGGCCAGAAATTGCACATGCAGTGGGAGTTGTGAGTAGGTTCATGGACAACCCAGGTAAAGAGCATTGGCAAGCGGTGAAGTGGATACTTAGGTATCTAAAAGGGACAACAACAAATGCTTTGTATTTTGGAGGAACTGGTATTTTTCTAGAAGGGTATGCTGATGCAGATATGGCAGGTGACAAAGATACTCGAAGGAGCACTACTGGCTATGTGTTCACGGTCGGAGGCACAGTAGTAAGCTGGGCTTCAAAGCTGCAAAAAGTGGTTTCACTTTCTACCACGGAAGCAGAGTATGTAGCAATGACGGAGGCAAGCAAAGAAATTCTGTGGCTTCATAGATTCTTAGAAGAGCTTGGATTCAAACAAGACAATTGTGTCTTGTACAGTGATAGCCAAAGCGCTATCCATCTTGCGAAGAACTCAGCTTTTCATTCAAGGACAAAGCACATTGAGGTGAGATATCACTTCATACGCACTCTTTTGGAAGAGGGACAACTAAAGCTAGGAAAGGTGCATACAAGTGAAAATCCTGCAGACATGTTTACAAAGGTGGTCAACAAGGAGAAGTTGAGCTTTTGCTCATCTTCAATCGGCATTCAAGGATAAGAAGCCAGAATGGAAAGCAGTCACAGGTTTGGTTTGGAGATCAGTCTCCAAGTGGGAGATTGTTAAGTATGGAGCCTGATTTACCCTTGTAATTTTCTGTGGTAAAAGCGCACATTTGTAAGGCCCCCATTATGAGGAGAAGCCATCGTGCGTGAAGGAAAATCACTCACCGGAAACCAAAATTTTCACGGACAAGAATCAGGGGCAACTTTAAAGGCCTCGGGGGCGGAGCCCTCCGAGACCTTTTTTTTCGTCGGAATATTATTTTTCACCGAAATATTATGGCCGGACGGCGGCCGGAAAGTGGTCGGAAAACAACCGGTCGGTTGGCCGGTGGCCGGTAGTCAATGGCCGATAGCCGGTGGTCGGTGGTCGGAAGTCAATGGCAGGTGGCCGGTGGCCGAATTCAAAAGCGGACTTGTCTTCTCAAGGGCGGCCACACATGGGCGGATTGGAGGGTCTGATTTGGACTTATTGGCACAAGGGCGGCTACTCATGGCTGTCTCTCATAAGAGAGGGCAGCCCTTTTGGCCTATAAAAGGAGGCCATTTCTACACACATTTCATAGTGTGAAGTTGATGCAACAAGGTGAGTGTGAGGTGGTGAGAGTGAAGCAAGGTGGGAGCTCCATTAAGGGTATAATCCCTTTGTAAACTACTTCTTGTTTTGAAGTACTAAAGCCATTGAGTGGCTGCTTTCTCGTGGACGTAGCCCACACTGGGTGAACCACGTATATCGTGTGTACTCTCTCTCTCTCTCTACTCTATAATCTCGTGTATATAAATCTGTCTCTCTCCATTAAGTAATCTACTCAATTATCTATTTAGCTACGTCTTATTTCCTAACACTATCCGGGGTACCATGGTGCTTGGGGGAAAACGACATGATATTAACTTGAGACACATTTTTCCCGAACACTAGAGAGGATACTAGACCACTGGTGAGTGGTAGTGTTCGGGAAAAATCATTTTTCCAAGCATACAAATTTCCTTTCCTTTAGTTTTCCAAGAGGAAATCTTAGAAAATTAAGGGTATTTTTTGGGTTTTTACACTATTTTACTCTATTTTGTTGCGGACTTTCTCCTTTTGCCGCTTGCCCTCAACCGGCATTTTTGAAATGGAAACGACTCCCCCCTGCCACGTGGCGTGAGCTGCTTGATCCGGCCAGTGTGCTATGAAACCGGCACGCTCAGCGCGCGCGCGCAAGAGAGAGAGAGAGAGAGAGAGAGAGAGAGAGAGAGAGAGAGACAAGGGTGAGGGTAGATGCCAGGTGGCATCTACCCAACATCTCTCTCTCTCTCTCTCTCTCTCTCTCTCTCTCTCTCTCCCCCCCCCAAAAAAAAAAAAAAACCCCCTGTATGTCTCATCATCTCTTTATAAAGTACCATGTCCCCAGGTTGAAGAGGCCGCTATCGGCATGATACTTATGCAAACAAGATTGCCTACAATAGATTGAAATGATATATTAATGTCTTCAAAAGGCCAAAGTGACCTATGAAACAAAAGAGTTTACAAATGGTCAATCTGATACATCGTCTGTGTAAAAGACACAAAGCTGAAAACTGAAACTGAACTGAGCTAAAGTGAAATGGAATGAAATGAAATGGGATGAAATGAAAGGCTGAGATGTTGGAATCAAGATCCTATCCTATGATATTCAACATCGGTCTTTGGCGAAGCTCATCAATGTCCTCCTCAGTGAGTACTCAGACTGGGCTTCTCCCATGTTGTGCCAGAATAGTCCGGACCCTCTGATGCAGCTTCCACCGATGTCTCGATGACCCTCGCACTCGTGGGCGTCTAGATCTCCCAAGCTCAATGGCCCTGTCAATCAATGTACCTCTGGTACAGGTGGACTCTGAAGTCTGCTGTGATGCCTGCTCATTTGAATGCCACGTATGTAGTCTAAAGAAATCAGTGATCTCCCTCTGTGAGTGTCTCCTATTGTCTGGTCTCCTAGAGAGGCTCTCCCTATGTCTGCGGAGCTCCATCAAAAATAGTCCAAGGCTTAAGAGGGGCCATGCCGCCGCCAAAGGCGGGCCGTTTTATACTAGTTTTCTTTAAAACAATTTCCTCTTAAAGTGGAAGCCTCGAGGCCGAGATTTTTCTTTCGAGCTTCTTTTTTGTTGACTAAAAAGAGCTTTTTGTCGTCAATTGTGGTAGATATCTACACCTACTGGGCCCTGGGACACGCCTCCAAGCTCTAGGGAATCTAATGAACGGCTCAGAAATTGCCACGAAGCTGATTTCCTCTGGAGCTCCGATGCGATCTAATTATCCGAACGAATGAGCGACACATGTAAAAATCCCACGTGGGCGCTCACTTTACCATCTAGAAGTGGAAGGCGATTCGGCGAAGTTTCTAGAGAGATGCTCGGTGCCTTCTTAGCTTAACACACTACCACGCTCAATACCATCCCCGGGTTTCTGAGTCTCTCTCTGATCTTTCATCTCTGCGTTTTATGGCGAATCGTTTCCCCTCTAGGACTTCGTCTTCGAACCAGGCCTCTGACGACCCTTCTTCAGGCTCTGATCCCGCCGCCTCTTCGCAGCAGCCTGTCCCTTGGGCCACTGGAGCGTGCGATAGTTTTAACAGGGCTGTTGAATCAGGAGGTGTGTGCCAGCACGAGCACAGAGCTACGAATGGCCATCCTGAGTGGGTGCCAGTACGAGCACAGAGCCACGAATGGTTATCCTCTCCCTCTGCTACTACAATGCCCTATGCGCCAGGCTCCTATGTCAAGGAGGAAATGGGTGTGGAAACAGAGCCGGCATTGGGACCTGCAAGCCCGGCACCTGCTGTGGGCTATCACTGGGCATCTGCATCTGTAATCGAGGGCTCCTTTTCTGCTAACACACCCTTTGCCGCAATACCTGGAGATGGTACTCATCTGAAAGAAGAAGTGGCTGTGGCGTCATCAGGGGAGCTTGGTCTGCATCCCAATGGAAGTGCTGGAGCCTCCATGCCTCCCCCTTTCCTGATGAAGACATTCGACATGGTTGAGGACCCATCCTGCAACCATATTGTTTCTTGGGGGCCTGCCAACAATAGTTTCGTTGTTTGGGACCCACATGCATTCTCTCGCGAGCTGCTACCTCGCTTCTTCAAGCACAACAATTTTTCCAGCTTCGTGCGGCAGCTCAACACTTACGTAAGTGTCTTGTCCATGATGTCGTTCTTGCTCATTTATGGGAATTTACATGGATCTTGTTTTCTGACGCCTCCTTTTCGTCTAACTCTTGATTATGTGTAAGCAATTGGTGTTACTTTGTGATTGGCATTTTTCTGTGAGCAATTAACAGGAATGTAATTAGTATATATCATTGCCTCGTTGTTGTGTGTGATTTTTCCTGGTCATCACCCTGTTTTGTTCCCTCGGTAACTATGCTCTCTCTGTCTCTCTCCCTTTCTCCTCTTAATTGCTCACATTTTTTGATGTAGTGGATTGGAATAGGTGAGTACCTGAGCGATTTGCATCCACATCAAGTAGCTGTTTCAAAAGGTTGAAGAAAGCTGTGCTGATGTAAGTTGTCAAAACATCCATCTAAATATGCAGGGTTTTAGAAAGGTAGATTCCAACCGATGGGAGTTTGCAAATGAGGGCTTTCTGAGGGGTCAGAAGTTTCTACTGAAAGGTATACAGAGGCGAAAACCTGTGCCGACCTCTCAGCAGCAGATATTGCTGTCCGCAGGCGGGCCCTGTTTAGAAGTGGGGAAATATGGAGGCTTGCAAGGAGAAATGGATGGTCTCAGGAGGGATAAAAACTTGCTCATGTCCGAAGTGGTCAGGCTTCGCCAGCAACAGCAATCCACTCAACAAGAGATTTCCATGCTTTCTCAACGCCTTCTCAAAACGGAGAAAAAACAGCAGCAATTGATGGCCTTCCTCGCCAAAGCAATGCAAAACCCTTCCTTTGTTGCCCAGCTCATACAGAAAAATGAGCAGACGAAGCAGTTGGAGAGCATTACAAGGAAGCGACGCTTACCTAGTGCTGGGTCCAGCAATGTGCAGAAAGCTGTTTCTTCTCCTAGTGAGGATCAAGAGGATGGTACGCATCCAGATGTGAATGAAGAATTGCAAGCTTTGCTCTATGAGATGGCTCAAGACCAGTATATTGAGGATGCAACCCAGCGAGTATCTCCTGGCATGCAAGATGGGCGGGAGCAGTCCTTGCCAGAGGGCTCCCAGCTAGAAAGTGTGAAAGGGAATTGGCCTTCACAAAATGCTGGCAAATTTGAGGTTCCTGATACTTTTCAAGAAATCAGTAGTGAGTCTTTCGAACATAGTGACAGTGACGCATTTTGGCAACAACTCATTGATGTGCAGTGCAGCATGGTAGCCACCAACGCAGCTAATGGTGGGGAACTGACTGCTTCCATGGGCAGCGGCAGCAACAATCTGCCCTCGTCTGCATCTTTACTTGAAAGCAATTTGAAGTGGGAGTCTTCCAAGCCAGACGTTGATGACTTAACCAAACAAATGGGTCATTTGGGATCAAGCCCTAGACAGTAGATGAATGCATAGTAACAAGTAGGTAAGTAACCCTGAAGCATGCATTGGGATGAAAGACTAAAACATGTTAATAGTGACTTTGGAATTAAAACTTAGAGCAGACATGAAAAATGTTGAACAATGAGATCAAAAGATTATGTATAAGACTGAATTGAAGCATCCTAGAACCTCAGTAGTTAGTAGCATTATACGATCTGAAACATAAAACAGTTCTTTAGTGAGATCATCTTTGTTATTTTCTACACAAGTTTTTGTATTTTAAATTGCACAGGTGATTGTGTGCATGCAGGTAATTGGAAGATAAACAGAGTCGGGATTCTCTGTTTTTGGGCTTGGATTTTCCCATTTTGAAATGACTGACCAATGTACAAGGAGTTTACTTAAGAAATTTTGAATTTTGGTGCAGCGGGAAGCCCCGAGAAGCGGCCACGTTGCTGCGGTTTTACTCCTTTTGGGTGTAGTTCTGTCCTTTAGTATTCTTGAATATTGGTTTAAATGCCTACTACTGAAGGTCTGCAAGTACGTGACATCTAAAGGTAAGGGATGTCTAAAATGCGGCATTTTGCAGAGATGGATATTATCAGCAGGAAGCTGGATGGTGCACTTGGGAATCGATGTTTTGTAGCTAATGGTTTTTGGTGCATATGCAGCAGAGTGCTACACTGAAGGTTTGTCTCTACTATTGTCTATTTTGCATAAAAGTCTATAATTCAATTGACCCAGACAAAGAGTCTTACAAAGATGGTTGAACATGAAAGGTGGTCGGCGTCTCTGTAAGGGAAAAATGATTAGATTTGTTAATGTAGCCTGATGTGATATGGGTTGTCATGTGCAGTATCTGACAAATACTGATTCTTTGAGAATTGCAGGATAGTGTAATGGAGCCATCCACCGCATGTTGGTTGTGCATATGCCTTTTCGAAAAGCTTACACTCCCTGATGTCCAAACTAGCTGCAATTGAGATGGCAGCCTCCTCCTGAGATCGGATCACATAATCTTTTTGATAGGTCAAATAAATTCCCTGATGTCCAAACGAGCTGCAATTGAGATGGCGGTCTCCTGCTTCGGATCACATAATATTACTCCAACATAGCCATGTCCCTCACATTGGCTTGTCAGTATTGCCATGTCCCTCACATTGGCTTGTCAGTTCAAGGATGGAAAAACTTCTTGCAGAGTATCCCAATGAAACCATCCATTGCGCAATCTTGCTCAGGTGCTGTCTTGGCAGGAGCATATATTTTGAGGATCTCAAAACTCCTTTTTGTCAAGCCGACTGTTTTTTTGCAGAAGGATTCTTATGAGTTCCATTTCAGTGTCTAATGTGCAGCATTTGTGATATTGTAATATGTCATTTTGCAAATTCTGACGATTACTGGATAATCTAAGTCACTGAGGGCAGTGTGGTTTTTTGGTTATTATAATATTAATTTGTTCTCCAGGGTGTTGAATTCCAATTTCTTATGTGCATTTATTGTATTATTATATAGTCTTTACAATGTTCTATTGAAAATTTTATTGCAGCACATGTGGGCAGCAAAGTCGCGGCCATACTCGTGCAGTTAGCAGAATGATACCAATACAGAAAATTACTTCCACACATGGAGTTGACAGCTATGTGGCAGCAGTACTCATGCGGTTAGCAGAATGATTTCAATAAGGAAAATTGCTTCCTCATGGAATTGACACTGTCTTTTTGGTGAAGAGAAAATATAATGAGAAAATCTTCCAATAGAGACATGATCTTCTTCCAAAACATAGGGAATAACCCATTGCCACTCTCTTTTCTGTCACTTCAACGCAGTAGTTACTCTCCTGCTAGGGGTTCTCTTAAAAGGATGTGCTCTCCTGTCTTCTTCTGTCTCCTCTGTTCACTCCAGCCTTGCAACCTGCATCTCCTTTCTCAAACCTCTTTGCGTCTCCAAAGTTGCTTCTTACAGGGTTTGAATTTACACTTAGAGCTCTTTGAAGAAAGTCATTGTCCTTTCATTAGGGTAGAGGAGCCAGTATAGAGACGACTAACTTCATGCTAGCAATTCTCTGGCTTTGCTACCTTGTTTGCAGAGAGGAGGTGCAAAACGTAGCGCCCTACCTCATCTACCTGTAGCAGTGGCACCAAGCCTAGCGATGGCCAACAGTGCGAGCACAAGTCGTCGTCGACAATCGTGTGTTACAAAAGTGCGTACCAGAAGAGAGACGCACCTTGCGTGAGAAGGAAAAATTTCAGACAGCAAAATTCGAACTCTCGATTCGGCCAATGGCAATCGAACATGTTCCCGTTAAGCTGTCTCTCTTTAGGTGCAAGAGAGTCAACTTTAATATATATTCAAACGTTCTCAGGGGGTAGGACCATCCCCGCTTTGGGGCTCTGTTACTTACTGGCACCTCTACCCTAGGGTTGATTAGAGAGCTGCCAATAGACCTTGTAAACGTGCGCTTGAGGGGTCTTGCTCACTCTTACCAATGGTTTCGAATGGTCCATCCCAGATATTTTCTCAAGCTCACTATGTGCTTGCATAGAAAAAGTCACACCCTCTCTTTTGTTTCTGTATCCTCACATTTGAACGCTCTACACATCTATGTAATGCATGAATGGTATATTTGTACATACCCAGTGTGTATGTACACATGTATGTACCCATGTGTATGTGTATGTGTATGTGTGTGTGTGTGTGTGTAGGGTGGAGGGGCAAGTAAGGGTACATTTAACTTGCGCACAGAAGATCTCCTCACTCCATGGCCAATTTTGGGTTGCAAGGGGCTCAAAAGATGCGCATCGCATAGGGCTTTCAAATGACATAGGTGGCTCCAAAGCTACCTCTACGCAAAACATTTGCGACAAGTTGGCATGACATTCAATGCAAAAACCGATCATCAAGACATTTGAGACGACGAGGCGCCAAAACAAGGATGCATTCAATCCGGGTTTGAACCAGGTTTTCAGCGAATGGCATGACCCCACATCAGCTCGCCCAAGCCAACCCGAACGTCACTGTGCTTGTTTTGGGGGTTGTCGTGTGTTATTATTGGCACCCGTCTCGCTATTGGCCCCTCTACCCTATCTAGCTTTATACATCTTCCCGCGACATACGTCACATTTTTTGTATATCCTTCACCACTCCCACCTCTCTCTCTTTATAACTCTTCGTTGGCTAGATCTTAAAGGTCTCTTGGGATAGTTTCCTACGTCGTTAAAACTTTCTTCTTCTCGGGTGTGTGCGCACGAAAATAAAAAGAGGAAAATGGTACAACCTTTCTATCACCCAAGTGTGGTAGATTGGTTATACCATTTCCCTCTTGAATAACAAGCGTTGGCTAGATCTTTAAGGTCTCTCGGGATAGTTTCTTAGGATGTTTAAACTCTCTTCTTCTCGGGTGTGTGAGCGCGTTAATAGAAAGAGGAAAATGGTATAACCTTTCTACCACTCAAGTGTGGCAAATTGGTTATGCCATTTCCCTCTTGAATAACAGGTCTTGAGTTCAACTCCTCGTTTGTTAGATCTTTAAGGTCTCTTGGAATAGTTTCCTTTGATGTTAAAACTCTCTCTCTCTCTCTCTCTCTCTCTCTCTCACACACACACACACACACACACACACAAACACACACGTGCGCCCCCCCCCCCCCCCCCCCCCCCCTCCTCTCTCTCTGTCTCTCTCTCTTTCTTGTATCGCATGGGTCATGTCCTCTAAAAAACGCTAATTTGACATTGTGTGTGTGTGTGTGTGTGAGTGTGTTTTTGTGGGTTGGGGGGATATATTCTATATAAAGGTTTTAGAATGCGGTAATCAAATAGGTTTATGAGGAGCTCTATAGTAAAGAATACTAGAGACATAGGGCCCTCATGTAGCAATGGTGTATTATTAGATGAAGCAATCATGTTGAATTGATCCACACGATTGCCTACGTGACGCAATCAGCAACCGGGGGCGCCCGTACACATAAAAGGGGAACCCCCCCCCCCCCCCCCCCCGCCCCCGACCCCCCGAAGGTGTGGGCTTATTATCTTAGGCAATTGCATGCAATGCAACGAGCTGCGTTTAGCTTAGTGGTGGAGAACTCTACTCACAACGCATCCGTGTAGGTTTAAGCCCCGTGCATGAATGAACATCTTTTTGGTGATTAAACAACTTTTTTTTTTTTGAGCATTTCGCTCGCCTTGGAAAAAATTAAGGCATAAAATGTGACCGACAACTGGCTGGAGGTTCAAACCCCGTGCATGAATAAACATCTTTTTGGTGATTAAACACCTTTTTAATTTGAGCATTTCGCTCGCCGTGGAAGAAACTAAGGCATAAAATGTGACCGACAACGCACCATGTGGCAAACTCTAGAGGGTGCCACATCCTCTAGAGTCCAAAATTTAGACAGAGCCGAACTATCCCAAGAGAAAAAAAAGATCTATCCAATGAATATTGAACTTTAGACCTCTAATTAATTTTGAAGAGAAAACTGGCATTACCAACCTACCACTTTGGGTGATAAAGTCATTCTAAATTCCTCTTATTCAGAGTTTACCTGTAATGCACGCAACACAAACCAAGCCTTAACAAAAAGAAAAAAAAAATCTAATAAGAGAGAAAAAGGACCCACGTAGGACTCTCACTTTTGAAATTAGAATTTCAATGTATATTTTCTGCAAAGCAAGCTGGGATTGAAAAAACACAATGAAGGTTGGTTGTATGTGACTGTTACCACCCAAACTATTTAGTGAGAAGTTATGAACATATCTTTTTTAATAAAAGCCGTCCGAAGCTTCGCCTTAGACTAGTTTTACGGGATTGCGCCCACTCACCCACACCCTCATGAGAAGATTCTCATGTAGGAAAACGGAGTTTTTTTCGGTGTTTTTCATACCATGCATAACATCATGAGCTTCTGCTCGAGAGGCACCACATACCTAGCTAGATAGGATTGGGGGCAGGGAACCACCGGGCAAAGAGTACCATAGTAAGACTATATACGTGCACAACGAGTACCATAGTAAGACTATTATTAAGCTCCATGCCAAGGGTGGAGCAAGGAGCCTTGATGGCCACAAGGACAAGTCAATTACGAGGGATCATATCAACAATACTGAGATAGGTAGTACATGCTTTGCTAATGATTGTTGTAGAAAACATAGACAATCAAATTTCAAGGCATCGTAGCCTCCTACCCACTCTAGCCTCTGGCACCCTTGATGCACTTCTGTCTCTCTCAGTATACATAGTCAGTGGAATGAGCCTCTTGTCCACCGACAATTTGGTTCAGGATTGTGCAAGCCTCTTTTTGGGCCACATGGCTTATGTGAATTTCCTTCTTCATAATAGAGTAGTATAAAGGGAAAAATACCAAAATACCCCTCTAATTTGTGGAAATTCCCAAAATACCCCTCAAATTTCAAAATTTCCCAAAACACCCCCAATATTTTGTCATAAATTCCCAAAATGCCCTTCAAATTTTCCAAAATTCCCAAAATACCCCTTGTTGTGAAACTAAATTTCTCCAAAGATTAAAAAATTTGTAGCTTTTCATAAGAAGACTCATTGCTTATCAATTTAGGATGCTAAATTCAGAATTTGAGTCAATTATGTAGGCTTTGGAGATGGATTGGTTCATTATCTTTAGACATAATTGCCTTTTTCTGCGAGGTAATTTGTGGCGAATTACATGTTAAGCATGCAAAAATGGATGTCAATCATAAAAAAGGAATAATGATTAAAAAATCTTGAACAATCCAACCAAAATAGAAACATGGGTATTTTGGGAATTGTCAGGGGTATTTTGGTAATTTTCCCTAGTATAAATGATGAAAAATGGAGGGCCATTCACCTAAGGCATGGTTCAGACTCCCTAGAACAAGAATAAACTTGAGGGTACACCTACATGTTGGCATCAAACCATTCGTTGAAAAAGAGAGTTAGATTCTTTGGACACATCATATACTCGACTGTCCTCTACCCCTTGGACGAGAAGCTATTGTAGGAACTTTTCAGAGAGCTTTCACACGATAGTTTGGGCAAAGCTTTGCGACGCTCAAAAAAGAAAATTAACGCTAAAAAAATTGCATTGTGCTTGCAAGGTCTTGCATGCTACCTCATAGCACATACTAACTCATTTTTCTAACTCTATTAGCCCGAATCTTCGCGAATACTTTCAAGATTTCTTGCATTCTTCACAATCTACAGTAAAATTTTCATGCAAGAGATGGATCCGAACTACATACATCACAAGCAGTGGCCTTTGACATTCTACACTAATCACCATGCCCATGCCTTTATCGGTGCCAATCCCATGATGCTTGGAGTAATTGAGCTATATTGAGAAGAATTTTTGCAAAGGAATAATGTGTTTATATGATTTTGGGTTTATGTCCTCAAGGTGAACTTTAAAGGCCCCCTACTTCTTGTCACAAGCAAAAGAGTTCATTATTGAATGTAAGTGAGAGAATGGACAGGTATTTTCCCACCTTGGGTGTGAGGTTAAGGGTCCTAGGCACAGCTTGGGCAAGGGGTTAAGAGCCCACCTGGCTTGGGAAAGGGACTTGTAGTAGAAAGAAGCTATATAAGTGCATGATGGGTTGGAAGTACAAGCCATTCCCTATGTCCTTTCATTGGTCTCATAGGGCTAGTCCATTTTGGAGAGAAGGGGTCATCAAGTCTTTTTTCCAAAAGGGGTGAAAAAGTTCCAGTTTAGATGTGCCTGAAGGAAAAGAAGAGGAGGAGGAGAGAAGTCAATGAGGGGTGTGGTGACAAATCTACATGAGAGGGGGCTTGCAAAGAGGGAGCACCCGCTCGCCCTCCACCAAATCAGAAGCAAGAGTTCATCCGTCGGAGGAAGAACTCGACACATGATTACTACCATCTAAAACACTCACAAATCACCGTCTCATCTTCTCTCTTTCTCTTTCTTCCTGAGGGCTAGATCGATTGCATTGCCACCATGACTTTGCTTTCACATCTTCTCAAGAAATTGGGTGCCCAAGTGTGTCAAGGGCCACATCTCACAAAAGCTTGAAGGTTCATAGCCTTAGAGGGATTTGGGTGTTTGAACCTCGACATCGAACCCGGGTTTCACATCGGACTGGTACAATCCAAGTCAATGAATCAATCGTAGAATTTGTAAGATTTAACTACTCGAGCAAGATTTCGAGCTTGGGAAGCAAAGCAAAGGCACTCAAGCTGTCAAAAATGGTTCCAACGAAACAAAGGTGATTTGAAATTCATGGTTACAAGCTAGATCAACCAGTCTTACTTTCCTTGTGTGGTATGACCCATTTTTGCTAGTGTTTGGCATCCTCAATCCTATGTCTTCAAACCAAGGTGGATCAAATTGTGTCCCATTTGGCTTCTTGTTGATCTATTGGTCATCGTGAGCACATGGTGCATCAACACCAATTCCACCTACAGGGTCTCAAGGAGTTCCACCTATGGGTTGGCAACATCAAGGGACACAAGGAGTTCTCGTGGTGCTCAAGAAGTTCCTTTTGCGGTTGCTGCTAATGCATTACTAAAGGGTATGCCTACCTCTTCTTCCATAGATGATGTTGGCAAAAAGCTTAAGAACATGACACCACCACTTTATAAGCGGGAAGAGAGCGAGTGGAGTGCGGACTATGTGAATACCTTTCTCCATAAGCAGAGTGGTATTCATACATCCTCTAGAAGATGAAAAAAGGGTAGAACCTTCAATCCTCTCTTTGAAGGGCCAGGCTTGCAAATGGTGCCTGAGTCTCGAAGAGCCTCATAAGCCAACCAGTTGGGAATCTTTGGAGAGTACATTTCACAATAAAGTTTCTTTCGTAAAAATGAGAAAATCAAAATTGGGATGTTTATGGTATGTGTGCAATGGATAATCTCAAACTTACTCATTACATAGCCAATTATCGAAACATTGTCCCAAAGCAAGAAGGTATCAATGAGTTTCATAAGGTGTGGAGTTTTATTTGTGGTTTTGATATAGAGTATTAAGCTAAGGTCAAAACCCACCGTCCAAAAGATTTGACTGAAATTGATGATATGTGCGTAAACACTTGCGCTAGCATATGTACAGTCACTTGTATCTGAAACAAAATAAATCATTTACTCCCACGGGAGAATCCTCTTTGAAATCCATGGGCCTCAAGAACCACTCTCAAACGAAGGGTTTGAGAGAGTCAAGAAAGAGTAGCTTTGCTTCAAATTGTCTTGGCAATCGTGAAACTAAGGATTTTCCACAAGGCAAAGCACAAGGAAAACGTAAGGCCTTGAACATCCTTAGTAGAGCATGACTACATAGTTTAGGTCCTTCTTTAGCCAGAAGCTATGAGTGTCTTCTAATGAAGGAACTTCCTCAATGTAGCACCCCTTCTCTCTCTCTCTCTCTCTCTCTCTCTCTCTCTCTCACTCACTCACAAGAATTCCCTAATATTTTCCCTAAATATTGTCTCTAGGCTTACCACCACAAAATTCAATGAAACATAGCATTGATTTGGTGCTTGGAAATAAACCTATAAGTAAGCCTCCTTACAAATTTAGTCACCCAAAAGCCATGGAAGTAGAACAACACCTTGTTGACTACATAAGCCATCTACTAACATAATATGGCGGAAGGGGGAGCTCTTTACACGTGTCGCAATCTGCGACCTAAAGGCTAAAGTCCAAAACTATAAAAAAAAACCCTTTGCACGCGATAAAGAGGGGGAGGGGGGGGGGGGGGGGGGGGAGAGAGAGGTCGCCGAAGGCGGCCGGTCGTACCAGTGGTTTCATATAACCAAGTTCTTTGCCATAAGAGGCACTTTTTATTGGTCAAGAAGAAAGATAGATCTATATGCATGTGCATAGATTACCATACTTTCAACATAGTGACTGTTAAGAACACGTATTCTCTTCCTAGACTGGACGAGTTATTTGATTAGCTAAAGGGAGCTTGGTATTTTCTCAACGATAAATTTAGCTCCTGCTATCATCAAGCATATACACAATTAGCACATATTCCTAAGACTAGTTTTTGTACAAGAGTTGGGTATAATAAGTTCTTAGGTATGCCTTTGGGGAATTCCAAACTCCGAGCAAACCTTTCCGAGCAATCATAAAAATGAGCAAAACCCAACAAGATACATATAGAACTTAAATCATAAAAACTTGCCCAAGGTGATTGTCGCATCATTCCATCTGCCAATACACTTAATCGTTAATGACCCACCTTGAAGAAATGGAAGAGTGCCACATTTGTTGTGAATGCCAAAGGAAGGCTTTGATATACTACAAAAGCGAAAAAAGAGGCCCTCCACATGTAGCTACACAAGCACACATGCGTTGCCTGTGACCAAAAGGTTCAATGAGTTGGATGCAGTAGCATCCACGGTAATTTGATCAACAGATTCACCATCGTCAGTATTTCTACCTTCTTGACCGTAGGATAATCTGCCATGCCCAGAGGGCTTCAACATCTTCCCCTCCCATTGCATGAGACTCTTACAAGATTGTGACCCCATTATATGCAATAAGTAGGCTCCACTCTTGCAGCTTCCTTTAACATGTCCATTGTCCTCATGCTGCAACCTCTCCACTACCTTGTGGAGTTGTCCCACCCCTATTAGGTTTTTTGCTGTCTTGCAAAATCTGTACAAAGTGAAATCCCAATGTACACTTGCCTGAGCACCCCAAAGGGTACTCCCCTCCAAGGGTGACTAGGTTGTTGGCTGTTACAACGAACAACTTTGACACAACAATGCTGGCTAGGAAAGGCAAATATAGTGTCCCCATATATTGGATTTGGTTGGGCAAGCCTTGTCTATAAGTGATATAGAGTGAAGTAAAGGGATCAACAACTGCAACTCAACCTGCAAGATGGGCGGGATCCGAGATGGTGGATCGTCGCAACAGGGGAGGCAAGACTTTTAAAGACTTTTATACATACGGATATAGTGATGCCTGCTAACCTAGATGGTTAAGGCAGAGTGCCTTGAGGCGGGACATCCAAGGGTTGAAGGGCATTTGTGATGCAAGGAGAGCCCTAATATTTTTGCAAGACTAGGTTTGATCAATGGTAGATTAAACATCCACCATTGATGCCTTCGCTTCACCGTAGCGACGAGGTTGGGCTAGAGACCAGGTCAAATATTGTACTCATTTTCATCAGTGACCAAATAAATGAGTCCACGTCGACATGGACTCTCTCTGAGAATTTCCAAAATCCTCTTTTTGAATTTTCAATGCGAGCTACAAGAGGGGACCCTTACCAACGAGGGCTTCATGGGCAAGGGCCAGGAAGGTGATGACGATCACACGGGTATTGCTAACATGAAGGCTAAAGATGGGGCCGAGGTGATTGCGAAGTCGTTGCATGAAAGCAAGGATTGGGCTAGAACTCTCTCTCTCTCTCTCTCTCTCTCTCTCTCTCTCTCTCTCTCTCTCTCTCTCTCTCTTAAAAAAAAGATTAAAAAAACTCTCTCAATCAAAGAGTCCGCGCGAGTGCAGACCATTACATAGAGTTTTCTTTAGAGAGAGAAATATCAACTCTCTCTCTCTCTCTCTCACACACACACACACACACACATCAACTCTCTCTCTCTCTCTCTCTCTCTCTCACACACACACACACACACACACACATTGATATTTTCTCTCTCTAAAGAAAACTCTATGTAATGGCTCTCTCTCTCTCTCTCTCTCTCTCTCTCTCTCACACACACACACACACACACACACACATTGATATTTTCTCTCTCTAAAGAAAACTCTATGTAATGGTCTGCACTCGCGCGGACTCTTTGATTAAAAAGTTTTAATCAAAGAGTCCGCGCGAGTGCAGACCATTACATAGAGTTTTCTTTAGAGAGAGAAAATATCAATGTGTGTGTGTGTGTGAGAGAGAGAGAGAGAGAGATCACCGACTTTGTCTTCCACAACCACACGCTCGCAGCCGTTACTCTCAAGCTTAAATTACTGAAGCACACATTGGATTTCTGGCAAAGAAGCATTTTCTTCAATAGCATGAACGCCTTTCCTCTCACATTGTGTCTACAATATCGGCTCAAATGTTCCATTTTGCTGACAACGAACTCGCCAGGTTTATCTCCCGCATCCAATGTCACTGGGATGCCCTTGTGCACCCACACCACTAGCTTTCTAGCAACCCCTTCACCTCCACCCTCTTCAATGGAGAGTTCTACGACAGCGGTTCTGCCTCCGCCACCACTGGCCGCCGCCGGTAGTGAGTTGCACGAGAGGGTGGTGTGTAGGAAAACTTGACCCTCACCAAGCTACCCAATAATTACCCTCCTTGGCAGCCTAGCGTCATCTCAATTTTACGAGCGCTCTCTATATTCTCTCTCAGAAAGACATACAATTAAAGGCATCATGTGTTATGATGCAGGATTGAATAGTACTTAGGCCTTTCAACATGGCATGCACCTACCGCAGGCTCACCTCAGCAGCTCCATTTCCTTGTTGCCCTCCGACGCTCTAACCACTAATGTGCGTGTAGTTTCTCTATCTAAGAGTCTTAGAGTCAGTGTCAAAGAAGAAGGCACATTACAATTTTCTCACCAGTTGTCACCTCTGCTAACTTGGTTGAATGTCAACACCGTGCAGAGTAAAACAAAAAAGGACGCGAACTCAATGTATTGCATTGCCTTGCAGGAATCACAATGCTCCGAACCGCCGAAAACCCAGTTTGGAATCTATTCATGTTCCAATGTAATGGCCTGCTGGACATTTGCTTTGTCGCTTTCCTTTGTGAGTCTTCTGATCAAAGGTGTTCTAGCTATATTTGTGGTAGGCAAAAAGGTGGGAGAGAAAGTGGATTCTCCTCTTTCTTTGTTTCTTCCTGTGCTTCTTGCTCTCTCTGCTTTTTAGCCTCCTTCTTTATTATTAGTTTGATGGGTTCAGGCTGGGGTACTTTGTGTATTGTCTTAGGAAATGGATTACCTTCATCTATCCTAGGCGTATGTCTTGGCAAAGGAGCCAATCCTCTTTGGCTGGCCATATATATAAATTCTCTGTAGGAGTCCACGCCGGCGTGGACTCCTTCAGAGAGTTCTTTTCACCTCCCGTGTTTTAGACGGAGGATTTCGGAGATCGTGCTACGTTTCTCTAGCATTCCAGAGATCACGCTATGTTTCTCTCCCATGCACTCCTCTCTCTCTATCTCTATTAAAAAAAACTCTCTGGAGGAGCCCATGCCGACGCGGGCTCGTTCAGAGAGTTTTTTTTTTATAGAGATAGAGAGAGAAAGAGTGAATTCACATGCTTATAATCACCGTCTCAATGCATACATTGGCGCTCATTCCTGCATTAAACAAAATGTGTGTGTGTGTGTGTGTGTGTGTGAGTGTGTGTGTGTGTGTGTGTGTGTGTGTGAGAGAGAGAGAGAGAGAGAGAGAGAGAGAGAGAGAGAGTTCACATACTTCAGTGGTTGCCTATTTGTGCGCAACCGACAACGGACCGTATTATATTCTTGTGAGAACTACGAATAGTTGTGTAATAGTGTCTCCATTTGTGAGAACCTAAAAAAGTATATCACGAGTGTTAATTTACTTGTCGTGGTCTACGATTCCCAATCTGCTGCATCTCCGTGCCTAGGAGGCGTAGGGTCGCAACTAGTTGCACCCTTTTTTTTTCTTAATTTCTCATCTAATTGGCAACCAATTGGGAAATGAGCCTTCATCTGAACTGGCTCAGAGAACTCTGAAAACTCAAAGAGCTCTTTCTAAAAAAAACTCTCTAAAAGAGTCCGTGCCAGCACTCAAAGAGCTCTTTCTAAAAAATATTCTTTGAAAGAGTCTGTGCGGGCACAGACTCTTTTAGAGAGTTTTTAGAGAGAGAGAGAGAGAGAGAGAGAGAGAAAGAAAGAATCCTACAAAGTAGGTTGGTTGTGTTCACGTGTTGACTTGGTTTTCATGAGGGGTAAGACTTAAGTGAGAGAATGCGCAAGCTGAAGAGAAAGTGAAGAAAGATAAGTCAGAGATCAAAGTAGATCTAGTTAGCTCTATCTCTCAAAGTGCAAAGACTTTTTCATGGAGATTATCCAAGTTGGACATTTTGTTGTAAAGACGTTTTGTATCTGTTGAAAACAAATTGCTTATTGTCCCGGTGGTAGTGATATTGTTTCTCTATTTTTAGAGAGAGAGAGAGAGAGAGAGAGAGAGATCTAAGAATCTCCTCTCACTGGTGGATGGACATGGCATATCTTGGTTTGGCAAGTCCCTATGGTCTCCAAAACAATGCATTGTCAATACAATGCAATTCTTTCCCTCATCTAGCTAGCAAGATTTCCATACCACCTTATAGATCTTGAGCAGACACAAGCTCAAAAGAGATTGAATTTTGTTGCAACCAAATTAAGGCCTTCTTGACATCTACTAGTTTTTTTCAAACAATGATCCAAAATGGAAAGGAGCCGCATCTTTAATCTAATTTGTGAAAGAAGTTGTTCAATTGATACATGAAGCGGGATATACGTTGTGAAATTTGGATGCCACCCTCATATTACGAAGGCCAAAGTTGAGTCCACATAAGGAGGCCATAAAGTTGAACCTCTGTGAGATGCTTGTCATAGATCCTTTAGTAGTTAATATCAAGGCCAATACCCATGAAAATGTGGATAGCTTAGGATAGATATCATTGCTTCCCACATTGTTGTGTTATCAATGAATAAATAAGCAACAAATGTATAGTGAAGGTTCGTAGGCTTTAATGGCTACAAATGTATAGTAAAGGTTTGTAGGCTTTAATGGTTACTCATGTTTACCAGCTATTTATTGATTAAATAATGATTGAATGAAAGAGAGTGTGACTGACACCATCAGAGACTAGCAATGGTGCTGACATTTATTGTTTGGGTTTAGAGAAAGCTCTCTCTATAGAAGAAGTATACATATACTTGAGCAACTCACTTAATAACTTTGCTCGGTTTTAAGCTTGCTCGGATAAGTTCGCTCGATGTTTGGTAGAGCTCTATGCCTTTTGGTTTAACTAACTCTCCTGCCACTTTCATGACCAGGATGGATGATATGTCATGACTATACTTAGGAAATTATTTTATTGTTTTAGAGTGCTATTAAAGAAGAGCACTTATAACACCTCCAATTTTTATGACAAACCAATCAATGGTATGGTTTTAATTGTATGATTATGTTAAGTTAATGGTTTTTATGATAGACCAATTAAAGATATAAGGAAAGGCCTTCACTTGGGGCAAAGAGAAATAATGTAGTTCTAACATGCTTAAGGTAGCTTTAACTACGACACATTGGTTTTGAGAAGACTTTTGCTCCCACTTGTTGTACGACTACCATTCATAGCAATTGTGGATTGGCAGCTCATAATGGTTCAAATGTGCATCATTTGAACATAAAGGTTTTGTTTTTGAATGATGATTTACACATAAGGAAGTATGTGTATTATAGCCTCATGGTTTTTTTTTAAAGGTAGGAAGAATGCATTTTATGGTCTGACACCAGCTCCACATGCTTGGTATGAAAAGATTTGTTCTTATTTTGTTGTACTTGGTTTTCAGAATTTTCCAACTAAGAGCATTTTCTTGTCAAGCATGTAGATGATTTATTTTTGTATCATCGCGTTGTAAGTGGATGATATGTTGCTCACCGGACCCAGTCATAGACATTGATATGCCTCTTTAAAGTTATGCATCTTATGTGAACATGCCCGATTTTTAGACTATTTATGTAGTTATTTACTTCATGTTTTTGAGAATTCGTTTTGGCTGGGTCAAAAAACTTTCTATGGGAAGTATATGAGGGCCCCTAGGCCTATCTCTTTGGATCCATCTGGTCAAATTTAATTGGAGAAATCTCAAGCTTAGCTTGTCAATCTCCCTCTATTCTCTATCTCTCTCACTCTTGTGCATGTCTTCTGCTGCGAATGTGTCTCACATCTAGGCTTCCGCATTGGCCCTTTCAAGCTGGTAGCACGACCTACAAAAAATGCATATATGCTAGTAGACACCGACTAATGCACAAAGTTGGTAGAAGCAAAGGATTTTTGAACAAAGAAAGAAGAGGTTCTTGCCAAGGTTCTATGGGAATATCATAACTGCATTTGATTGCCCTATAGAACTGGTTAGTGATCAAGGAACCAAGTTTTTAAATAAAGTGGCTTATAAGTTACTCAAAAATTATTTACTTGTGCAAAAGAAATCAAAAGTTTACTACCCTCAAGCCAATGGGAAAGCTGAATCTTCAAATAAAATCTTGCATAACATCTTGAAGAAGATTGTAGAGAAAAATAGGGTAGATCATGAGAAAAAATTGCACTCGGCACTTTGGGCTTTTCGAACCACATACAAAGTTATCACCAATTTTACCCCTTTTAGAATGGTTTATGGTACTAAAACCATCATGAAGATGGAGTTCCTTATGCCAAGTACACGTATAACAGTGCAAGAAAGATTGTCAATGGAGTAGTCTAAAAAAGAGCATGTAGAGAAGTTGTTGTAATGTGAAGAGTATCAGCTTTACCTCAAGTTGTAAGTGTCCAACGAAGATGAGAAGAAGAGTTTGCTAGCTAGAATTCCAAAATTTGAGCGTTCAAGCAAGGAGCCTTTGTGTTAGTGTTTAACACAAACAATTTACAAAGTACCAGGGAAATTAATGCTAGGAAGGATTGGTCCTTACTTTATGCATGAAGTTGTTGGTGGTGTCACATTTGTCCTTTGAGAGCTTGCTTGATGGAGAATGCCTTAAAAAGTTGGTCAATGGATATGGGTTGAGACCGTATCACAATAAGACACTTAAGCCGATCAATGTTGATTCCAAGCCCTTAGCCATCATCAACTTGATTTCGCCCTTGCTGGATTATCATGACAGCATTCCAATATCTGTTTTGTTTCATGCCTGGGGTTCAATAAAATGAAGTATTTGCACACGGCCATAAAAGGCAAAGGTTACTCATAGTTTGAATTTTTAATGATCCTTTTTCACTCAATTTTTTGGCACACACTTGAGAAGGGGAGGGGTAACCCCCAAAATGTAAGTATAGCACATGAACTCAAAGTAAGTTTGTATTGCAAAATGTTTTTAAAAATTAAGATAATTACATTTATGAAAGGCATCTTTCATTGCATTTTGGGAAAAAAAAGCTTAATTTTATTAAGAAAAAAAGGTTGTTCTATTACCCCAGAGCATGTAAGTATAGGTTATGTTTTTTAATAATCTTGGACAAATGTGATATAAGTGATTTCTTGTAAGTGAACCCCCTAAGAGCACACACAACCCCTTCGGTCTCTATATCTCTAGGTTTGCTTGCACAAAAAAGCTATGGAAATCACTTGGCTCAAGGCCATCCATTCATGTATCACTGGTGATGCACAAAACAACTGGCTCACCCCCATTTGTTGTTGTGCGTGTATGTCGTACGTGTCAATGCAAGGAACTTGCCGATACATTGTGTGCGAGCCACAAATGTCTCCAAGCACACAACAAGCCTAAACTAGTAAGCTCAAAGATAGCGTTGGTGTGTCACTCACTGCTCTACGCTTCCTATCGTGGAGGATTCCTCGTCGTGAAGAAGAGGGAGACGCCGCTACACCGCGCTCAACCGCCTCACCGCCGTCGTGCTTCCGCAATGCTTGATCGCACTCTCTCTCTCTCTCTCTCTCTCTCTCTCTCTCTCTCTCTCTCTCTCACACACACACACACACACACACACACACACACACACACAAGGAGATGATGAAGAAGAAGATGGAGATGGAGCAAGAGCACTCTTCAATTGCACAAATGAGAGAATGGGTGAATTTTAGGTTAGTTGACTTTTATATGAGCTCGCCCCATTCACACTTGGGCGCCCATGCTTAGCCAACTAATCCCTTGAATGTTCCAGTTAGAGTGCGCCTCTCATCGGTGATCACTCTTACCCTTTTCTTATTGGACCGAAAAGCCTGGTACTCGACTCTACAAGTAAATAATATAATGTCCGTCGTAGGTGATAGGGTGTCCGTGAGCCGTGAGGGTTAACATGCCCCCCTTCCTGATGTTGATTCCATCCTTGGAAGCTATTGAGTTGAAGCTCGTTCGTTGAGGTGGAAGAGCATTTGAGATGAATGGCCTTAGCCTTCTTCAGTCACTGCAAAATTAAACAACATTGGCACAGTAATTGCATTCTCATAAACAATTACAAAGCATATGCAATTTTCGGCAGACAAATTGATTGGTAGCATAATTCTAAACCATTTGTCAGCAATAAACATTAAATTGCAATATAATCAAACACATAAACAGTTGTAAAGGTAAAAAATTAAACAAGTCTGGGGTCGCTAATTTAACGGTCGAAAGGTACTAAAGATCGACTATTAATACCATGGGCAAGCTTCTCAATTTTCTCTGGTGAATTAAGTTGTTTAATCGCGAGAGCCAAGTATTTCATGTTCGAGGGCTGACTAGAGGCTATACCTAGAAGAATTTGCAGTTAAGCTACAATAAAAGGAATTTCTCATGAAATCATCGCTTGACTGATTACCTTTTCTTTGACCCCCCAAAGTCTTTTCACAGTGATTCAATTTTGATGTGTGTGCTTATTTTGTATGCCTTGGGTTTTTTGCTTTTCAAGGAAAAGCGCTCACACTGGGAACCTCTAGGGCTCTAGTACTGAGGCGGTCTGGGGCGGACAACAAGAAGAGTGGCCTCCAAGCACTCTTCTAGGCTCCCATGCTGCTCAATTGGGTTGGGGTTGGAAAAAACAACAAACACACACACAAACCCGCAACCTAACCCTACACAAATTTGGGGCACCACCTAGTTTTGGATGCGAACTAGGACGCGTAGAGAGAGAGAGAGAGAGAGAGAGAGAGAGAGAGAGAGAGTGCTCGGGCTGCTTTGAAACGTATCGGCAATGATCAAGCAAACACAACTATATATTTAAGAAAGAGAGAGAAAGGGGGAGGGGGTGCTTGTTGCATTAATACCTCTTTACAAATCTGTCATAACAAATCAAAGTGAGATTAGTATTTGTTCAACATAGCTTGCGTAAATTTCACCACAACACATTACAAGAAAAGCCACCCCAATCACTGTCTTAAGGCCAGGGGAGTCCTCTCCACCCTGTCGCCCTCTTACAGTATGTGGGATTTATGGCTAGATTGATGACAACACCAGAAACAAGCTATCAAGAACTTAACAAAAAACACCAAGACACTTACGCATCATTGTTGTCCATTACTTCACGTTGGAAGGGAGACAAAGTATCCAAGCTTAGTCCAAATCCACCCTCCTTGATTCAGCAAATGTTGGGCTTACACTAGTAGGAGAAATGATAGATTTCGTACTCTCAATTGAATGATCACTCTCTCTCTTACAATGGCATAGAGTTCCCTTGCTAATCCCCTATTACAACACATGCACATGCATAAGACAATGAGCTTCCACTCAAGAGCTCCTTCTAGAGAGGTTGAGCTTGGGTTCTCAAGCTATAGCATAGTGCTCTTGCTTATGGCTCCCCCTTTTTGTGCTAGCTACACCCTCCTTTTATAGCAATTTTGAAGGCTAGGGTTACTCCTCTAACCATGGTTGGGTTAGATTTTCAGCAATTTATCTAATTTCTTTTGCTTGGAATTATCAAGAAGTTGGTGGGGAAAGAGAGAGGAGAGAAATGGAGGTGATAGGACTTTTCATAGTGGGTTAGTGTTAGTAGAGTTAGTATTAATTTACAAATGGAATTGGATATTTACAATGGGAGTATCCATGTAGGATACAAATAAGGAAGAAAAACTCTTAAGAGGTAAGAAAAGGTGGATTTCTTACAAGGTTGATGCTCCAAGTGTCTTGAGTAGGGCCAATTTTGACGCTTGTTGACGGTCCACTAGCTTTGACGGTACATTTTTTCTCCACTCTTGACCTTCCTTGAGAGACAAGGTAATTGAAGCTAAGTAATCAACCACCATGATGGTGTCTTTTAAGAGAAGAGGCTGAATTTTGTGGTTTTTTTGAAAGATATGGGTAATTTGGAGGAGAAAAAATGAGACTAGGTGGTCAATTTTGGAATGGAATTGTGTGTGGGAGGTATGAGTTCACCATGGTTTCTCTTATTCTTCAAGGTTGAGGAGAAGGTGAGTAGGGTGCAGAGAGGAGGGGTGAGAGAGGTGGGGATGATGAGTGGAGAAGTGTGTGTGAAAGAGGAAAATGATAAAATGGAAGAGAGAGTGTGGCTGCATAGCATGGGAAAAATGGGGTCCACTAATAAAATCATAGCTCACAGCTAGTAGCTCAAAAAAATATGAAAAAATTTGAGGCAAAAGTTCAGCCCACGAGCTACAACTTTTGTTTGTATCACCTTTCCAAATTCAGAGAGCATGTGAACTTTAAAAATTCAGCAAAACCGACCGTTTTTTTCCACTGCACAAGGTCCTTGTGGGGTCCTTCTTTGGATGATTCTTTTGAATACCTCCAAGAGTGAGCCCTCCATAGTGAATGTATGCATGCCACCTACCCTTGACCTTATTTGGTAGGTCTATAATTGAAGATATTGTTGAGATTATGATATAAGTGAATAGTACAACTAAGAAAATCAAATATTGAGGGGTCTAAAAAATATGTACATGTCAAATATAAATAATATAAGTGGAAAAAAATATAAAGGAGTCAAAAGAAATCTCTCTCATTATGAGGCTACCATAAAAAGATAAATATTTTTGGTGTTCTAATTTTTTAGAAAAAAAAACAAAATAGATGTAGGAAGGGAAAAATCACAATAGTGAAAAAATATACATATAAATAAAACTAGTTTTTTTGGATTTTTGTTGGGGTGGAGTTACACCAAATATAAGAGAAGCTTACATGAAAATATTTCTATATGGAATAAAGAGTATGAAAAATGGTAAGAAAAAATTGTGGTAATGGTGAGACAATGTACAGAGCATAAATAACACACACCTAGGTAGAAATATTTAAATAAATACCAAAATAATTATGAAAAAATCTTTTATTTAGGCCCTATATACAAAGAAATATTTACATACGCATGGGCCATAATATACTCATATTTTTTATTTATTTATTTTTTTTTTTGGCTCAACTAGCCCAATGACTAGCTAATTGAGGGTTTTTTAAGAAAATATGGGAAAAGTCCCGTGACTCACGCACGCCTATGTACAGTGAAATGGTAGGGATAGCCACAGTGTTTGGGTGATTTTGGTAGGGTGAGGTAACTCATTGTGGCAATTACAAAGAGCCGAAAAACGGCTATCAGTACCATAGGCGACACATGTGAGTGAAGTACCAAATCAAGCTGATTTCTCTTCCAGCTTAAGATTTTACATTGTGGCACTTTGATTTTATTTTTTTATTTTTTTTGTTCGTTTTCAGCATTTTATTTTTGTAACTTTGCGGGGTCATATAACATTGTTACCCTCCCCAGGCTCATCACACTAGTAAACTCCCTTTATAATACTTAAGCTAAAGGTCAATAGGGACTAAGCCCAGTAGAAAGCCCTAGTACATTTCACACAATGCTGCCTAAATCGGATTAAGAACCTAAGTAACCATTAATTATTAGGAAGGCATTCCCCATGGTATTAAGAGAAGATCTCTAACGCCTAGCTTGGTCAAACTAGCTTAGTGAGACTGCTTGATTTTTAAACCTAGACAAGTGATTATGACAAAAAATTACATTGAATTTAATGTTTGATACTAAGCAAAGGCACTGAATATTTGCTACCAATCACAATTAAAGTAGACAAACATAGATGCAAAAAAAGATAAGGGACAATGCTAATGGACAAGAAACACCTGTTTATGTTGATGGTCACGCTTGATTTGAAGTGTGAACAAGAGAAAGATTCCATGAAGGTCCAAATCCTAACAATAGCAACACGTTCCTGTACACACTAGGAAATACAAAGAATACCTCTAAGAGGCACATCAGTGGGAAAATAGAACTTTGCTAAATCAGTAAACTCTAAAATAGAAACACTCCGATTGTACTAATCCTACCTACCCTCCATCACTCGAGTGATGAGGATCAAAGGTGTTTTATGACATAGGTTTCTATTTCAGTGTACCGGATGTGAATGTGTAGGTCTGGGTCAATGTTTTGACTTTTATTGTGCATACTCGTCTGCTAATTGCTCTTGCTCTTTATTATTTTTGTTTTTCATGAGTATAATGCTTTATATATACATTCCCTAAGATTGTGAGATTCAGAGGTCGGGGAGGAAGGTTGAGAGGGGAGTGAGTGAATGATGACTGTCAGCAAACACTCCCCCCTTCCTTGGGTAGATCATACCATTTGAAATGTGCTCGTCACCCTTTGAAACCAATTGTTCCAGTTGGTAATAGGTGAGGATTTTTGCCAGTAGTTTTCTATTACCTTAGGTGCCTCGTTGAGTTGCAAGGGTGGTAAGGTACTCTCCCAGGATCGAACTTGAAGTGGTTCATCAGGTGATTCTTGAACACTGGGAGGTGTGGATTCCTTTGTAGCTTTATGGAGGTCCACTATTGTAGGTGGAGAATGTGGAGAAGATTTTACCTCTATGGATGCATTACATGAGGAGCTAGAAACTTCATGGGACTCCCCCCTTCCTGAGATAGGTGGAACAAATCGTTCTTTTTTCGGTACCCAAACTAGCTCTGGAGCGGGTGTGTAGCATTCTGTGATTTTTTCCTTTCCGCAATCGTTGATTCGTTTTGGAGCTATGGGATTGGGCTCACATGGGTCAGGTGATAGGTAAGAACACAATCTACATTTTGGCACCCAGATTTGATCATTTCCTTGATAGTAGCCTTGGGCTTTCAATAGTTGTTTAGGAATCCAACGCCACATTTCCTTATATTTCTTGGAGCGAGTGAGACGTTTCTTACAAGGCTTCTGTTTTTTCGCACTAGCTATGGTCGCTAAAGAAGCTTTAGGGACCCACTTGTATGTTTTCTTCGTTATATTAGGATGAGTCTTGTGAGAAGCTATATGCATTGCTTGTAGCATATTTAAGGGTACGGGCATTTCATCCCCCTCAGGTGTTACCCAGGTTGTCCTCCTATTTCCCCAAGTGTCTATGGTTGCTGCTAGGTGGACCCAATCCACATTGTCCGACTCAGTCATCCCAGATAGTACATCCATATAAGGAGAATCTTCCCCAACATCAGTGTCCGCTTTACACGTGTAACAATACTGCAATGGAGCCGAGTGAATTGTGGTGTCAAATCTATGATCAATTATAAAACTGTTTCCTAGAGGATGTGCTCGACCAGTCACAAGATCCACTCGAATGACAGAATCTTGGAACTGCAAGTAGACATGGTTTTTAGACCAGTCATGCACCATTTTTGCTTCCCTCATGAAAGGACGTCCTAAGATCATCTCCGATGCCATAGTGTGTTTGGAGAAATCCATAACAATGAAGGTAATCCTTATTTTATGTCCAAAGACCTTGATCTTGAGATCTTCTAGCATCCCAATAGGTTTAACAATAGACCCATTGGTCATCTTCACTACAATGGTTGTGGTTGCAAGGTGAGGTCTTCCCATAGTTTCCCATCAAATTTTAGTCACAATGCTAACCCCAACGCCACCATCAAGGATTCCCTTCACAGTTAATCCCTTAGTAGTGATTTGTATGGTCACATTGGATTCATCACCCTCAAAGTATTGTCCCAACTTGTTAACAGGTATTTCTATAACAAGGTTCTCATCTAGGTTGGGTTGTGCATCTAAATGTTCCTCCTTTATTGGAATCTCTCCAGCTCCATCCATCTATGCAAATTGTGGTAGCCCAAACTTTAGTTCTCCATTGAGAAAGGCTCGAAGAGCTGAGACTAGCTCAGGGTCTTTATATAGTTTGTACATGATGGTGGTTCTAACTTCTGAAGACATGAAATCCATCAATTTGGCAATGTTTAACGGAACCTTTTGGACTTCAGTCCCTTGACGTGGGGAAGATGGGATCCCCATTTCTTCGATAGGATCATGTAGTCCCTCTGTAAACATTCTTTCCATCAAGAAGTGAGTACACCCACTTTCCCATGACTTTTAAGTCACTTTCTTCTTGGATGACACTAGGTATGGCTAAGGGTCTATGGACTTGGTGAGGTTGTTGTTGCGTAGGGAACACGGTGTCTGTAATCTGGATCTGCCTAAGTGATGGTTCTGGATCCCTTTGGGTATCTACTCCTTAATTTCTTGACTCGCTCGTTCTCCTCTGTAGGGTTTGGATCAGTTCCTATCTTCTTCTTGGATCCTGGCCATTGTGGATCATGAAGATCTTCCTTGTTGGTTTCTATCTTAGTGGTTGTTTTGGTCTCCATGGTTTCACCTGAATCCGAATCCTCTTCAACGTCGTTCATATATACGGGGTCGTCACCAGTCCCTATGTTGGTCTTTGAACTGGGGTCTAACTTCGCTGCTTTTTGCGATCTCTTCCTTCGTGTTTTCTTCTTTTTCTGAGATTGGGCAATTGATGCCGTGTCTCTTTCCTCAAGAATATAATTTTGTTTTTGGAGCATCAATCGTGTGAGTACTTTTACTTGTACCACAGGTGTACTTGGTAATGGCTCCTCGATAACTTCAATCAAGTTTAATGGCGTGATCTTCGGTGCATTTGGATTATTTGGACATTGGGCAATCAAATGATCTATGCCACATCAATTACACATGAGTATCGGCATTGTAGACGTGCTCGCTTGATTGGTTTGCATTAGTGTGGCGCTCTTTTGTAGCCTAATAGGACACTCGGCTACACGATGTGGACCTCCACACTCATAGCATTGAAGAGGTGGTCTCTTAGCAGTGTATTTGATATTTGGCCTCTTGCAGCAAGAGCAGCTACTTGATAGACAGGTTTGACTTGTCCCCAATAGTCCTCCATGTAATATTGTGGACTTTCTTCAAGCACATCCATCCCATAGGCAATATTAGGGTCTATATCTTCCTCACAACCTTCCAAACAAGCAATAGATGACTCACAACCCACTTGATTCACAGAAGTGATTCTCGGATGTGGTGGTTGCGGTCCTAGCCCTGGAGGTGGTAAGGGTGTTGTTTGAACAACATTTTGGGCCCTAGGGACCATGTGTTGTGATGTTTGTTCAAGAGGTGGGGCCGGCATCAATGCAGGCACTCGAGGTGTGTCTGTCCATGCTAAGGTTGGTCTATTGGCCATCGCGCACTTAAATACTATGCAATCCTTAGCTTGATGACCATACCTCCCACATGCATTGCAGTTCCCATTGATTTTTACTCTAAAAGTAGGGCATTCACTGGTACTATGCGGTCCATAGCATACTGAGCACCATTGTTCCTCCCTTCTTGGATACATATGATTGTTTTGCGGAGCACGATTGTCTCTAAGACTCTCTTGAATGGCCTTGGTGAGATCTGCTAAAGTCATCTCAAATATATTTGGCTCCTTAGCAATAGGCTTTAGGGTCATTGGATGATGCCCTGATGCTCGCGAGCTAATAGATTTAGGCTCAACAGACACTCTTTCTCCTTGAATCATTAAATTATCCTCCAATTGGATCACATTGGTGGTGACTGCTTCCCATGTGGTGATACATCTAATGTCTAGGCCATTGTAGATATCCTCATGTCGTAATCCCCTAATGAATCTATCAAGAAATTGATTATTATTGAAGCGCTCATTTGGATTACAACGAGAATATAAATGCTTTAAGTGACTAATAAAGTCTCTCACCGACTCTCCTTCCTCTCGTTGGGCTTTCTGGAGCTGAGAGGCTACACCCCAAAGCACTCCCTCTCGTATGTATTCTTTCAAGAACAGCCTCCTAAGAGTAGGGTAAATCGTTTTTTCTTCCACCCTTAGGGTTCTATACCAATCCCCTGCCTTTCCACTTAAGGTTAGGCTTAAAGCATTACTCTTATGCAGGTCATTGTGTTCTCCTAGAGAATCACATATTTGTTCGAACACTTCGATATGCTTTCTCACATCCCCATCTCCACTAAATTTTTGTGTGAGCTTGGTTATTCGTACTGCCTTACTTCTAGTCTCTCTATCAGGCGTGTTACGCATATTCTCAGCAATAGATCGACCAATAACTTGAGCAAATGTTGCCAAGTCACCTAAGTGAGCAAGCACCGTGGGTGAAGGCGCTCCAGAGACTACATGTGGAGTAGGTATTGGCATTGGGCTTGGCGCATAGGAATCCCTTGGGTTCCACGTTGGGTACGATGTTGTGCCATGTGGTGGCCCAAAGTTCATATGTGTGGCCCTAGACATAGCAGACGTCGGATGTGACATGCTAATGCTAGCCGGTAAAGTCCCATGGAAATAAGAGTGTGGGTGTTGTGGTTGTGGAGCATAGGTAGTTGAAAGTACAATGGGAGGGGTAGGGACTACATGAATACGAGAACCCATGGGTGTATACGATTGGTACACACATGTAGGTGCTATTGTAGGCATTGAGCTACCATGTAGGGGTGCTTTACTAACAAATGAGGTCCATGGCGTGTTTCTTGGCATGCCCATCATTGGGGTAGGCATGGTAGCCGTGGTGTCATCAAAGGAAAGATGAGCTCGACTTGGAAAGGTAAAGCTATCACTTGTGGGCTCAGATTGCACCGAGACCCCTGGTGAAACAATATATGGGGGATCCATCGGACTTATCGAGGGAGTCTCCATTTGCGATAAGGTCGGTTGTTTAGCCTTTCCTGTATCCAAGAATCTCATGAGACCCATTGAAGGCATGTTGATCCCCTTGTTCTGTCTCTCTAACTCAATGACCCTATGGATGACCTCACAAACTCTTTGTTGTTGATCCTCCGCACTAGTAGCGCCCATTGTGGATTGTAGGACATCTAACCAATCCACGTGATAGGTGTGACCTGTGTATAGGTCGGTCAAAGTTTTCGTTTGTAGTTCGTACTCCCAGTTCTCATTTAAGAACGCTCCATCTAGGATTGAGGTGCTAGGGGTGTCCTTTGAGCTAGATGCAATGTTGCTTTCTAGGGGTTGGCCCTTAGCGGTAGCTAAGTCAGGAGCACTCGATTGCTCTCTTAGCAAGGATAGTGACATAGGGGCTTTTGATTTTAACTCTCTTTGTTGCTCTGCCTTGCGTAAGCTCTCAATTTCTTTTTCCCTCGCTACAAGGATATACCGCTCAACCTCTTGCACTTCGGCAAGTCTTCTACCATCGGGTAATATGACCTCGGAGGAAAATAACTCTGAAGAGTCACGAGGTGCAGTGAATGAAGTATTCACATGCACATTCTCTAAGGGCATAGGGTCTACGTTGGTCATGAATGGAGAATTTACTTCCCCACCCCCCTCATTTACATCATTAGCTCCATGTTTTAAGCGAGTGGCTCTATTAAAGGTTTCCTTCAAGCGGCTAAGTACTCTCGGCCCGGACCGTGGGCCCATGGCATGCATGTCTTGGCTTCAGCTATCGGGATTAGGCATTGGGAAACCCTCCATGACATCGTAGTCAGAGGAAGAGTCACTGGCCGCTATGTTCGGGTTTTGGTTTGTACTGCCTTGGGTCCCCGCCGAGGGCCCGGAACCTAAGGTATATGGATAATAAGAACTCACTTAAGTCGAAATTTTCTCTAGTTGCTCTGTCTCTAACACACGACTAAAGTGCAGATGCATGTGCCTTTGGCACCCTACAAGCGTCGGCGAATAACCTCAAAGGTTAACCGCTTACTTTTTTAGGCGTCCGTTTTCACTCATTTTTTAATGTTTTTTAATGTTTTTTAATGTTTTTGAATGATTGGTTTTTTTATTAAAGTGTATGATAGTTCAAAACGAGCGTATCACTCAAAGGGTCACGGTGTGCTTTACAACACAACGTTCGGTCACCTGAAGCTCCGTTGGTCCTCAAAAAATCGATTTTTAGCTACGTGTAAAGCTAAAATTCATAATTGTAAAAGGCGACTGAGGCCTAAGCCTGAGCATGAGCTTGGGCTTGGGTTTGGGCTTGGGTCTGGGAGATATTCCCAATCCCGATCCTACATTTGAATTTTATTTTATTTTAGTTTTTATTTTTATTTTTATTTTTTTAAGGATAAGATCGCCGCGGTCTGCGCGAGAGCATACACACACTCTACCTACCCACTTACAACTAATACACCTACTGTTACACACTAACACACTCTATTATCTCTCATAGATCTACTTCCTACTTACTGTACTTTGCATTACACAGAACTAACAACCTTAATACCAATTCCTTATGACAGAGAAGAAACACAGTACCTTTGAAAACTCCATTAACAAAACAATACACAGTAGCAACACAAAATCCTTCTTCTCAACACACACACCCTCCTTCCTTAACTTTCCTACAATTGAAATTGCATCACAAAAGAAGCACAAAGTGCCATTCAAGCTTAGTGTATGGAATTCCCCGGCAGCGGCACTAAAAATGTGCGCGTATGTCGCACGTGTCAATGCAAGAAACTTACCGATACACTATGTGCGAGCCACAAATGGATCCAAGTACACAACAAGCCTAAACTAGTAAGCTCAAAGATGGCATTGGTGTGTCACTCACCGCTCTACGCTTCCTGTCGTGGAGGATTCCTCACTGCGAAGAAGAGGGAGACGTCGCTACGTCGCGCTCAACCGCCTCACCACTGTCATGCCGCGGCAATGCTCTCTCTCTCTCTCTCTCTCATACACACACATACAAGGAGATGAAGAAGAAGAAGATGGAGATGGAGCAAGAGCACTCTTCAATTGCACAAATGAGAGAATGAGTGAATTTTAGGTTTAGTTGACTTTTATATGAGCTTTCCCCATTCACACTTGGACGCCCATGCTTAACCAACTAGACCCTTGAATGTTCCAGTTAGAGTGCGCCTATCATCGGTAATCACTCTTACCCTTTTCTTATTGGACCGACAAGCCCGATACTGACTCTACAAGTAAATAATACAATGTCCATCGTAAGTGATAGGGTGTCCGTGAGCTGTGAGGGTTAACAGTTGCAAACACAATACCGTGACATTCCCTCTCATCAACAAGAAGTGTGCTAGGATCTCGAGGATATCATAGCCAATGCAAGTGATGCTCACAACATGATTAAGGCAAATCATGGGGAACATGTTTTCATAACATGAGAGTATGTAGCCAAATGCCTTAGATGGTAGGAAATAAGACGTAGCTAAATAGATAATTGAGTAGATTACTTAATGGAGAGAGATAGATTTACATACACGAGATTATAGAGTACAGAGAGAGAGAGAGTACATACGATATACGTGGTTCACCCAATGTGGGCTACGTCCACGGGAAAGTATCCACTCAATGGCTTTAGTACTTCAAAACAAAAAGTAGTTTATAAAGGGATTATACCCTTAATGGAGCTCCCGCCTTGCTCCACTCTCACCACCTCACACTCACCTTGTTGCATCAACTTCACACTATGAAATGTGTGTAGAAATGGCCTCCTTTTATAGGCCAAAAGGGCTGCCCTCTCTCATGACAGGCAGCCATGTGTAGCCGCCCTTGTGTAGATAAGTCCAAATCGGCCCCTCCAATCCGCCCATCTGTGGCCGCCCTTGAGAAGACAAGTCCGCTGTTGAATTCGGCCACCGGCCACCGGACATTGACTTCTGACCACCAGCCACCGGCCATTGACTACCAACCACCGGCCAACCGATGGTTGTTTTTTGACCACTTTCCGGCCCCGCCGTCCAGTCATAATATTCCGGCGAGCCCCAGAGGCCCCTAAAGTTGTTCCTGATTCTTGGCCGTAAAAATTTTGGTTTCCGGCGAGTGATTTTTCTTCACGCACGATGGCTTCTCCTCATAATGGGGACCTTACAAATGTGCGCTTTTACCACAGAAAATTACAAAGGTAAATCAGGCTCCATACTTAACAATCTCCCACTTGGAGATTGATCTCCAAACCAAACCTGTGACTGCTTTCCATTCTGGCTTCTTATCCTTGAATGCCGATTGAAGATGAGCAAAAGCTCAACTTCTCCTTGTTGACCACCTTTGTAAACATGTCTGTAGGATTTTCACTTGTATGCACCTTTCCTAGCTTTAGTTGTCCCTCTTCCAAAAGAGTGCATATGAAATAATATCTCACCTCAATGTGCTTTGTCCTTGAATGAAAGGCTGAGTTCTTAGTAAGATGGATAGCGCTTTGGCTATCACTGTACAAGACACAATTGTTTTGTTTGAATCCAGGCTCTTCTAAGAATCTGTGAAGCCACAAAATTTCTTTGCTTGCCTCCATCATTGCTACATACTCTGCTTTCGTGGTAGAAAGTGAAACCACTTTCTGTAGCTTTGAAGCCTAGCTTACTGTTGTGCCTCCAACCGTGAACACATAGCCAGTAGTGCTCCTTTGAGTATCTTTGTCACCTGCCATATCTGCATCAGCATACCCTTCTAGAAAAATATCAATTCCTCCAAAATACAAAGCATTTGTTGTTGTCCCTTTTAGATACCTAAGTATCCACTTCATATCTTGCCAATGCTCTTTACCTGGGTTGTCCATGAACCTACTCTCACAACTCCCACTGCATGTGCAATGTCTGGCCTTGTCCAGACCATAGCATACATTAGAGAACCGACCGCTGCAGCATATGGAACTTTAGACATATAGGCTATCTCCTCTTGTGTCTTTGGACACATATCCTTCATTAGTTTAAAATGACCAGCCAAAGGTGTAGAAACTGGTTTTGCATTTTGCATTGCAAACCTTTCTAGTACCTTCTTGATGTAATCTTCTTGAGATAGCTTTATTGTCTTCTTTGTCCTGTCCCTTGATATTTTCATACCAAGTATCCTCTTTGCAGCACCTAAATCTTTCATTGAAAAAGATTTAGACAGCTCCTCTTTTAGGTCTTTGATGTCCTGCATGTTAGCACTTACAATCAACATGTCATCAACATACAACATTAGGATGATGAATTTTCCATCTCCCAAATTCTTCGTGTAGACGCAGTGATCCGAGTTGCATCTTGTGAATCCATGATCCAACCTCCATCGATCAAACTTCAAGTACCATTGTCTTGATGCTTGCTTTAAACCATACAAGCTCTTCTTTAATCTGCAAACCATTTTCTCCTTACCTTTTACTTCATACCCCTTTGGTTGAAGCATGTATATTTCCTCCTCTAAGTCACCATGAGGGAATGCCGTATTTACATCCATTTGCTCGATATTTAGATCATGAGCAGCCACAAGGCTTAAGACAAGCTTAATTGAGTTCATTTTTACAACAGGAGAAAATATTTCATTGAAGTCAATACCTTTCTTTTGAGAAAAACATTATACCACAAGCCTAGACTTGTACCTTTTCTTCCCACCTTCTTCTTCCTTCACCTTGTACATCCATTTGTTTTGAAGTGCCCGCTTACTTTTAGGCAACTCAACCAATTCCCATGTTTGGTTGTGATGTAGTGAGTCCATCTCCACTTGCATGCTCTTCGTCCATTCTTCTTTGGATTCATGTTGCATAGCTTCTTCGTATGATTCCGGCTCTCCAGAATCTGAGATCAAGAGATGGTTGAAGGAAGGAACAAACCTTTCTGGAGGTCTACTTGCTCTTGTAGATCTTTGGGGAATAGGTTGAGGCTCCTCATTTGGTTGACGTTGTTGCACATTGTCACCGTTTGAAGTCCTTGAGTCTTCACCGTCCTCAAGTTCCATGTACTCATCACCTGTTTCTTTTGTTTGATTTCTTTCCAAGTAATCTTTGTACATATTTTGTTCGTTAAAAATTACATCCCTACTCCTTAAGATTTTACCATCTTCAGGATTCCATAGGCGATACCCAAAGTCTCCTTCTCCATAGCCAATGAAGAAACACTTTTTGGACTTTGCATCTAACTTTGATCTTAGGCTTCTATCTATGTGCATGAAAGCCTCACACCCAAACACTTTGAGAAATGCATAATTCACCGGTTTACCTGTCCATGCCTCTTCTGGAACTCTCGCATCCAATGCCGTTGAGGGTGACCGGTTGATTAAGTACACAGACGTACTTACAGCTTCCGCCCAAAGCTCAAGCGGTAGGCCTGCATGTAGCCGCATGCTTCGTGCTCGTTCCATGATTGTCCTGTTCATCCTTTCCGAAATCCCATTTTGTTGAGGTGTCCTTGGGGTTGTCCTTTGCCTCGGAATGCCATTGCTAGCACAAAAGCTTTCAAAAGCTTGGCTGCAATATTCACCTCCATTGTCGGATCTGAGGCATTTAACCTTGGTACCTTTTTCATTCTCCACAAAGGCTTTCCACCTTTGAAATATGGAAAATACATCGGATTTATTCTTCATGACATAAACCCATGTTTTTCTAGTCGCATCGTCTATGAATGTTACATAGCACAATGAGCCACCAAGTGATGGTGTACTTGCAGGACCCCAAACATCAGAATAAACCAGCTCAAGTTTTTTAAATTTTTTTTCATTTCTCGATTTTTGAAATTTCACCCTCTTTTGTTTACCATAAACACAATATTCACAGAACTGTAAGTCCACTTCTTTCAAACCTGTTAGAAGCTTCTTTGTTTGAAGGATTTGCATTCCTTTGGCACTCATATGCCCAAGCCGGTAGTGCCACACCGCACTGTCAACTTCTGTAGTTGCTGCAAAGGTTGCGTGCTAACAATACACAAGTAAAGTGTACCGACCTTTTCTCCTTTGGAAACCACCAAAGATCCCTTAGAGCTCTTCCACCGTTTGTTTCCGAATGCAATGTTGTGACTTTGATCGTCTAATTGTCCTGTAGAGATCAAATTTTTGCGAAGAGAAGGAACATGCCTAACATCTTTAAGCTTCCATTCATTTCCGTTAGCAGTTTTGACAGAAACTGTACCTTTGCCGACAATCTCACAAGCTTCATCATCTCCGAAGTATACATACCCAAAATTACCTTTGGTGTAGTCTTGGAAATGTTGCTTGTGTGGTGTCGTATGGAATGAAGCCCCAGAATCTACTATCCAGGAATTAGACACATTGTCTAATGAGAGAATTAGACCATCTTGCTCTACTTTACCTACCATATTGGCCTCCGATGTTGGCTTGTTGTCTTCAGACTCAGTCTCCTTCTTCTTCTTGGACCAGCAATCCTTCTTGACGTGGCCCTTCTTGCCGCAGTTCCAACATTCAAGAACTGACTTTGTGCGTGACTTGCTCCGTCTTGAGCGATCACGACCCTTTGGGCTTTTGAACCTCTCCTTAGGCATTCCTCTTGTTTCCACTGACAATGCAGCACTTGATGATTCTCCTGTGCTTCTCCTTCGTATTTCCTCGCTTAGGAGAACACCCACAACATCATCAAACTTAAGAGTATTTGTACCAGAGATAGAATTACTTACACCCATCACAAGGCTATCCCAACTATCCGGTAGAGATGATAGTATAAGGAGAGCTCGCACTTCGTCATCGAAATTGATTTTCACCGATCGAAGTTGACTTATCTTTGTGTTAAAGTCATTTAGGTGTTCTACAACTGAACCATTCTCTGCCATCTTTAGATTGAATAAGTACTTCATAAGAAATACCTTATTGGATGCCGATGGTTTCTCGTAGAAGTCGTCAAGTGACTTCATCAAGTCCTCCGTGGTCTTCATCTCTGAAACATTGAAGGTCACCATTGATGCCAAGCTTAATCGGATTGTTCCTAGTGCGTTTCGATCAAGGACAATCCATGCTTCATTTGCCATCGTTGCGGGCTTTTTTACAAGACCTCCTAGTGGCAAATAGAGGTCCTTCTAGTAGAGATAGTCTTCAATCTGCATCTTCCAATGTTGGTAGTTTTTTCTGTTGAACTTCTCAATCTTGAGCTTCCCTTCCTCCGCCATAACTCCCACTCAATTCAAGGAATCATTTCCTTGAGATAATTTAGCTACGAGCAAACCTTGCTCTATTAGGAAATAAGACGTAGCTAAATAGATAATTGAGTAAATTACTTAATGGAGAGAGATAGATTTACATACACGAGATTATAGAGTAGAGAGAGAGAGTACACACGATATACGTGGTTCACCCAATGTGGGCTACGTCCACGGGAAAGCAGCCACTCAATGGATTTAGTACTTCAAAACAAGAAGTAGTTTACAAAGGGATTATATCCTTAATGGAGCTCCCGCCTTGCTTCACTCTCACCACCTCACACTCACCTTGTTGCATCAACTTCACCTTGTTTTATAGGCCAAAAGGGCTGCCCTCTCTCATGAGAGGCAGCCATGTGTAGCCGTCCTTGTGTAGATAAATCCAAATCGGACCCTCCAATCCGCCCATGTGTGGCCGCCCTTGAGAAGACAAGTCCGCTGTTGAATTCGTCCACCGGCCATTGAATTCGGCCACCGGCCACCGGCCATTGACTTCCGACCACCAACCATTGACTACCGGCCACCGGCCAACCGACGTTTGTTTTCCGACCGCCGTCCAGCTATATTATTCCGACGAAAAGGAATATTCTGGCGAGTCCCGAGGCCCCTAAAGTTGCCCCTGATTTTTTATCATAAAAATTTTGATTTCCGACGAATGATTGTTTTTCACGCACAATGGCTTCTCCTCATAATGGGGGCCTTACAAATGTGCGCCTTTACCACAGAAAATTACAAGGGTAAGTCAGGCTCCATACTTAACAATAGACTACCTCAAAATGGCATTTATAGGAAAATAGAGTTGTTGAAGATGACTACATTAATCTTGGGGAAGTTCTATGTTAAAGAGCAACAAAGCAAGTAGTATGTGTGCAAAGGAAAATAAATAAATAAAACAGGCTACAATTTGAGATGATCATGAAGTATATTTGGATGCACCTCAAAGGAGATAGAATGGTCAAGGAGTGGTTGGTTTTAGTAATAACAAGGAAAAAGGCACAACATTAAGTAGCATGGGCCATGATCTTTTACCAAAAGATACGGTAGTTTATAAAAGATTATGAGAGTCTTGATGTAGAGAAAACTTTTTGGCTTGGATAAATTCTAGCAATTTTTACTACTTACCAAAGAAATCAATGTGGATGAAGGGCACAACAATACAAAGCCTTTGAAAAGGTTAAAGAATGTGACAGAAGAATGTGCATCGGCTGACCCCAACCGTAAAGGTAAGGAGAAGGTTGATGTAATGGATGCCGAGATTTTTTGTTAGGCAATTGTCTGGACTGAGAGCAATAAAAAGGCAAAGAAAATAGTTGAGATTATGCATGTGCAAGAGGTTACACTACCTTACAAGAAGAGGAATTCAGCTACAACTATTGGAAACCTTGCCAATCAGTTAGTTTTTTCCAAGCTGATAAGAAAATCTACTTTCTTCTAGTGCAGCTACACCGAGTAACGCCGACATGCAGTATGGATTATATCACCTTGTTCGTTTCATTGATGCGGGTTCTTTCTTCTTTGAGGTAACCACTTCAATGTTTTTGGTTGTGCCCTATTGAGTAGGATCATCCTTGATTAAGCCTTCATAATTGATTTGATAATCCAATTTAACTATACATATAGCCTCTATATTTGGAACCATTCTTAAAGGTGTATATGTGTGCTTTTGTACTAACTATGAAGTTCTATAGCTTTTGAAGCTAAACTTGCCAAGAGCAAGATCCTTTTGCAAACTTTCAAACTCAATTACACAAAACTCACCTCCAAAAGCTAAGAGTTGATTATGATGGAGGTGAATACCACTCCTCTACACTCTCCCAAAGTGTCTCTGGATGTAGAAATATGTTGTGGAGCACTATGCAATTGTGCGTTACTAGACGATACCCAATTCCCATATGACATGAGATTTTGTTCCAACTCAAAGTCAATATTTTCTTGCCCAAATAGTTCCGTCTTTGCTTGTTCATATTTCACTTTGTGTGATGGTTATAATTGCAAAAGCAATTTCTCATTTTTTCCCCTAATATCGGCTATGATATTGACCATTTATTTTTCTTTTTTGTGAAATCTACTTGCCTTGATCCTTTACACAAAATCTTCCCAAGATGCTTTAGCATCTCCAATCCACTCACGATTTAAACCCATTCCTAATGGGTAGGATTTGACATTATCACGTAGAGAGAATAAGGCTCAAGCTTAACCACTAGGCTACAAGCCTAAGGTACCCTTTGGGGTGCCCTTAACCATTAAGAAAAAAGGATACTCCCCCTTACCCTAAACAACACCACCCCCCCCCCCCCCCCCCCAACCCACAAATCCTTTTTCTTTCTTTGCCTTCCACAACTAATTAATGGCTTCACTTAAAAACATCGTTTTGGCCACCTACTTGCCTTGATCCTTTATTATCTCTTGGCTCCTTATCTTTGAAATTTATCTGGAGTTCTTGATGTGAATCACTTGATGCTTGATCTAACATCCCTTCGATTGGAATTTTCTTTGACTTGTCTTCTTGCATCTTTTCCACTCTTGAACTCAATAGATACATTGTTCTTTCTAGTAAAATCTTCTTCTTTGGTGGTGACGTTGGCTTGGAACTTGATGATGCCTTGGGTAAGAGCCTTGGATCTACTATTGCTTTTGGCTTGATGAAAGTTGTGTTGTTTTGGTTGATAGCTTGTTAGGTTGCTCCCTTCCTTGCTTTGCTCTACAAAAGCCTGACCGACTATCTGTTTTTGGAGGGTAGTAGATGTGGCTCTCCCCTTCCCAAAGGGTTCTTCAAGTGAAAAAAAATTATGCACTTCTCCAATTAGACTATTTCTCTATGATTTCTTGTGTTCATGTTGCAAGTATCCCCCCCTTCCTACAAGGTTACCTAAGCAAAAAAAAATCTAGCCATCTCTCCTCGAGATTTTGTTGCAAATTTTCATTTTGATGATTATTCATGACTATGCCAAATGATGATGTTCATGTGGGGGTAAAAACAACGTGCTTTTGCCTAGGGCCAAACATTGATGTCCAACAGCCCACTGACCACACTTACCCTTATCCATTATAAATATACATGAATAAGGAGCACTCTCACTTCTTCTCTTGAGTGGCTGCTCCACCCACATAGTGCAGTCTCTGTTGCTCCTCCCCTTTCCTGCACTACACATGCACGCATTTGCACACTCATCAACTGGTATCAGAGCCACGGTCTTCCGACCTGCTTCTCGGCACGTGTGCGGGGGCTTTCTGATGAGCTAAGGCTCAATCCTTGGGAGCAAGGAGAGAGGACTGTGAGCAAATTTGAGAGCTAGTCAAGCAAGCAAGGGAGCAACAAAGCACTGTGAGCAGAGATGAGGGCCTGGAACTGTGAATATAGCTACACTGAAAGCTTGCCAAGGTAGTAGGGTTGCCTTGGAGTTGGATATTGACATTGCTTATAGCAAAGCAAGGCAAGGCGTGGCCGTAGTGCTAGATCAATTAGAACAATAGCATTATGGAAATTAAAAACATTGCATTGGCATACTTTATAAGCAGTAGCACTACATAGATCTTGTTAGTAGCATAATAAAGTTGTTTGCAAGGAGATGCCTTCCCTTAGCGCTAGAGCACAGAGGGAGTAGAAGAAGTGTCTACAGAGTTCCCTCTCTGGCATCAAAAACCTAACAACTTGGCAAGTGCGTGTGTGCATGCATGCATGCACACACACGCACACACAATTTTGTTGGCCGTCGACAAATTGAGAAGAGAGAGGGATTGTGTGTGCACATACATATGCACACATACACACAGATTTCCATCCACGTCCACTCTTGATATTGAGCTTCGACATCAAAAAGTCGAAGACCTGAGGAGGGAATTTGTGCATCACATATACACACACATACTTACAAGAGCGGTGTACACTTGGCTTTGCATTTTGGCATCTTTGACATCCTCCAGTACCCAGTAGTGGACTCTGAAATAGCAAGAATGAGAGAGAGCAGTTCAGTTCTCCTCAAGAAGTGCAATTGGAGAAAATCTCTCGCTTAACAAGAGACTTGGACATCCTATCAACCATCAGCATTTTCCCTCCTATCTTGGCATAGGAAGAGAGCAAGAGCGGCTTGGTTCTCCTCCGGCATAGCATCAATTTTTTGGCTTCTTGATGAGCATTTTTGTCCGACGGTGGAAATCGGCATTGGCATCCCCTTTCCAGATTCAGCATAGGAAGAGCAAGAAAGAGCAATTTGGCTCTCCTATGGTGTAGCCTCAACATCGGGTACCTTCCTGTGACATAGCCTCGCCATCTCATCTGAAGCAATTTTACTCCGATGGATTCTCCTAAAATTTTGACCTTGATACAACAGGAGATGGATTGAGAGAGAGTGACATCGCCTCTCCTCTTGCCCACATTTGGAGTGACTCGTCCCCGACATAGTCTCCTCAACGACGACTTCGTTCCCTTCTTTGACCACCCGCACACATTAGACACGGTGACTCCAACGGACCATCCCAGAGCGGATTCTCCTGACGAGCGATGTCATCTCTCCGATGGTGACTTTGACCATTGATAGGTGGTTGATTGTCCTAAACGCTTTTCGATTGACACATTTTTTGAACGACAAGGTAGCATGTCAAATTTTAGCATTTTGCTCACAGATTGCATTCTTTTCAGTGAAAATTATGTGGGACATGTTGGAGAGGGGAAAAGGGGAACACACCCGAAATAGAAACACAATGCCTCTCTATAGCCCAGGGTATACACAGCACCTCCATCCACTAGTGTTCACCTTAAAACTCTACACAGTCCACAAGAAAACCACCATTTTCACACATACCAATGCATGCATGCTTTGCATCACCAACTGACAACACACCATACCAGTTTTGCTCGTCCACCTTCACATAGCACACACCACTCTATCTTTCTCTCTCACACACATAGAGGCCCGGGGAGGCACACACATCTCACACACCGGCATCAAACAATTTGAGCAAAGAAAAGACGAGAAGGGGGGAAGGGGGAAGAAATAGCACACAATTTGGCTATGGTTTCCTTCAATTTCGACAAAAAACACCTTCTACTACAACCATGAAATCTGCTACGACACACTCTGTCAGCACAACCTCAACAAGCAAAAAAACACCATGGTAGTCCTTGGATTCACCTCCATGTTGCTCTCCTCATTGAGAGCATCGCGAAAACCTCCTGTTAGTGCCCTTGTTGGCTCCAAAACCGTCCAAAAACTCTCCTCCTTGAGAGCTCCTCCTTTGAGCGCTCCTCTGAGATCGCCAAAAAACTGCCAAAACTTGCTACACTAATTCAGCAAGTCATATTATACGAGGTCAAGCTCAAAAATGTCAATTTCAACATCTGGACAAAATCGCGCCAAAGATAATCAACAAGAATTAGGTTTATTGCTTTGATCTTTAGACCATGGTCTATCCCTCCTATGCTTAAATGTTGATTTAAAATGCTGATTTGCACATTATGAGCCGAAATAGCTCGTAGATAAGCACAACTAAAAACACAAAAATGATGCGAGAAACTTACGTCAAATTGAAGAGCTTTCACCTGAGTCCAGTGCACTTCACAGAATGTCAATGTCTCAACCCACAAGGGAGAGAGAAGAGAAAATAAAAACTAGAAATGAACTCGACAGTCGTACGCTCACTTTCATTATCCAAAAACTTAGGTCAAAAGTTACAAAAATTGTCTTTTATACCTTGCCAAGGTTTAAGAAATGGATACCTAGCTATTTTGGATCACTAATAAGGCTGGGAACTGCAATTAATTACAACTTTAGAAGCCCCTTATTAGCAGAATGACCGAGTGGGCACCCACCTAGTCGTACATGTAGCCACACACCGCATTTGTACTCAGTTATTTTTCTGAGCTAGTGTAGCTACACTGTGTGTAAATCCTAATTTCAGAGTAGCAGGTTGATTCCTTGAGTTGTAATTCCATCATGACATTTGTAAAAGTCCATGTGAGCCGGCCACTGGCCATTTAGAAATCCCTAGGTATAAAGGTCAATAACCTTAATATAGAAGGAGGCTTATCTTTTGAGGAGAAAGAGCTCTATTGTATGTATGCTCAAGCGACTTAAAATCTCCAACTTGTAATCATCGCAACTAATGATTGGGTAATCTCTTTTCAATTTTGAAACTTGCATTGTGTTCCTCTCTCTTTGTTCTTTCATTCAAGTCTAAGCATTGTCAATTTTGTTGAGACTCGCGACTACGCATTGTTGGACGCATTTCTGACACCCCGTTTTTTGTAAATTTGTACGTACAGACATGATGCCCGATGTCAAAAGTGTGTGTAGGATTTATTTTTGTGGAGTTTTTAGGCAAGCACATGTACATGCAGGACAAGTCACTAGTATAGCACCAACTGTGGGGCTGTTGTAAGTGCCCGTGAGTGAGTTTTTTGAAGTGAGACTTGTATATAACTTAAACTCGTGTACAAAATTAAAAAAGTTCAGCCAAACTCCAAAAAATTGCAGGTTTGAGCTCTTTGTGCCTCCTTGATGGTTTTTGTTGCAGCTTTTGCCCCCGCCTTGCCTACTCTACGTGTAGTCGTGTTGGGACAGCTCCCTGTTCTCATCAATCTTGCATGTAGTGGCGTGTAGATTCAAATTTGGTCATCTTCAGCTTTCTTTCCAATCATTTTTCAAGCTTTAAAGTGCCCCATTTGGAGTTTTTCTCTTTAAGTTACAACTAGTTCTCTGCAGGGTTATGGCTATGGCAACCTAGTGGCAAATTATGTGCAGACAGATTGGGAGGGCATGTATCTATGAATTGTGGAATTGATGTTGAAGTTGCGGGTTTGTGATGTTAAATGGTGAAAGGGGAGTCCCTTGTCTTCATATGCATTGGTCGGCATGTGCTGTAAATCCATGCTTTGGTAGGGTTTTTCTCCTATGTGACATAGTCTCTTGGGTAGGCGACGGCCAGTAAATTCCCAAGGGAACTACTCTTGTTTGATTAGTGGTGTTTCAAAGGGGCTTCCCAAAGCTTTTGGTGTTCTTGTAGTTCTCTTTCAACGCTCTTGGGTGACATCGCTATAAAGGTGTTCCAGTTTGCTTGTTTCCCAACAGTGTTTTGGTGCCCGCCACCAAGGAATCGCTTCAAGTTACCTTCAGTTTATAGGTTTTGGAAGACATGGCGTTTAGTCAACCCCATAAACAAGGAGCCTGCAAGGGTGTCAGTGAGAGTCATTTCTTTGAATGAGCTACTTGATATATGTCCCACTATGGATGCATGGCATAAGAGGAAGTGCATTGGAGAGGCTTATATTGATGGAGGTGCACAGGTATGTGGTATCACTCAAGCTTGTGTGTCAAAGTTGGGACTCAACATGGTGAAGAATTCAAGTTTTCGCATAAAGCTTGCCAACCAATCAAGGGTGAGATGCTTGGGAGTTATAAAGGACTTGGAGGTGGATGTATTTGATGTTAAAGTGTTGGTCAATTGTCATGTTATGCCCGTAGTATTGGTGCTTTCCCTCTCATCCTTGGAAGACCATGGTTACAAGCAACCAAAGCTGTGCAGGACTGGGGACATGATACCATCACTCTCTACAATAGGAGGGGTGAAAAGAAGAGGTTTGACATGGCTAGCAAGCAATCTTTGGATGCTGATTTTGATGAGAAAAGTGATGAAGAAGAGTACTCAAGTGAAGAAGAAGACAATGGGGATGATGGCAGTGAAGCGGAAGATAGCAACAATAGTGATCTAGATGTTTCCTCCTTGTTTCTTGAAGAAGAGCATGATGATAAACAAAGATTTCTTAGCCTTATGGAGAATGAGGATATCTCTGGTCCTTATGAGCAAATTGAAGAGTTGATGCAACCCAAAGTTCAACCTAATGTCAAACAGGAGCTGATACAAGGTATGTTGTCTCGTGACTTGACTAGTCATGAGAAGGGTGAGTACCTACATATGATACAACAATTCCCCATTTATTCATCACTTCTTATTAGGAAATTAGAGGCTTTAAGGGAGAGGAAATTCACATTCCAATCAAGGAAGGAGCTCAGCCCGTACACCAAAGCTAAGGAGAATAGGACAGGTACAACTTAATGCTTCAAAGGAAGAGGTAGACAAGCTTCTTGAAGGAGGTTTCATATGTCCTGTGAGTACTACAGAATGGGTCCTATTGTTGTCACACCCACGAAGGATGGAAAGTGGAGAATATGCGTTGATTTGAAGCCTCTAATTAACGCAGCCATGAAGAGGGATCCATATCCTCTTCCTTTCATAGATGACATACTTGATTCTATTGCAGGGCATGAGAGGTATAGTGTATGTGATGGATTCTTTGGATATTTTCAGCTCACCTTGGCTTTAGAGGATCAAAAGAAGACCACATTTATCACACCATGGGGATGCTTTTGTTATTGTGTGCTTCCTTTTGGTCTTATGAATGGCTGTGTGTGGTACCAAAAGCGCGTCAATAAGGTGTTCTCTCCCTTTCTTGGCAAGTTCTTGAAGGATTTTATTGATGACTTTTGTGTTTATAGCTCTAAAAAGGATCATTTTGCAAATCTTGGAATGGAATTGAAGCAATATGATGAAAGTGGAGGTCAACTCAACCCAAAGAAGTGTCATCTTGCTCAACCAAAAGTGAAGTTTTTGGGGCATATGATTTTGGAGGGGGATTGAAGCGGATCCTGACAAAGTGAAGGCTTTGGTGCTCCTCCCATCACCTAAGGATACAAAGCAACTTGCTATTTTTATTCAAAAGGTGAAGTATATAGCAAGGTTCATCCCTTTGTCCTCTTAACTTCTTTATCCTCTACAGCAAGCAGCAAAGTTGGATCCTCTACGATGGACAAATAAATGTGAAGAGGTTTTTCAAGGTATCAAAGAGGTTCTTGGTTCTCTTGTTGGTATGCAAGCTCCTAATTGGGATAAGGAGTTTTACGTGAATCCATCAGTAGGTGAGGATGCCATTGGGGCTATGCTTCTTCAAAGAGGTAACAACTCCCACTATATGAAGCCTATCTATTGTGCTAGCAGGGTGAAGCTAGAGGTGGAAAGAGACTATACTGATATGGATCTCATTATGGTGAGTGTGATTTATGCATGTAGAAGGTTTAGGCACTACCTTCTCCCTAAACCATTCACATTCCTCACTAGCTACACTCTTCTACCTCAATTGGTGAATAGCCGTACTTTGTCAAACAGGCTCATGAAGTGGATTGTGGAGTTACAGGAATTCCAATTCTCTTTTCTTGTTGAGGAGAGTACAAGGGCTACATTGGCTGATTTTCTTACTTATAAGGAAAGCCCTATTTTTCTTAAGGAGGACACAGTGAAGAAGCAACACATGGAAGCTCCAGACATAGACAATGCCTATTTATTGTTTTTTGATGGTTCTTATAGGAAAGCGCATGGTGAAGCTTCAGGAGGTGTTGTAATTTATGATACTCAAGGTCCTTTGGTAACTAAAAGGAGTTTGAAGCTTACAGGACAAAGCAACAATGAAGTTGAGTATGCTACTTTGAAGAAAGGTCTCAACATTTTCCTTGAGCTTGGCATCCATCGTGTGAGGGTAAGAGGTGATGCTCTTTTGGTAGTTAAGCAAGTACTTGGGGTGTGGCAAAGTAAGAATCCAAGGCTTAAAAATATGTGTTTTCAAGTGAATAATCTGCTTAAGCATTTTGAAGCTTGAAGTTTAAGGCATGTGGATCTCAAAATGAAGAAGCACATGGTACAGCACAGGCTTCAATTGGGCAATTGTATGTGATAAGGGTTGATTCTCCTCTTTATTTGAGAAGGGAAGCTTTAGAGATGGAGGAAGGGTTTCTACAAACAGGTATGCTTCCATCAGGGTTGGAGAAGTCAACAAAATATGCCTTCCTACGCCGTGCCAAAAGGTATGTGCTACTTGGTGATGCCTTAAATATGAAGGGGACTGATCTTGTGATGAGATAAGTTCCTTGGAAAGAGGAAATTTACAAAATTTTAGAGGAGAATCATGAGGGTTCTTGTGGTGGTCACTTTGCTTCAAATATCAGTGTGCATAAAGTCTTGCAGGAGGGGTATGTGTGGCCAAGCATTCAACGTGATGTTCATCATTGATGCAGGTCTTCTAAAGAGTGTCAAAGCATGGAAAATAGGGTTCTTAAATCAGAAATAAGAGGCACCATTGTGTCTTATGATGTGTTTGAGAAGTGGGGTATTGATGTAAATAGGTCCTCTACCTATGACAGCTAGAGGCAAATGTTACTGAGAGGCGGAAGTGAAAAAATAGACCCGGTGGCCTCTACACCAAGACTATGCACAATGGCCTCATCATGGGGGATACACAATAGGGGCACCACCTAGCAAGATATGCGGCTAGGACGCATACATATACACAATGAAGCATGCCATGGAAAAACAATTTCAAGATCCACACCCAAATGTGGAATGGGGTGGTCAGAGAATAAGGTGAGAGGAGTGGTGAGTGAGTGAGAATGGGCTCGCTACTCGTGCATGTAGTAAGGAAGATAACGAGGTCAGGGATACATGGAAGTATGCTCACTTCTCATACAAAAGGTGGCGAATCCGCACACCTCAAGATGGAAGTAGCAAGATGATAGGAATATGAGAGGGAGAGAGAGAGTGTGTGTATGGTGACGAATCCGCACACCTTAACATAAGCAGGAAAAAAAATGGCAAGGAACAAGTATATACCATACTCACAATGAGATGTATCCAAAGCGACACAAAGTATGGCACCAAGGTGGAGTGTGTTGATTGCTTGCAAAAGATGAATACAATAGGTAGCGTATGGCAGGAAAATGAGAAGGGAACAAGATCGTAGGAGGCATAATGGAGAGATGGGAGTTGATGGCGAGGAATATCATGAGTGTGTCCACCCTTCCTCTTCTTGAAATTGTGCCTTCAACCCTTAATTACAAGTGGTGTGGAGGTGTGGTGCTCGTCTTTTGTGCATGGTGATGGTGATGATGATGGTGTTGTGATTATGTGATTAGGGTTCATGCTACAAGCATGTAGCACAAGAGTGTGTATGGATAGGTGTGTGTGTGTGTGTGTGTGTGTGTGTGTGTGTGTGTGTGTGTGTGTGTGTGTGTGTGTGTGTGTGTGTCAGTGAGCTCTCATGGCCTTTTTATATAGGGAAGGAGGGGAGGATTTAGCAATATTTCTATTTGAGGTGAGTGTCCCACTTTGGTGACTGGGAAAATGGGGTGCATGTGACTGTGGCTCCCATCTTGTCTCCTCATTATTTAAAATACCAGAGTCAATAGAGAGAGAAGATGAGAGAATGTGGGTAGGATGTAGAGGATAGGAGATATTTACAATAGTTTAGCTTTGGCTAGACATAAGCTTATTAGGGAGAGAAGAGAGAGGTAAGAAATTTACAAGAGAGATTGTCAAAGGTGGATAGTTGTTGATGAGGATGGATCCTCCAAAAATGGTGATAGAATCACTCTAGACTTGCCAAGACCTCATTAAAAGAGCCTTGTCTCTTGTAATCGTGCTTGAAGACTTGTAGAATCATAGCCATTCTAGAGGGAAGAAAATTGGGGATGGCCTGTGTCACAATTACACGAGAAAACTGGGGTCCACTACAAAAATCATATCTTCGTGTTCATAACTCCAAAAATTCTGAAAAAATTTGAGCTAAAATTTGAGATCACGAGCTACATCTTTCATGTTGAATGCTCCTTCAAATTCGGGGTTCTTCTCTACTTAAAAAATTCAGCCAAATAATGTATTATTTGTGGCTGCAAAGGTCTTTTGGTGGTCCCCTTTGAGTGGACTTCTCTCTTGCCTTCAAGTGTAAGCTCCTTCATGTGTATGAAAACATGACCTAGAGTTTTGAAAATATTGGCAATCATCTAGATGGAGGTATTATTGAAATTTGAAAGTGGGGTTGAGGTTTGAAAATGAAAACTAGTGAATAAAATATTTGGTAGGATGGAATAATATATATACATGAAAAATATATTATAAAATACTAAAATATATAATGTAATTTAGAATATATATATTTAATATTTAAGGTCAAAAGAGAGATCAACAAAGAAAGCTTACTTATTTATGCTACATCGTGATTGATTAGCATAAGTCTTATTTATTTAATAAAGGCTAAAACTTTTGTGAAAAAGGGAAGAAAAAATCAAAAGTAACTTATATAATAGGAAATATTTTTGGTAAAAGAGAAAAAATATGGGGGGTTCCCATGCATGGAAAAGCATGCCTCATTACATACTTACTGTTGTTGAGTGTCTATCCAGGTGGGCCAAAGCCAAAGCTGTTAAGCACATCACGAGCAAATATGTTTCCCAATTTATATATGAAGATATTTTCTGCAAATTTGGCATGCCATTGGAGGTACTTTCTGACAAGGGTTCATGTTTCATGGGAGAGCTGGTGGATTATCTATGTGAGAAGCTTCATGTGCATCACAAGTTTACTACTCCATTTTATCCCCAATGCAATGGCATGAATGAAAGTTTTAATGGAGAGCTCATAAGGATGCTTACAAAGATGAAAAGAAACAATGTGAAGACTTGGGATTTAGATCTATGTTGTTCTCTATGGGCTTACAAGACTGCCATCAAATCAGGTACTAGTTTCTCTCCCTTCCATCTAGTTTTTGGCAAAGAGGCTTTACTTCCTATTGAGGTGGAGAGGCCAGCTTTAAAGATGATGCTAAAGCTTTAAGAAGATCCCAATGGTGCATTCAAGGAAAGGCTTCTATATTTTCAATGTGTACAGTTGGATAGGATGTTGGCTTTTGAGCATTATGAGCAGGTCTTGAAGAACAATCAAGCAAAGGCAAATGAGAAGGTGAAGGACAAAGACATCAAGAAGGGTGACATGGTGCTTCATTACAATAGTAATCTTGATAGAAATTTTTGAAATAAGTTTCAAATCAAGTGGCAAGGTCCTTTCTTTGTCTTAAACAGGTTTCCAAATGGCACATATCAACTTACTGACTTGGATGGCACCCCACATAAAGCACGTGTGAATGGCTACAGGTTGAAGAAGTATATTGCAAGGTTGATGACTGTGATTGAAAATGAGCCTTCTTTTCAAGAATTTTCTGATCATGTGGCTAAGGATGAAAATGAAGTGAAGACTCCCTCATGTGGTTTACAGGATCTCCTTTGTGATGTTGATCATGAATGATCTAGCAGGCTGGCATGTGGCAAACTATGTTGGGTGCATTTCTGACACCTCGTTTTTTGTAAATATGTACATACGGACATGACGCTCGATGTAAAAAGTGTGTGTGAGCTTTCTTTTTGTGGGGTTTTTAGCTTGCTTTAGCAAGCACATGTACATGCAGGGCAAGTCACTGGTATAGCGCCAGTTGTGGGGCTATTGTAAGTGCTCGTGAGTGAGTTTTCTGAATTGAAACTTGTATATAGCTTAAACTCATGTAAAAAATTAAAAAAGTTTAGCCAAAATCTAGAAAATTTCAGGTTTGAGCTCGTTGTGCCTCCTTGATGGTTTTTGTTGCAATTTTTGCCCCCGCCTTGCCTACTCTACGTGTAATCGTGTCGAGACAACTCCCTGTTCGCATTAATTTTGCATGTAGCGGCGTGTAGATTCAAATTTGGTCATCTTCAACTTTCTCGCCAGTCATTTTTCAAGCTTTCTCTCAAGATTTAAAGTGCCCCATTTGGAGTTGTACTCTTCAGGTTACGACTAGTTCTCTGCAGGGTTATGGCTATGGTAGCCCAGTAGCAAATTGTGTGCAGACAGATTGGGAGGGCATGTATCTATGAATTGTGGAATTGATGTTGAATTTGTGGGTTTGTGATGTTCAATGGTGAAAGGGGAGGCCCTTGTATTCATGTGCATTGGTTAGCGTGTGTTGTAAATCCATGCTTTGGTAGGGTTTTGCTCCTATGTGACATAGTCTCTTGGGTGGGCGACGGCCAGTAAATTCCCAAAGGAACTACTCTTCTTTGATTAGTGGTGTTTCAAAGGGGGTTCCCAAAGCTTTTGGTGTTCTTGTAGTGCTCTTTCAACACTCTTGGGTGACATCGCTATAGAGGTGTTCCAGTTTGCTTGTTTCCCAACAGCGTTATGAGCCTAATCTTCACATTTGAGTGCTTAAATCATTGTTTTTTGACATTTTAATCATAGGAGAGTGTTCCTAAACCATAGGGAGACCGTTTTAGATAGTTCTATTGCAGTTTTTAGAACCTTTTTCATGATTGATCGTGATTTTGATACCTTGTTGGATTGCGACCAGACTCGGTAGGATAGTGCCCCTAGGTGTCTCAGCCCTCCTCCTAAAGTTCCTTGCATTTCGAGTCCGTTCGAGTGCCAAAATGGCGTGATGACCTAAAGTGATGAGAAAGGACATATACACATTTCTTGATCATTGAGTGGTGGTTTGCTTGTTGAGTTGTTGTGTTTTCTTGTTAGGTTCATTTCTTGAGATTGACAACCTCAAAGAGTCTCCATACCCATCCAAGTCACTTCCCTGAGTATTGACATTATGCTAGTGCCAGATAGCTATGCTATAGACGTCCTTCACGGTGACCTGCTAACATTGGCACCATTGTTGGGGAATGATGCTTAGATGGTGAGTGACCTAGTGTGTATTTAGAGCATTCTTTTTCAAAGATTTTTCTTTACATTCCATTTACACTTTAGCAGTGAAGTAGCTAGACACGGGACGAGGTTTAGTGCTTGGTAGAGTTTAGAAGTTGAGGACTTGCTAGATCTATTCTTGAGAGGTAAAGAGGGTTGTGAGTGAGATAGCAAAATACATCCAATTCTACAATTTTCTCATTACTTTCATAGTGATGTAACGTTTTTCATTTTGACTTTATTTTGTACCATTTTCTTTGTTTTTGTTTCATGTTTCATTTCAGTACTTAGGAGCAGGGTAAGTAGAAACTACCACCATCAAATTTGGGTTGAAAGATTAGGTCAAAAACTTTTGAAAACCATATTTTCACCAAAACAACCATAGCTCTGAAATTCTAAAGATTTGATGATAGAGACCTGAAAAGTGATCCAAATTCAAAAAATTGTTGATCAAGGGCATTAGCAGACTCTCCAGAAGCAATCTAGAAAGTTTGAATAAATCCTATGGAGACATGGATCACGATCCATGTCCCCCAAAAACCATTTTTTTTTAAAAGTGATTAGTGACACTGCAGTAGGACATTTCTTTGAGAAAGTTTTCTTGAAAGAAAAGCTCAAAATCACATCAAAACTGGCTGGTATAGCAAAAATAGTAAAACAAGATTTCATACACAAAATTTGGGTCTTTTCAATTTTTTGAGATCCAAATTCAAAGATAAATGAAAATGTGACATCCACAGAGTGCAGACATACAACTTACCAAATTTCATGTTCAGATGCGGTCAAACATGGATCGTGTTCCCTGTCCCCCTTGACCATGTAGAGGTGATATTTGACCAGTATTTGGAACAACTTCGCCAAAAGGCACTATAGCAAAAACCTAGAAAAAGTTGGTCAAAATAACCAAACACAGAAATTATTCAAAAATCGCACAGCAGACTGAAAAACTTGTTTTTGAGTGACAAAAAGTTGTCCAAATCCAAAAATAAATGGTAGAGTAGACTATTGACATTGCAAGTAATCAGCATGCCAAATTTGGTGTGCAATCTGATGGAACATGGATCGCGGTCCATGTCCCCCATCAAGAGTTTTGGTTGAGATTTGAGCGGTAGGTAGCTGAGACAAAGAAAAACACTTTTCCCGAGAGAAGCATTTACAAAAAGGCTATTAAAATTGGTGAAAAGAAACCAAAAGCAAAGCTTTGTCAAGATTGTCTTAGCAGACTCAAGAATTCACCTTTGGTTAGTCAAAATTGATCCAAATTTAACAAATTTTGGTGATCAAAAGCTACAAACATCATAAGCTACCAGCTCATCAAATATCAAGTCCAAAAGTGGTGGAATATGGATCATTATCCATGTCTCCCATGTCTGTTACCATATACATGTGGTAGTGATGTGTGTGAACACGCTAGGACCGCCGGGGCATTTTTTCCCTCTTTAGGAGGTTTTTTCCCCCGTGCATTGTATATACGCCCATCACTCTAGGGCTATCTATTTTTCCATTGCACACTAAGTAACACACTCTCTATTGTGTGCCTTGAGCTTCCTTCGTCTTCTCCAAGCTGTGTGTGTTTCTCTGCAACCCTAATTCCAACAATTGGTATCAGAGCAGGTCACGTCCTCCCGGGCTTAGTCGCCAGCTGCTCCAGCACATGCCTGCTCACTTTCTCCGATTTCAGTGAGCTTTGGCGAGCGTTCGCAGGTCGACAAAAATTTTGGGATAGCTCGAAAGAGCTTGGTCTGCTCAGAATTTTGATTTGGGCTCATTTCGGCCTCCGTTTCCACTACAGGCTACTGCATAGGCTATTTCGTCATTTTGTGTAGAATTTCTTTTTGTATCGTTTTCTGCATAACATGTGCATTAAAGTCTTCTACGGTTTGTGCTATATAGCACAGGTTGTTCCCGCTCCGTTTCTCCTATTTTTAGGCAGTTTTCACATCAGGTGCAGCATTTACCATGGCTGACAACAACAACACAGATGTGTTCAAGATGTTTGTTGCTGAGGACAGGTTGGATGGGGACAACTACCCTATGTGGGCTTATATGATGCAACATGTTCTTGTGTCAAAGGGTGTCTCGAACATTGTGCAGGGCATTGATGTACGTCCTGGTTCTGAGGATGTAGGCGATGTTGAGGATGTTGCAGGTCTTGCTGCAAAGATTGCAGCTGTTAGAGTTGTTTTGCCTACGGCAGAACAAGCTCGTTGGGATGTTAAGGATGCGCAGGCTCATGCATTGATTGCGTTGTCTGTGAAGCGCACCATTGTTCCTCACATCCGTTCAGCAAAATCTGCAAAACAGGCTTGGGATATTTTAGCAGGTCTTTATGCAAGCCGCAATGAGGCTAAAATTGCTTTGCTGCGTAAAGAGCTGGAGTCGAAGATTATGCATGAGGAAGATGATATGGACACTTTCCTTGCTAGTGTCAAGGATATCAATGAGCAACTTATTTCTGCAGGTGAAGTTATTTCGGATAGTTCCTTTGTGCAGATTGTTCTTGATGCCTTACCAGATTCCTACCAGACTTTTGCTAATACTTGGAGACTTATGACCCAAGGAAATCCTGAAGTTGTCAAGTTTGATGCATTATGCACATTGCTGTTGCAAGAGTCACTTTCCAGAAAAAACAAGACTAGGCAGCGTGCAGTTGAACAGGCTTTTATTGCTTCTCAAAGAAAGGGTGGTAACAGTAATGCAGCCACTTCTTATGGTTCTGCTGCAAGTGGCAAAAATTCTGTTCCTAATGCTTCTGCTGGCAGCACTTCGTCTGGCAATTCTTGTGATAAGGTCAAAAAGAAGATGCGTTGCAATTATTGTAAAGCCAATGATCACTTGATCAAGTTGCGTCCTAAGTTGAAGGCCAAAGAGGCTAAGAAGAAAGTGGGTGGTTCCACTCCTAATGCTGGTTCCACTACAAATGCAGCCATTGTTGAGTCTTCTGTGAAAGGAGACTGTAATGCTGATGTTGATGCAGAATGGGCTTTTAGCGCAAAGTGCACTTACAATCCTGTTGTCCATGATGCATGCTTGTCAGTTGCTGCAGATTCACATGTGTGGTATTGCGACAGTGGTGCTACAAAGCACATTACCTCACATCGTGAATTGTTTACCTCTCTTGAGTCTGTCCCTCATGGGAATTCAGTCACTTGTGCCAACAACGCCTCTTATCCAGTTCAGGGAGTAGGAAAGATTGTGCTCACTGCTGCTAATGGCAGTTCCTTCACACTTGTTGATGCACTTTATGTACCTGGGATTAAGAAGAATCTCTTGTCTTTATCCGCACTTGCTAGACTTGGACTTGTAGTCAAATTTGTGGATGACAGATGTACAGTTCATGATCTCAGTTTTGGTGATGAAATTGTTGCATCTTGCCTTTTGTGTTGTGGGCTGTATAAGCTCACTTTGTATGACAAGTGTGGACAAAATTTTGCAAATGCTGTTGCAGATTCAAGGTTTATTTCAGATACAAAACTTTGGCATGCACGTTTTGGTCATCTGAATTTTGCCAGTTTGCTGCGTTTGCAGAAATCTGATATAGTTGCTTCTTTGCCGCCTCTTCAAGCAGTATTTTGGGTAAGATGCAGCGTTCTAAATTTCCAAAGGATGGTTCAGTTCGAGCCACATACAGGTTGCAGCTTGTGCATAGTGATGTTTGTGGGCCAATGCAAACTCCGTCCTTGGGCAATTACCTGTACTTCGTGACTTTCATTGATGATTACTCCAGGCATGCATGGGTATTTTCGCTTAAAGCGAAGTCCGAAGTTTTTATGTGCTTCAAACAATTTCTGGCTATGGTTGAAAATGTCTCGAAATGTACCATGGACACCCTCCGTTCCAATCGAGGGGGGGAGTATATATCTCATGAATTTAATGCATTTCTGGCTAGTCGTGGCACGATGTATGGTCAAAAATCAAGCTTTGCCGCATTCTTTTTGGCTTGAGGCCATTATGTGTGCCACTTATGTACTTAACAGTTGTCCTACGAAAGCTTTGCAGTCTATTACTCCATATGAAGCATGGCATGATAGAAAACCTTCTTTTGAGCACATGCGTGTTTTTGGCTGTTTGGCATATGCTTTGGTGCCACAAGTGTAGCGCAGAAAATTGGATGATAAGGCTGTCAAATGTATTTTTGGTGGTTATAGTGCTGAAAGCAAAGGTTACAGGTTGTATCATCCGCAAACAAAAGGTATTCTGGTTTCTCGGGATGTAGTGTTTGTGGAAGATTCTGTTCAGCCCTTGCTGTCATGTACTAGAGACAGTAATGTAAGCTCACAAGACATTTATGACACTTTGTTGCCTCTTTTCAGTGGTGGAAATACGAATGTAAGTTCCAATGAGGCAAATGTACAGCCTATGGGGGTTTCTGAAAATGTTTTAGATCAGCCTATTACTGATGCAGATGTACATGATGTACTTGATGTGGAAAGGCCTGAAAATGAGCAGGCTAGAGGTATGCCAAAATGGCTGGTGCACACTTTGCATGACAGTAAATTGGATGCACCTTTGTCTAGTCGTACTCGTTCAGGCTCTCGCCATGCATCTTATGCATTAGATTGTTATGATTTGGCTGTGTCTAGTTTACATGATGTTGAGGAGCCTCTGTCTTTTGATGAAACACAGAATTCAGAAAATTGGATGGCTACCTTGCAATCAGAATATGATGCACTTATAGAAAATGACACATGGACATTATGTGATTTGCCTCCTGGCAAAAAGGCCATTGGTACGAAGTGGGTTTACAAGTTGAAACGCAAGCCGGATGGTGAGATCGATCACCATAAGGCTCGACTTGTTGCAAAGGGTTATGCACAGCAAAAAGGCATAGATTATGAAGAGACTTTTGCTCCCACTTGTCGTATGACTATTGTGCGTTTTCTATGTGCATTAGTAGCTCATTCTGGTTGGGATGTACATCAATCAGACATTATTACTGTTTTCTTGAATGGTGACCTATTTGAGGAAGTTTATGTAACGCAGCCTCGCGGTTTTGTCATAAAAGGACAAGAGGACAAAGTGTGCAAATGTATAAAGGCTTTGTATGGGTTGAAGCAATCTCCTCGTGCTTGGTATCAGAAAGCTGACACTCATTTGGTCAAACAAGGCTTTCATAACAGTCCAACAGAAAGCACATTGTATGTAAAGCGTGAGGGTGATGTACTTCTCATTGTGGTTCTTTACGTTGATGATTTACTGATCACTGGACCAAATGAGAGACACATTGCTGAATTTAAGTCTGATTTGAATGCTACTTTCAAGATGAAAGATTTGGGGTTGTTGCATCATTATTTGGGTATACAGTTTAAGCAGTGTGATGGTGGTATTGCCTTGTGTCAGAAAAGTTACATAAAGACATTGCTATGTAAGTTTGGACTTGAGGATTGCAAACCTATTGCCACTCCCATGGAAACAGGTTTGAAGTTGAGTCTACATGATGCTGGTGATCCTGCTGATGTCACTCTTTACCAAACTGCTGTTGGCTGCCTCATTTATGTATGCAACACGAGGCCGGATATTCAGTTTGCAGTCTCACAGGTCAGCAGATTTATGCATAGCCCAAGGTCTAAGCATTGGCAGGATGTCAAGAGGATTTTCCGCTACCTTAGTGGCACTTTACACCTTGGCTTGTTTTATCCCAAGGGGGGATCATTGCCGCCAGACTTACATGCTTTTTTGGACTCAGATTGGGCTGGTTGTTTTGACACGCGAGTGTCCACAAGTGGTTTTTGTTTCATGCTTGGCAGCTCATGTATATCATGGTTGAGCAAGAAGCAACCTACTGTGGCCACTTCGAGTTGTGAGGCTAAGTACAGGGAAGTCTTCACAGCTACGGTTGAGTACAGGGCAGTCTTCGAGTTGTGAGGCTGAGTACAGGGCAGTCTTCACAGCTACGGTTGAGTGTGTATCGCTCAGATGCTTGATGGCTGATTTGGGTGTTGGACAGGACACTGCCAACACTATCTACACTGACAGTCAGAGAGCATTGGCAGTTGCGAGGAACCTAGTTTTTCATGCTCGCACAAAGCACATTGAGGTGCATTACCACTATGTCAGGGAGAGACTCTCAGCAGGAGAGATCAGCTTGGCTTATGTGCCAACACAGGACAACCTTGCAGATCTTTTCACAAAGGCATTGTCTCGTGAGAAGCTTGAAGCTTTCCGCAAAGCTTTGGGCTTACTCCTCGTTGTGGACTGATCTTGTCCTCAAGGCATGGCACTTCCCTTTACTCATGTGCCAGCTCTCGTTCACCGCATCACTCCAGGGGGGATTTGTTACCATATACATGTGGTAGTGATGTGTGTGAACACACTAGGACCACCGGGGCATTTTTTCCCTCTTTAGGAGGTTTTTTCCCCCGTGCATTGTATATACGCCCATCACTCTAGGGCTATCTATTTTTCCATTGCACACTAAGTAACACACTCTCTATTGTGTGCCTTGAGCTTCCTTCGTCTTCTCCAAGCTGTGTGTGTTTCTCTGCAACCCTAATTCCAACAATGTCAATTTTTGGACAAAAATTATATCAGCCTCTAGCAGAGACCATTGTGAACAAAACTTCCCAAAGAAGCATTGTCAAAAAAAGAAAAAAGTGGGTCAAAAGGGAAAAAAACAATGAAGGTGAAAAAACACTAAAACAGACCTAGGGATTGACTTTTGGTTGACCTAGTCAAGTTCAAATCATTAAGAGACCAAGTGCAAGCTGTGTGCCAAGGTAGATGGATCTTGATCCATCTACCCTTGTCCCCTTGTCAGACTGAGACCAGACTTGTGCCATAGCTAGAGCACATCTTAAGGAGTCTAGTGGTCTTTTCAAAACTAAGTTTTGATATCAAAACTATCAAGCATTTTGACAATTTCCAGAACCAATTTCCAATCCAGAGGTTCAAATCCAAAAAAATTGATACCATAACACCTACTAATCATGTGGATCCTGATGGTATCAAGAAAAGTCAATTTGGCCTCCAAACATGGATTACAATCCATGTCCCCATAGTGACAGCTTAACTTGAAATTTTCCAAATCATCAATGCATACACAAGGAAACATATCTCCAAGCCTAGTTTTGAAAAAAGTTGAACAAATTTGGGCCAAAAGACATCAAAGCAAGTGACAAACTAAAAACCACAGTGCAAACCTAGTATTGGCCATTTGACTTATCAAAACAAGTCCAGCTTCAAAAAGATTTGAGATTTAGCTTGTGGACATAGAGTGTAGCAATCTGCCAAGACATCAAGTCCAGATGTGGTGGAACATGTCACCCCAACCTCAAAATTTACTAAAAATTGATACACAGACTGTATATAACCTTGTCTGCACATTGTCAAAATTTGGAGAGAAATCTTGACTGGGAGTCATGGATCGCAATCCATGTACCTTTTCATAGTGGGGGTATCTGACTTGATGAGCTTGTAGATATACTTGAGTAGATCTCATATCTCAAGTTTGAGCTAAAAATACCTTCGAGAGACCACAATACAAGCCAAAGTTCCTGTGTCCTGGTCTTGAGACTGTTTTGAGTGTTGTTTCAAGTGCAATCACCAAAATTTCTCTAAATTTTGATAGACGCCTCCAAATTGAGTCAGGTATAGCCAAGAAGAAAGCTTGCAAAAAATAGGACACTTGATAAAGCTGAATTTTTTTAGGTTTCCTAAATCCAAACTTTTAGGATACCCCAAGACCAATTTCCAGAGACCAAAGGATCACAAAGACCTGCCTTTTGAGAGAAAGAACCATGGGGAAAAAGGGATAAAGTGCACTAAGCCAAGGTGGGCTTGTCAAGGACTATCTTCAGAGTTTTGAGTGAGCCTTTATCATGACAAATCATCCACCACCAGGGTTTTCTACTTAGCTCATAGATATGTTCCTAGAGGAGAGGCATCCTCTGATCAACAAACCAAATGTGAGATGCTTCAAAGCCAACGAAGCCATGAGAGTTTTGACGGATTACACTCATGAGGGCTATATAGGTTCGCAAACGGGGATCAAGATATCTTCTACAATTGTGTAGAACCTAATGCGAGAGAGTTGACAGACCATAAGAACCTCTATGCCTTCACATATATAGATGCCCAAGGAGTGCAAGTTTTGATGGTAGATAAGTATGGACAAGAGTACAAACTTGTCGATTCAATTGACCTAGAAAGGTATGCATACAAGGGTACTCCGATCTCTACTTACTTTCATCCAAAAATGATGCCACATCACGTTTCAAAGAGGATTCCACCACGATTTTCTCCAAGACAATATGTCCCACGATTCTGCCTTGTCTAACCATAAATATGCACTTTTTTGGGTTAAGACAGATCCTATAAGTCCTGTACTTCTTAAATAATTTTTGAGGTGCCCTATATGTTTATCTCTCAAGAGAGAGTGCAGACATAAGTCATCCATGTATATCTCCAAAAATATCCTCAAGTATTCCTTAAAGGCATGTGTCATAAATCTCTAAAAGGTAGTTGAGGCATTGGTCATGCCAAAAGACATCACCCTATATGCGTATATACCCTATTTCATGGAAAATGTTGTCTTGTATCTTTAGAAGCAATGGCGAGTTGGTTATATCCTGAGAATCCATCTAAAAAGGAGTATGCTTGCTTACGTGCCACTCGTTTTAGAATATGGTCAATAACATGAAAGGGAAAATTATCCCTTATGTGGTGGCATCAACCTTTTTTAGATTCACACATACTCTTTACCATTCTTCTTAGGCACTACCACAATAGGAGATACCCAGTCGGTGTGTTCTATCTCATAGATAAACTCAGCCTCCTTTAATTTATCAGTCTCCTCCTTGATACGCTTAGCAAGTGTATCATTGTACATGTAAGGTCTCTATTCGCTAGGCTTTGAATCAGGTTTTAATGGAATCGTGTGCTGACATATCATAGGATCTACTCCCTTCAGGTCTTTATATGACCAAGCGAACACGTCCGTGTACTCCTTAAGAAGACTTATGAGCTTCTCCACCTCTTTCAAATTTAGATATGTTGCTATGCTTGGCCATGGCTCTTCTCCGGGTCCTGCCAAGTCTATCTTCTTTGCATCTTCATGCCCATTATAGAACTCCTTGTCCTTTTGCTCTTGTAGAGGTTGCATCATCACTATCTTCCGATCTTGGATAATAAACTTTCTATAGTGGGATGGAACCTCATTTTCATTTTTATCGTCTTCTCCCTCTCCACTTTCTACTTTTGTTGTCCATACCTCTCTAAGAGCCTTCTTAAGCTCTTGGTACTTCTTCTTTCTCTCCACCTTGGTCCATTTAGTTTCTCCAAACTCATTCAATCGTGGATCTTTTGTTTGTTTGGGTTTTGTTTCAGATTTTGAGTTTTTTGTTTGTTTTTGCAAGTCCCTTATGCTCTCTTTTGTTTTTGGATCTTGAGCTTTCCAGATATCTTGTCCTTAACACAATCTTCAACTTTTACTAGCATCAAAAGATGTGCTTGCCCCTTATTCTAGGCATAGGGTTCTCTCTTGGTTTGTTTTTAGCTCTCTTTTTCTTGTAGCATTCTTGACATCTAGGTTTTTTATTTGAGAAATTAAAAAACCTGACATCTGCTATCGATTCTTCTTGCTCACTTGGGTTGTCAAAGCATTCATTATCCGCATCATCCTCTCTTTCAAAATGCTCTAGGGAGTCACAAAACTCTTCTTCCTCTCCTTTGGCACTTGCCAGTTGATCATCATTGGGTTCTTCTAGGACTAATTTCTCATCATTCACATTTACTATATTGACCATATAGTATGGAACCACATCATAACCATCCTTTATAAAATTTTGTTGTGGGGCCATCTGAAATAGCACACACCTCTAGGGTTGCTAGAATATGAGTCCATTCTAACAGCTCTAGAGGTTCTTCAAGAAAAGGTTCAAAAACATAATCCTTATCTTCAAGCATCCTTTCCAAAATACACTCTTCTCGTTTCAAACTCCCACAATGTGATGCACCACACATCTATAGCTCTTTGTGTTTGCATAACCAAGCTAGAAGCTTTGATCCTGCTATTGTAGTTGAATCAAACTCCTCCGCTAGGGTTTGGTTCAAGTCTTTGTAGATATGGTTTTTAAGGTTTATGTGTGTCATGGTTTCCATGCGTCTGAGGTATATATGATCATATTACCAATCTTGAACCATCCTAAGTTGTCGCATAAATGCTCGTCCAAGTATGATGTCATAATTTTTCTTCTTGTCAAAGTCAACTATAGAAAAGGTATACTCATGCTCAATGCCACAAGAAGTAACAATCATTTTCTCTAGAAGTCCCAAGGGTTTCTCCATGTACCCATTTGCTAGTTGCAATCTCATTCTAGTAGCCCTCAAGGCAGGTTTTCCCCATTTTTTCAAATTTTCTTTGGTGGCGATAGCAACACCAGCTCCACTTTTGATAATTGCCATGGTTGTTACACCTTGGAATTCTATTAGAAGCGTAGCATTCCCATTTTCACCCTCACAATACTCACCAACCTTGTTTAACGGTATATGTCTTGTGTTCAATTGAAATTTTTCCAATTCTTGGATCCCTTCTTGAATCTATGATATTGGATCTTTTACCCCGAACTTCTCCAAGAATTTTCCAACAGTTGGCCACATGTTTGGTCTTATCTGGAGGAGCTCTGCTAGCATAATAGTACAAGTCACAAGCGTAGACAATATGTCTATAATCCCTTAGAGTCCATAGCCTTTCTTAACGAGAGTCTTTGTGATGGCACTGCCTTCACATCTGACTTGGCTTCATACTCTCCCATGTATGAGGATAAGGTTGTCAAAGATTGACGTTGACTCTCTAAAGATTATAATGATTCCTTATCCCTCCAATATGAGCAAATATACAGATCTTCTTGAGATCTTGCCTTGAAATCCTCAATAGGTGGAAGAAAAACATCCCTTTCTTACTAATTTGGTTGACTCTCTGACTCAACTCTTTTGCATTGTTTGCTTCTCGTATTTATCTCCAAATCTCGTCTAAGACATCATCCTCTCTATCTGGTATCATAGGATGAAGAATCTCAGATGCTTGATCTGTGGTACTCATCACTACCCTTGGCTTTTCTATTTTAGCTATGAAATTCTTGATGGTCCCTTGAATTTCATGCCTCGGGGGGATTATCGGTGTTGGAGCTAGAACTTCTACCCAACTCTTTGGCTTGCTTTCCAACGGCTCTAGCAAATCTTGGGTAGTCTATATCATTTTTTGACACATCTTCAACCTTTGGTTTTCTAACTCTGCGTAAGGATACATCATCCATTTTTGTTCCTGGTTTTGGTTAGTTTGAAGCCACACTTTATAGGCTTTAATAAGTGCGTTTACAGGTTAATTCACCTTTTCAACTAGTACAGATCCTCCAGAACTTGCACTCTTTGGTCTCTTTTTCTCATCAGGTTCTCTAGTCTCAGGGATTTCCAATTCAAGGTAAGTTTGATTCTCTAATCTCTCTAACTTGTCCCCAGTTTGTTTTAACTCCTCCATTAGGGCTATCTGTTCACGTTCCTTCCTAGGCTTTCATGCATGCCTTCCTTGATTTCTAGATGTTTCTTTGAATTTTTCGTTCATAACTAGGTACATCTATTTTTGGTTCCTCAATTATCGATTCTTCCCTTTCTTTTTAGCTTGTCTTGTGACAACTTGTATAGGTATCACCGTTTCATTTTCTAGAACCACTACTTGATTGGATTGCCCCCAATATGTTTAATGTCATTTTCACTGTTTTATTTGGGTTTTTTGGACAAATGAGTCATGCCGCAATCTGGACAGTACACATTCACTCTAATGATCTTGGTGTGAAGACATTCTTTCATAAGGTGGTCACCACCACACTTGTAGCACGGTCTTAAAGGTTGGTGTGGTGCTCTTGGAGCTGCTCTCTATTAATAGAAAGGTCTTTGTCCTGATAGCCCACTGTTGGCTATGAGCATCGATGTGCATTCATCCAAACTGTATCTACCTTCTCCAACAACATGAGTTGTTGTGGGTAGTCCAACATTCCCAATCATGCTCCAAGGTTCCGGTGCTTTTGGCTCTTTGGGTGGATAGTATGTTGAACTAGCCTCGTATTCACTTGTCTCTTCGTAATACATAGGCACATGTACTTAGGCTTGTTCCTCTAATTCCTCTATAGTGGGTGTATACCTGATGCGCACTGGTCGCGTTCCTAGCAGAGGTGGTTGTTGCCCCAAAACTGACTGTAGTCGTTCAACCCCTTGTGGTCCTAGCAAATTTCCTATTGTATACTTAGGAATTGGTGGTACCTAAGGAGGTGCTACTTGGGCTGGCAGGGCATATTGTCGCTCTCTCATATATCCATTGTTGTAGTAACACTCTTTCATAGCGTGATTCATCCATTTGTGGCTCAATGGCACACCACTTAGGTTTCTTAGCATGTGGCTTAGCAAATGGGTTTATCCTTTTTAGCACTTCCTCGACAAGTTTCTCTTGATTTATTGTAACCTTGCTCTTTTGTACCAACTTTGTAGACTTAGCTCCACTTTGCTATGATGATCAGTCATCATCTAAGTACCTATAGTTGCCTTCCTTGTAGACGGAACAATTTTCTACTAGGTATAGAGTCTCCTTGGTCAACTTGTTTAGAGTTCAGCTCTTCTTCATATGCAAATCCTTTTGAAGATCCGCATTTCTCAATCCTTGAATAAATATCAAGGTGAGTCAAGACTAAGTTGGTAATTCTTCCACAAGGCAGGCCTAGAGGTGCTCCTAATCCATAATTTTTGATTGGTCTAGCAAGTGATCATACCTCTGCTCAGTCTCTTTCTTTTTTTTCTTGTTCTCTATGTGGTGCTCCAGCCCTGGTTGGATTTATTATTCTCGTTATACTCTCATCTCGGTATTGTTGCGGAGTGGTGGTTTTGGTGGTGCTTCTAGCCCTGACATGGCCTGATATCCACCCCCTTTTGTGTTCACGTCTAGTGTTGCAAATTGTTTGAGCCATGCTTGAAATGATAGTGGAGATGCGTGTGAATTCTGAGACATTGGTTGTTTCTTTGATTGTGATGTGGTGTTGTAATCATCTGAGAAGGGGTTTGTAGACTTGCTTGGGGTTTTTATGGGCTTTTGCTTCCCTACCAAAGCGTGTGCCATCAGTTCTAGCGTTATCACTCTCCCTATATCATGTGGATGAATTGGCTTGTATTCTCGTTTGTACTTATCGACAAAAATAATATGGTTTCTTGTTATTGACTCGTATGAAAACAAGTACAGAACTTTGTCCATGCTTAAATCGCTCACATGGGTTTCCATGCACCGGTAGTAAGAGGTGACTCTTCCTTCCTTGTGCTTGTAAATCCCAATTTTTTTATGAATCATCGCCATTCTCTCCACTCTCTTGTCATGAATGTAGCAGGCTCTGAAAAGAGTGAGTTTAGGAGGTATTTTGTGAGCCTCCATGACCATCTTCCCTTTTGCTACGTTGTCTCCATATTGATTGTAATTTTCTAGGTCTTTGACAATGAGATAGTGGTTTCCATCCTCACATTGTGAAGCCTATCACCATTGTCGGTTACCATGATTATTGCTAATCCTTTTGCTGGCCGTCCTTCAATACAAATGCATTGACATCTTTGAGCATCAGTATACATCAGAGCCCCATGGTCATTGGTTCCCTTAAGAAAAATTGCAGTGTATTTTGGCATGTTTAAGGGTTTTTGAGAGGTGCTACCCCCCATGGTCCCTTGTTGCCTGCTGGAAACCTCCAAGTTGTTGGTTATCCATCCATTGTATGATCCTTCAAAAGAGATGTTAGTATCACTGCCCTCTTCTATGATTGGTGCTAAGGGATCTATCCTTACCTGGTTTACACTCTCTTTTGTTGACACTAAGCTAAATTGATCTCTGGCCACTCTCTGTTCTCTTTGAATACACCTTTCAGATTTCAAATTCATCAAAATTTTTACATAAACAACTATCAACCCAAACCTCTTACCTTCAAATTTTTCTTGCGGTTGTTCCTTTGTCGTGGTTTGCTTCCAAGCCGCTTTTCAAACGGGTAGAGTACTTTGCAATTTCAACTAATCATCCACTTGCAAGGTCCTTGGTTCTGGCTATCTGTACAAAACTTTGACTTTGCAATTCTTTATCAAATCAGTAATCCTCACTTATTACTGTATATAAAGATAAGACTCTTGTATGAGTTCGAGGCCCTAATCTAACAAGACAAATGGAATGCTAGGATAACAAGAAAGGCTTTGGAGCAGAAATTTCTCAATCTAAGCACTAAAACTGGTCTATAAACATCATACACGTATGATGTCGAATTTCTCAAAATTGAGTCAAACTTGAACCATGCACTCTCCTTGATTTTTTTAGTCTAAATCTAGGCTCACGTTGAAGTTCTAACTCTGTAGGTAGGTCAATATATCCTATGTAGGCCTTGGTCACTGCCAGCTTCTCCAAGAGGTTAACTAGGTTAAAAATGATGCAAAATGGGTGAAACTTGGTCCTTATGCTTGCTTTGAGGTGTTTAACACCCTCATAAGCTCTATTGTCAGATTTGATCACTAAATATGCCCCTGAGACATCATACGCGTATGATGTCTATCTGGTCAAAATGGAGTGAATTTCACTCTAGAGGTTCTCCACACCACACAAGAAACTCACTGCCACTTGTAGAATGTAATTTCAACACTTATTGTGCTAGATATGGTCAAATCAAGCGTTCTACTCCATCTCTTAGTTTCTACTAGCCTTAAATTGCTTCAAATTCAATGGGATTTGGCCTATTTACTCCTTAGATGCTCTTAAACACAACAGTTCACAAAAATGTGCCTTTTAATCCAAAATATGGTCTCTCAGACATCATACGCATATGATGTCTAAGTGGTCACAATGAATTTTTTTTTCTTTCCTAGGTGCCCCTTGTTGTGTACAGCATGCACAAGTGCTCACAGCAAAATTTGGATATCAAAATTACACCTTATCACCACATTTTACCAAAAAACTTCCCAAAAAGAAACTTCTCGATACTCAGTTCATATGCCCAAATGAGATGAAACTTGGTGTGTGTGCTCTATATAATATGTAGACTATGGGTGTCAAGTTAGAAGTCCAGTTTGACTGCCAGATCTACCCTTGAGACATCATACATATATGATGTCCATTGGCATGTTTTTGTCCAAAACTTCTGCACAAGTATCCCCAAGTCTTCAACATTGCTTCCCAAGCACTTTTACCACTTTTCCATGCAAAAATATGCACAGAATCACAAGTTTCCTTTCTTTTTCTTTTCACACACGACTTTTGTCTTTTAGGGACCAAATGGTGGTCAAAACCTTACTCCCAAGGTGTACATAGGGTAAAACAACCTCTAGAACACTCTGGTGCAGTCTGTTTTGTCAAATTTGGTCTCCTGGTAGGCCCTAAGATATCATACATGTATGATGTCTGTAGATTAAAAATTACAGCATTTTATGCCCAGCATCACTCATCCATACACAAATGTAAACTGAAGCTTGTTTATTTCATGTTATCCCTAAAAATCAACTTTTTAGAGATTACAAATGCAAACAAGCGTACAAGCAAATAACTCGATGATGGATAGCTCTAGATCACAATCACATGTCCTATCTACAATGGCTCCTACTAATCATCATGTGGGTTTTGCGGTTGTGGGTAGAAAAACGCTTTACTGCCACACACTGACTAGTAACCACTTTTACACCATCACAACCACTAAAACACCAACAATCACAAATATAACAAACTAACTAAAATTGATACCACGAAAGATCCAAGTGAGATATATGCTTCCTAGAACCTCTCTAAGATCTCAAGAGTCCTACTCTCATATCCTACCTAGAGTAAAATAACAAGACTCCGGCGAACCAGAGAAACTTTTACCTCGTAGGATTGATCTAAGGTCATCTACCTAGGGCTCTTGTCCCTAGAAGCAGTTGTCGGGAAAATATGCTACTCGCAGTTGCTAGAAAAGTGAGAACTAGGCCAACAAACAAGACGTCAACCAAGGATGGAGCTTGACCCGTAGGCGCATGGAAACAAATAGATGGGTGTCAATCATTGACCTTCTAGACATAATCACTACCAGGGTAGATCAACTTGAAGCACACTATGTATGCACAACCGCTATCTTATCTACAATGGCTACGCTCTTCGAAACAAGACCTAACATTGTCAAATCATCAGAAAACTCAAGGGATGACCTCTACACACCTAGAGGACACTACCCTAAAGTCTCCAGCCCAACTTACTATCTGCAAACACTTGACACAAAAAACGCATATGAGGACAGGCCGAGAATTACAGGTCATCAATTCTTAATGTGTTTAGGCCTAATGTGTAGTTCAACTTGCCCCCATGAACACAATGGCATATAGCAATCACAAAACAAATGCATACTTAGAGATAAAACTCACTTCAAAGCTTGTGGGAGAGCTCTTCGCGAAGAGACCAGAATCATACAAGATTGGTGTTGAAGCGTAGCTCTTGTTGTTGCTAACACGATGGTGTAGTTCTCTTTGCAATGTAGGTTTTGTAGTGTGCATAAGACTAGAGGAAGACCCCACTCACTCTCTCACACAAAAATCATGGCCCATGCTTAGTTGAGCTCAAAAGATGATTAATTCAAAAATTGCTCTTAGGGTTACAAAAATTGGCTTTTATACCTTAGTTGTGGAGGTTCTAACTTATCAAAATTACCTCCTACTTTCTACCATGGGTTCAGCTAATCTGCATATTTAGTATATTACAATCTGGAAACTCGATCGAGCCTTGAACAATAATTACAATGGAGTTAGTCATATTAAATTATACAAAAATGGGCTTTCTAGTGTTTAGCCATCAGCAGAGTGTGTCTCTCCTCAATGGGATGATGAAAGTGGGTGCTTAGTTGTGCATATTGACCTCTCTTCATCTTGGTTTGAGGTATGGCAGCTATGTTGTGTGTAGTCCCTGTGGTGCAACTAGTCGAGGATAGACTATGCGCTACAATTCCTTGTTTATACACATGAAAAAGGGCAAAGTTTTCCCCAAGTTTTTCATAACTTTTTTTGAGATTTTTTGCTAAACTTTGTGGGTTTTCAAACTGGGCTTGATTTGCATGCGTTTTGGCCAAACTATGTGTATATATGAGAGCACCTATGGAGTCTCCACTAGCACATGGAAGGGCGTTTGAAAAGAAGTCAAGCCCTTGGTTTTATAAGCAAAAGTGCAAAGATTTCCGTTTTTTTCATCACCTTTTTTCATTGTTTTTTTATCCCTTTGTTTCCTTTAGTGCATCCAAGTATAGTGGGAGTTGTAGAGCGGTGTAGAGGGAAGCTAGTCGAGGTTGAATGTGAGTGAGGCTGTTGAAATTTGTGAGCGAGGATCGTCCCATATTATCTTGAGAGATGTATTCTTTTCATGATATTTTCTTTATGGTGGTTTGAGGTGTTGTACAGGACAGCCCCCAATCCTTCACAATGTTGTGGTACGGTATGGTTGGGTGTAGTGTATTGGTCGGTCTTGTTGTCGATGTGGAAAAATTGCATAAGCATGCGGGTGGACAGTTCTGCTTCCCAACATGTCATGTCTGTGAATGTTTTTGTTGATCCTTTCTTTACAAAAACATCCACTTCCATTTCTTTTTTCCCTTCCATTGCTGCTCCTCTGTTGATAACCGTAAAGCTTTTGCAATCAGGTCTGTCGTGATCTTTACTTGAACTTTGTCGTCGTTGAGGGTTGATATCTCAGTTGTACCCTCCTCCATGATGTTGGTGTAGAGCTCATGGGCTCTTTGGATATTGATCCTGCATGGAAGTAGCTGGGAGTAATTTAGAAGATCCATCTTTTTCAATGCTTCCTCAAATGGCAATTTCCTTGTCGGGTTGTAAGCCTTCCCGTAAGCCTCCCAAGGTATCATGGAAAGGATAACCATATTATGTTTTGCATCCCAATAGATTGGGATCTGCTCCATCCTCTTCTTGCAACTCCACTTCTTCTTGTTGCCCTTAGCCTTGGATTTCTAGTTCCTATGAACAATTGTCGTAGTTCAGAGAGTAGTTAAAGATTGAAGTGATTTTTTTCCCAATCCATACATTTGATAAGCTCGTTAGTGGATAATCTTGTTCAAACCTCATACACAAATCATGCAAAATCTCAACACTTGAAAGAATAATTCTTTCATGCAAAATAGAAAAAAAATCGCATTTTTTTTCTCAGGCTTGTTCTCAGGGGATTCTTCAGAGATGTTGATTGCATGGGCTTGATGAACACTACAAATAAAGGCTTTGGTCTTTGTTTGAAGAGATTTGGGTAGGAGGCTTGGTCATGGTCAAGGTTTTAGGCATCTGCTTCAAGCTCTTAGCATCATGTATGATGGATATGTGACCTTTCCCCCCTTTGGCCACATAGGGATGGTTCATAGACTTATACCAATATTTGTTTGTGGTTGGATCTTTTTTAAATGGTTGGTTACACTCTATTGGGAAAAATTGCAATTTCTCATTGTTTTTATCTTGTTACCTCTATCTCTCCCAACTCTCTTATATCTAGAAGGCCGACGCTTTCCCGGTTGACCTTGGAGAACCACGTACTCCGACAACGTCAACCAAATAAGGAACCTCAATTTATACCCTAAAGATCTACAGGAGTAAGTAAATCTCCAGAGAGGTTCATTCCTTCCTTCAAGCATCTCTTGGTCATAGATTCTAGAGATCCAAAGTCATACAAAGAAGTCATGCAACACGAATCCAAACAAGAATGGACAAAGAGCATGCAAGCAAAGATGGACTCATTGAATTGCAATCAAACATGGGAATTGGTTGATTTGCCTAAAGGTAACTGGGCACTACAAAGAAAAATGGGTGTACAAGTTGAAGGAAGAAGAAGAGCACGCTTGCGGTAAAGGGGTTTTTTCAAAAGACAGGTATTGAATTCAATAAAATATTTTCTCTTGTTGTAAAAATGAATTCCATTAGGCTTGTCTTAAGACTTGTGGTTTCTCATGATTGAAACCTTGAGAAAATGGATGTAAACACAGTGTTCCCTCATGGCAATTTAGAGGAGGAGATTTGCATGCTTCAAACAAAGGGGTATGAAGAAAAGGGTATGGAGAAAATGGTATCCAGGCTAAGGAAAAGCTCGTATAGTCTAAAGCAAGAATCAAGATACTGGTACTTGTTGAAGTTTGACTGATGGATGTTGGATCATGGATTCAAAAGATGCAATGCAGATCTCTATGCACACAAAGAATTTGGGAGATGGTAAATTTATCATCTTAATGTTGTATGTTGATGACATGCTAATTGCAAGTGCTAACATGCAAGATATCATACCTAAAAGAATAGTTAACTAAATCCTTTTCAATGAAGGATTTAGGTGCTACAAAGCGGATACTTGGTATGAAGATATCAAGGGATAGGGACAAGAAGACACTAAAAGCTATCTCAAGAGGATTACATCAAGAAGGTACTAGAAATGTTTGTGATTCAAGATGCAAAACCGGTTTCTACACCTTTGGCTAGTCACTTTAAACTAACCAATGACATGTGTCCAAAGACACAAGAGGAGATATTATATATGTTTAAAGGTCCATATGCTGTAACAACAGGTTTTCTAATGTATGATATGGTTTGGGCAAGGCCAGATATTGCACATGCAATGGGATTTGTGAATAGGTTCCTGATAATCCAAGTAAAGAGCATTGGCAAGCTATGAGATGGATACTTTGGTATCTAAAGGGAACAACCACAAATGCTTTGTTTTTTGGAGGCACTAACATTTTCTTGAAAGGGTATGTTGATGCAGATATGGCAGGTGAGAAGATACTTGAAGAAGCACTACTAGCTACATCTTCATGATTGGAGGCACAACAATGAGCTAGGATTCAACGTTGCAAAAAGTGGTCTTACTTTCTACTACGGAAGCCAAATATGTAGTCCTTATGAAGGCTATCAAAGAGATTTTGTGGCTTCACAGATTCTCCAAGGAGCTTGAATAAAATCAAGACAATTGTGTCTTGTACAATGACAATCAAACTGCCATTCATCTTGCAAAGAATTCAGCCTTTCACTCAAGGATGAAGCACTCTTCTGGAAGAGAGGTAGCTAAAGCTTGGAAATGTACACACAAGCAAGAATCTTGCATACATGTTAACAAAGGTGGTTAACAAGGAGAAGTTGAGCTTTTGCTTATCTTTGATTGGCATTCAAGAATAAATTGTCAAAATGAAAAGTAATCACAGGTTGGTATGGAGATTAGTCTCCAAGGGGGAGATTTTTAAGTATGGAGCCTGATTCACCCCTTGTAATTTTTATTCTAAAGAACACACATTTGTAAGGCCCCTATTATGAGGAGAAGCAATCCCACGTGAGAAAAATCACTCACCAAAAAACCAAATTGGAATATTCCTTTTTGTAGGAAGTGATCAAAAAATGGTCGATGTGGCCGGTTGGCTGATGGTTGGAAGTCTATGGCTAGTGACTACATTCAATGACCAGTGGTCAATGTTCAATGGCCAATGGATGAGTTACAGGCAGCCTTTTCTACCTAAGGATGGCCCACACATGGGCACATGGGGGAGTTCTTCTTGAACTTGTCAACACAACAATGGCTACACATGGCCGTCTCTCATGAGAGAGGGTAGCCCATTTTGGCCTATAAAAGGAGGCCTCCTCTACACACAAAGATGATCAAAATGGTGAAGGTTGTAAGGTGTGATAGAGTGTATGTGAGGTGGTGAAATTGAGTGAAGCAAGGAGGGAGTTACATTAGGGTTGATAATCCCTTTGTAACTACTTCAAGCTAGAAGTGAAAAGCCATTGACTGGATACTTTTGCATGGATGTAGCCCACACTTGGGTAAACCACATATAGCTACCTCTCTCTCTCTCTCTCTTCTCTATTATCTTTATTTTGTGTGAAAATTATCTCTCCCCTTTAAGTAAACCACTCTAATCTCCTAGTTACTCCTTAATTCCTAACCTTAAAGGCCAATGTGACCCTAAGTGTCCAAAAACAATTGATATGTACAAGCGTGAAGCATGTGAATGGCTTCACCCTACACCCATCAAGTCAATGAAATGTGCAAACCACTGTGATACCAGGCTCTTCATAAGAATATTCATAGGGTTGTCATCAGTATGAACTTTTACTGGTTTAGATCGCTTTTTTGTTAAGACCCAAATGAAGTGATACCTCATATTAATGTGTTCATTTTTGCATGAAACATGGGATTCTTTGCCAAAGCAATGACATACTTTGAGTATCACAATGTACAATTGAAGGCTAAACTTTGATTTCAAATCTCCTACTACACATGTCAAACATACTACTTCCTTGATCCCATCTGATGTTGTAACAAACTCAAAATCTATAGTGAAAGAGGATGTGAAATCTTGAATACATGACCTAAAGAAATGGCTCCTCTAGCAAATATGAAGACATAGCTAGATGTAGACCTTTTGTTTTCTACATAATCCACATCCGTGTATCCAACATTGAATGTATCATTGTTCTCAAAGTGTAAGCACTTTGCTTACTATATTTTTCAAGAATCTGAGGATATACTTCAAATCTTCTCAATGTTCTTTACTAGGATTTTCCACATAGACTCACCACTCCCACAAAAAATGAAATATCTTGCCTCATTTCCACCATTGCATACATAAGACTACCAACCATTGAGGAATAGGACACCTTTGCTATATCTTCCTTCTTAGCATCTAACTTAGGAGAATCTTCTTTGCTAGGTTTTACATATGTCAATAATGGGGGGGGGGGGGGGGGGGGGGGCTAAAAGCATCCTTTGGTGATACAAAAGGATTGTCCTTGATTGGCAAATCTCTGAGTTACAATTTCTACAAGTCACCTACAAAACTACCTATCTTAATATATATGAGTGGATAGATCTTCAAAAGAAGAATCTAAAAACACAAGGTCCAAGAGGTTTTGACCTAAACTATAAATATTTTATTATTCCCCATTTTTTCATTGGTAAAATTAAAAAAGGTCCTTTGTTTGTACCACCAAACCATGCTTTTACCTGGGGGTACTCAATGCATTCCCACCTCCATATTGAAATGATGCAAAACCATCTAAATATATGCTTCTTGAGACATTTTTAGTCCTATACAATTTAATGCACATACCAAGAAAGTGACTAGCTTATCCCAAATCCTTTATAACAAATCATACCATTTAATGTGACTAGATTATCCCAGATACTTTATAACAAATTTTTGACTCAACAGTTGCTTCAAATTTTCAATCTCAAGAATTGATTTTGCTAAAAGTTCAAACTCAACATGTGCTACTCTTGGATGACTATCATTGATAGTTATCATCATTGGTGCACCTTGGTAGACTTGTATATCTCTGTCAGTGATACTATATTTGGGATACACCAACTTGGTCTATCTACCAGAGTGATGGCACACTTATCCACCAACCAGCTCACAAGCGCTTCACACTAGATCTCAGTAATAGTTTTCCCTTATGTTGTATTATTTCTTTTATGCATTGTAGAGTTGTGATCTTGTATTAGTGAAGATGATGAAGAAGAAGGTTCATCCTCCATCTCTCTCTCTCTCTCTCTCTCTCTCTCTCTCTCTCTCTCTCTCTCTCTCTCTCTCTCTCTCTCTCTCTCTCTGTGTGTGTGTGTGTGTGTGTGTGTGTGTGTGTGTGTGTGTGTGTGTGTGTGTGTGTGTGTGTGTAAAAGGGAAAACATAAGAAATAATACAACATAAGGGAAAACTATCACAAGAGAGATGATACTTGCATCCAAAAGTTTATTGATCTCCTGTCAAAGGGCTTCCTTTTGGATTTCTCCCTGCCTCCTTAGCTTTTGCACCTTTGAATAGGACATCAATAAACTTTTGGATACAACTGAACATAGCTCTCCTTCTCTTGTTTAGTCATATCCTCACTCAACATACCATCCATTTCCTCTACACCCAAGCCATGAACTTCAGGCTTCATACCTTCTTTTGCATGAGAATCATCTATGGTGACACCAAACAGATTAGCATCGATCTTTAACATGTCATCCCTACTCTCCTCTTCCTCTCTATTAGTGTATCCTTTATCATAGGTGGTCTCGGTCTCATACTCATAGCTTGTTGTCGTGCCATCTTTATCTCCTACTGCCATGGAGTGGAAATAACACTCTTTGGTCTTGAGGTCCAACACTATTTGTCTCCCCTTCTCTTGGTTTGACAAGGTGAACACTTTACTCTCCCAATCCTATTTGGCCACTATTGCAAGAAGCCATGGCCTCCCCAAGGTACTAGGGTAAGTGTTGTCATCTTCTTTCATCAGAAAAAGTCAATAAGGCACTCTATTCCCATCTCCTTTACCCTCAAAAGAAGTAACTTGCACGACTAAAAGCAATCCCACTTAAACTAACCATCATAGGTGTAAAAACACCCTTAGACTTCAAAGGTCTAAACCATGGTTACAAATAAAAAGTAAATAAAGTACGACTGAAGCATCAGGGTCTAACACTTGTCTTGGATGTCCCCTATCCATCATGCTTAATTGCAACTCTTGCATTTTCCTAGACAAATCATGGACTATACACAACCAATATTGCAGAATAGTTTCCATACCTCAATTCCCATGGTTCTACTCTTGAACAACATCATGCGGGCTCTGCAATTGACTAAGACCACCATCTTGTAGCCCAACACACCTTGCTTGATTGTCTTCTCAATCTTCCTGCTCTTAGATTGTACCATTTTTTTGTTCTTTTTATGCTATTGCATCTGCTTGAAAGTGATTTACCTTTCATGCTTACTTAGATTTATGTGTAAGATCTCATGTTTCCATAAGCAAGCCTTTCCCTTGCTTGCTTGGAAGAATAACAACTTCTTAATATTTTTGTTTCTTTTTAATTATGTCTCATTACTAGTTATAACTAACCACATTGCTAACAACTAACCATGATGTTATTTCAAGTTTCGGTATTTCAAGTTCTTTAGATTACCATACTAATATGGCATAGAGAGAGTAAAAAGCACTATCTTTAACCATAGGTGATTGGAGATCATATTTACTTAGATAGTATGCATGAAGAATGGTGACTAGTATCTTTGATTATCCCTTGATATCCCACATAAACCTTTTTATTAATTTTAACTTACTTTTATTCTCTTACCTAGATTACTCTTACAAAGGTAAATGCCATGAATCAAGGGCAACTAAGTAATGGAATTGTTTTTGGAACTTGTTTTATTTTCCAAAAAGAAGAATTATAATTTCTTCAAAAGAAATGCTCTCATGAAAGGCTCACAACTTTTTCTTGATTTTGCATAAATTAGGTGTGTAAAAGTTTTAGTGACATACTTAATTTAATATCTAATTTCTCAAGAGGGAGTTGAGCTTTTGAAGAAAAATTTTATCATAGTAGCTAAAGGAGTATTCTTTGAAAGAGGATCTCCCTTCCAAGTAGGGTTATTCTCCCTCCCCTCTTGTCAATTGGAAAACCCCAATTCCTTAAACCACTCCTAGCTATAGAATTAATTCTCTCCATGGGGGGATGGGAATGGAGAGAGCTTTTGGAGGGAACTTTTTCTAAGCCTTGCACTGGTATAGTGTTTGCAAGAAAAAAGCTTTCCACACCTAGTTGGAGAGAGCTTTTGTAGGAATCTTTTTTTGTTATTTCACAATTCGATAGAGCCTTCAAACTAACGTGTACATTGGAATGTCGACATCCGGAGTGGAAATGATGGCAAACATCTCGCTGTTACTACTACCCCCATAATCTAACCATTGCAAATCTTGCAAGACAATCACGCAACAAAGGTTCACTGCTAATAGTATTCAAGAACAAACTCATGTTAGAAGCTGGACACACCCTACGGAAACTGACTACTCGGCAGATTATCATTTTTTGTAATTATTCATTTATTGAGAAAACTTGACATTTCACCTTGTAAATATTGGGGCTTACAGAAGTTTCCAGATTGTATCCCAGTTTTGACAGTTAGATTGAGTAGATGGTTGAGTTGGAACTTTAGGGTTTGAGAATTGTAAGGTATTTATACCACTTTTTGACCTTAATGAAAGACCTTTTGTCATTTTTAAAAAGTTTTGAAGTCTGTGAGTGAGCGTATTGTGTACGAGAGAGAGTGTGAGCTTCATCTTGACGCTACGCGTGCACCGGTGGTCAGACTCGAGTGCTGAGAAGTGCAGCGTGTTGCCCTCGATGAGAGCTACACGCCGATACATACATTGCGCGCGTACGGTCCGGTTTTGCGAGCTCCATCTATGAGCTTCATCTGGTGATTCGGTGAGCATACGTTGTCCGATTTTGCATTGCAGCATATCCATGCATTCACATTGAGTAGAGCTACACATTAGGCACTTTAGATTCCCGAAACGAAGACCTGTAAATTTCAGCCAGACATCCTACGTGATTTTGCACCGGGTGTTTTGGGTTGGGGTTTTTGTTCATAGACCTTAGGGAGAGTGACCTATTGGTGTTAGTAGGGTCTCCTTCAAGTTGTGTGATGTTTCGAAATTGTTCGATGGGTGTTCCACTCTAGAAAGCGTTGTAGGAAGTTTCCTCTTATGCACTCTTGAAGACTGTAACTTAGACATTGGGTAGAGACCTCTATAGGAATTAGTTAGGAGTCGGTCGAGTGTAGGTTGACACCCTATGCTTGCTTCCACGCGCTTGCGGGTCGAGCTTCGTCCTTAGCTGACAAATCTTGTTAGGTGAGTTCTCACTGTGCTGACGTCCGTCGTGGCGTATCCATCCAACATTGGCGTTGCTGTCGGGGATGAAAACCTCAGGTAGGTGACCGAGACTAGTCCTTGAGGATAGGGATTTTTGGCTTGCCAAGAGTCTCGTTTTACATTTAGATAGGATCAGAGGGTGGAGGACTCTCTAGGTCTTAGAGGGAGTCTTGTAAGCGTGTGTCTAGCCTAGATCCTTCGACTTAGGTAGATTTGGGTAGACTGAGATAGTTTTAGATCTTAGTTGAGTTCTTGAGTAAGAGTTCGAGTGGTAGAAGCGATGAGAGGAGAGCTTGAGAGTCCGGAGAGGCCAGAGAGCAACCAGAACACCATTATCACCATTTCACATGATGAGTAGGAGTAGAGTAAGTAGGACATCATGATTCAGGATCTAGAGCACTTCATGCATGTATATTTGCTTGGTAAATTCACTGAGACAAGGTTGTAAAAGACGCAAAAATATGCAAAAGTGTGTTTGAAAGCTGAAGTGAAGTCCAAAAGTTACTGTGAGTGTTTTTTATAGAGCTGCAGAGCATCAGGAGCATTTATGTCAGGAAAAAAATTTATTTTAAGTCAGGAGACATCCTACACATAGGATGTCTACAGGCTAATCTGGTGGGAATTTTGGGATTTTGAGTTTACCAGTGTGTTCAGAAGGGGGGGTTTATCCTATTTTCAACTGGAAAGTGGAAATTTGACCATAGCTTGACGGGATAAGGCCAGATCGACTGAAATTGTCAGACATCCTACCCAAATTGTGCCAAAGCATTATTTTAAGACCAAAACCATAGGATGGCTGCATGAGCATGATCTGCATGATATATTGAGTGACTGAGAGGGGTTTCATCTCCTTTGGGTGAGAAAATTGGGTTCAAAGCAGACTTTAGCACTTTTGACTGAAAAGGCAAGAACAGCTAAAATTGGGGACTTTTGAAATCCAAACCAAAATCTAAGCATACCACTGGGTTGCTGACATCAAGGGGAAGCTGTGGGTCAAGTCTGGGGTCAAACAGGCCAAAAAGACATCCTACGCGTACGATGTCTTTTGTGTGATTTTGCACTCCAAACCTAATTTAGAGCATACCAAAGGACTCAGCACCTCAAGGGGAGCCTGTGCTTTGAAATTGAATCCATTCTAATGAAAAAGACATCCTACGCGTAGGATATCTAAAGCAAGAAATTGAAGCCAGATACTGACTGTGGGCATACCAAGGTGTTGTATAGCCTGAGGCAAGCCTCCTAGTCAATTTTGATCCAAATTGGAGTTGATTAGACTGATCAAGACCAGCAACAGGTTGTTAGAACAAATTTTTGATCCATTGACCAGCTTATAGGTGTCCAAATCAAAAAGTAAAAACAGCTATGGATTCAGCATATCAAGGGGAATCCATAGTGCAAAAATCCGGGCAAAACAGAGCAGGAGACATCCTACGTGTAGGATGTCTATTGGGGCCTATTGAAGAGAAAATTTGACTGGGCTTAGATAGTGAGGTTCCTTTTGGCTTAAGGGTTCCAAAACTTCTTTCAGAAGTGAATTTGGACCTTGTTTGTCCATTGATGGAGCAAAGACTGAATTCAGACTTTTTCACATAAATTGACCAACACTCGAGGGAAGTACAGTTCCAGATTAGCAGCCCTAATCTAGAGCATCAGCATTGTATAAAATACAGTAGTGGTTGAGATTAACTCTCCAGTTATACCAATCATTACTAAGATAACCTCTAGCAGTTAAATTGCTTTGATTCGATTGCCGAAATTAAACGCTTGTGTACAAGTATATTCAGTAGCAAAGCAAGAAGTTGTGCGGAGACTGATCCTTTGCCAGGTGAGTGGTTGGATTTGTGATAAATTGCATTGATAAGTTTGATGAATTTAAGATCAAGAAGATACAATTTTTAGAGACCAGAAGGTCGCAGGTGACCAAGATAGCTTAGTGTCCACCAAGGAGAGTGTAACTCAGGCAAGGCTAGATCCACTAGCACCGATTATTGAGGAAGGTAGTGATACTGACACTTCGTCAGACAAATCTTTCTTCATGATGGGTAGTCAACTGCCAGGAGGTTTCACCTATGATGAACCAATGCCAGGAGGAAGCACCTCCCTAAATCCTTTGAATGATTCCAAGCTCACTGTGATCTTCTTAGAAGGAACAAACTCGAGGGGAGCCCTAGTCTATTCTGATTATCGAGGACGCAAGTGCATTTGTATTGAAGAAAGTCCGGTTCAGAGATTGGAGATAATTCGAGTCTATGATGATGGAGATAGATTCCGAGACGAAAAGGGGACCATTATCTGATAGTTAGTAACCCTGAAGATTACAACAGATATGGAGATAACGTGGCGAAAGGGAAAATGGTTTCAGAAGCTCAAGAACCGCCACCAAACATTGATCGACCTGGAGCAATTTTTATGTGTGATAAGAAAACAACCAGGGTTTCAACTTATAATGAGAACGTGGGAATCTACAAGCATGAGAGTGAGGGAATAGTCGTTTACTTTCGCTGCAAATAACCATACTTAAACGAGTTAAGTAAAGACAAGGTTCTTTACTTATTCTCTTATGAAACTGCTATGGGGAAGGATATAATTTTTTTTGATAGGTACGGTCGAGAATACCAACGTATTCTCCCTGAAGAGGTAGAAAAGGCAACAGTTCCAGGAGCATCAACATATGCCCCAGATGAAGTGCCAAGAGCCACCTACACCCCTAGCAAGTCGACAAATCCCTTTTCAGAGGAGTATGACGCTACCTCACATTCTACCCGACCGCAGACATTCAACAATCAAAACCAACCAACAACTCAACCATCATTGCAGGCATGGCTTCGACTGGGTGTGGAACAAGACCGAAACCGAGATGGTTATCAAGCCGCATGAGGGCTAAGGGATTTGCAAGAACCACCACTCTATTCAAGGTATCAAGGAGAGAGTAAACCAAGACTCAAGGGTCAACAGAGCCTGGAAGACCACCCATAGAACGAGTTCGAAGAGATGAACCATCTCTGGCAAGAACTGTTAGAAATTATGGCTTAGGAGCACCACTGGGAGAGGAACCAACCTACTACAGAAGACCAGAGGAGGTATATCGATCAGGACGTGGAGATCCAATGATGAGGTTTGTAGACCATCGTAGAATTAGACCTTCTCAAGTGCAAAAATGGGTAAACAAGAAATACACAGGAAACAGAGATCCAAGAGATCATGTAGTAGCTTTTGTGCGTGTAATTAGAGTTGAAGAGGTGTTGGACTTCCCTACCCAATTTGCAGGGTTTGGACTAACCCTAGAGGATGACGCTGCTACTTGGTTTGACTATGTAGAGCGTAGAGACTTTGAGTCTATGGAGGAAGTGTTTGACGAGTTTATCGAGGAATTCTCACAAAGGGGGATAGCTCATAATACCATCTCACAAATCCATAAATTCAAACAGAAAGATGGGGAATATGTACGAAAGGTAGCCCTAAGACTAAAAAGATATGTTAAGTTCTGCATGTGGAAGAATTGTCCACTCAGTCCATACTTATGCTTATATTCATCCAAGGACTAAGGAATGCAGATCTCCAGAAGGACTTACATATGAAGAGGAGCATGATGTTGAATGAGTTGACCAAAGAGGGTCTTTATCTTGTGGACAATTGTGCGGTCTACAAAGAGGGGGAGTTCAAGGACCTTGATGACGATTCATCTTCACAACAAAGTGGAAACAAGTCTTCTAAGACAACACCGAAAGGAGAAGTAGGTGTAAACCAAGAGCAGCTTGTAGAGGAAGTGCTAAAAAAGATTAACTTGTACACCAAACCCCAGGCTAAACAGACCAAGTGGTGTGCTATTAAACAAAAATGGACAAACCATGGGACGGAGGAATGTTATTATAACAAGGGATATGTGAGAGAGAGACCTTACGCTCCCCAAGCTCAGGTAGAATCTCCTCAAGTTCCACCGATGCCTAGGTATCAAGCAGGCAACCTACCAGGACCTGTAGGTGTAGAAAGACCACAACCAGTGTTGGGACAACAACCACCCCTACCAGGATTACGACCAGTCGGTATAAGATACACACCAACCGTAACCGAATCAGAGGAGAAGGCTTTGGTGCCTATGCATGCATATTATGAAGATCCCAATGGATATGCGGCAAACTCTATCTATTATTAGCCAGAAGAACCCTCGACACCAGAACCATGGAGCATGATAGGAAGCACAGGACCACCAACAGCTGCACAGGCAGCAGGAGAAGGAAGATATAGCTTAGATGAACGAACATTGTTGTTCATAGCCAACGGAGGCATGGGCGGACAAAGACATGCATACCACAAAGAGGAGCTCAAGGAGCACCTCAACAACCCAAGGGACCCCGCTACAAGTGTGGTGGAGACCATTGCTTAGAGAATGCCCTCATGATGAAATAGATTCAACGCATATTGCACCGAGTGTGGAGTTACTCATTTGATTCCTGATTGCCCTAAAAACCCGAGCAAAGGAGCAAAAACTACCTTGAACATGCTAGAAACAGTACCTTCTAGTGGAGGGTCAGAAAATAAAACAATCATACTTATTCAGGCGGTGACACGAGCCCAAGCTCAAAGAATGACGAACGAACCCATAATTGAAGAGCCAAAAACTGATGCCCCAAGTTTAGAAACGAAAAATCAGAGAAGCACTTGGAAAGCTAGAAAGGCGCGTATGAAGGCCAGGAAAGAACAAGAGCAAACAGCTCTATCCGAGGAGTTAAAACATACAAAGGATAGATTAGAGCGGTTAGAGGATCTAGCTAGCTTAAGCTCACACACCACGGCAACCATAGCACCCAAGGAAATAGCAGAGCCCAAAAGTGCAGGATCAAGAGGATCAGTACTGGCAGACAAGGTAAATGAGCAGTTGGATGTACTTTTAAAAGCTTATGAAGCCAGACTCAAAAAGAATCAAACCCAGGAGCAAAGATGGATGACTTATCCATATGCTGAAATAGAAAAACAAATGTTGGAAATGTGTAGAAAGATGATTGAAACAGCTCAATCATTGATGGAAGACCCGCTTGGTAAACCTACAAATTGGCATGAAGTACCCACTCCAACCCCTATCCAACCAACTTTAGAGGAACAAGTAGAAACGAAGGAAAGACTCACAAATGCCTATGAGTTCAGAGGAGAGCCTATCATAGTGCCAAATACAACAGATGAGGCAAGTGACGGGTTCCAGCCTAAAACATTGACAGAAATGGGTAAGGACTGTAATGGTCTAGACGATCTGTGGAAGCAAATTCGTGAGGCCAACGAGGCTAACAGGGTGAGTAACCACATGCATAGCACGAGAAAAGAGAAGAATGAGATCTTACCTCCTATTGAAGAATTTGTGGCAAGGTCGCAAATGAACTTTGATATACATTCACAAGGGGGAGACCAGGGATCAATTAGTTTGGGGCACAACCAACCAGACTCACTGAAAACTTTACCCTCTTACCTAGGAGAGTATGAAGCCAAGTCTAAAGTGAGAGCAATCCCATCTCAAAGACTTTCTTCTAACAAGTGATGGATTCACAAGGACTGCTTGAGTTATTGTCCACCCCGGTGGCATGCACAATCACATTAGCCGAACTCCTAAGGTTATGACCAAACATGTGGACCACAGTAGGCAAATGCCTAGAAAAATTTGGAGTGAAAGACCCCACCTCGAAGCTTCAGGAAGGGATCACAGAATTGGACAGGCCTCAACTAAACACTAGGCCAGTATCATTAAACAAGGTTGGAGAGTATTGCGAGGGAGAAGATGGAAACACCACGCTACCAGTAGAATTCCAAGGAGTAGTTTCTAAAGCTATTCTTGACAGTGGAGCGGGAGTTTGCTATCGCTGAAGGAGTATGAGCGGAAGTGCAACGTGAGAGAGTGCAAGAAGAAGAGCACGAAGATATAGTGAACTCGCTCTGTTGTAATGTGTAGAGCATAGTGAGTTCTTATTAGGTTTTTACAAAATAATATGTGTACATACTTGGCGGCCCGCCCACTTACCTGGGCGACCACATTGGGCTTTATACCCCAACAAACTCCCACTTAAAGTCCAATGTGGTACTTTAAGTGTGAGAGAAGCTACTATACAAGAGATGTAGAGAAGTGATGTACTACCCTACACCTAACTGCTTTGCGAAAATGCGCAAAGCTCTCTGAGGGAAGTCCTTTTGTAAGTAGATCAGCAGGATTTTCTGTGGTGTATAGCACTCTGACTATCACAACATGACACAGTCATCTCCTCTTTGATTCCCAAATCTGTTACTAGTCGATTAAGCCAAATTGATTATTTGCATGCCTTTGATGCTGCAACATATTCAGCCTCTGTAGTAGACTGAGTAACACAATCTTGTAATCTAGAACGCGATGATATTGCTCCACCAGCCAATGTAAAGACATACCCTGACGTAGACCTTCGGTTGTCTAAGTCACCTGCATAATCTGAGTCTGTAAAACCCTTTACACTTAGCTCCTGACTCCCATAGCATATACGCATACTCTTTGTAGCTTTCAGGTATCTCAATATTCCTTTCACTGCCTCCCAATGTTTCTTGCCTGGGTTTGACATGTATCGACTTACTACTCCCACTGCAAATGCAATGTCTGGGCGAGTAGCAATCATTGCATACATCAAACTACCGAGTGCAGACGCATATGGAATCTTATCCATTTCAGCCTGTTCTTCCTCAGACATAGGACAATCTTGTTTGTTGCTAAGTTTCACATATGGTGGCAATGGAACACTCAATGCCTTTCCCTTCTCCATATTGAAACGTTGCAAAACCTTGTCAATATACTCTGTTTGAGATAACCAAATCAAATTCTTTGATCTGTCTCTCTCAATGTGCATACCAAGTTTATGACTTGCCTCACCCATGTCTTTCATGTCAAACGATTTTGCCATCTTTGACTTCAAAGCTGAAATTTCTTCCAAGTGCTTGCCAGCAATCAACATGTCGTCCACATACAAAATAAGGATCAGCCAACTGCCATCCTTAGCCTTCTTTGTATATAGACAGTGATCAAACTCACTACGTTTGTAGCCTTGAGAAAGCATAAACTTGTGGAACTTATGGTAACATGCCCTCGGTGATTGTTTTAAGCCATAAAGACTCTTTAACAACTAGCATACCAAATCTTCCTTGCCTTTCTCAACAAACCCTTCTGGCTGCTGCATGTAAATTTCCACATCTAAATCACCATGCAAGAACGTTGTCTTGACATCCATTTGGTGCAACACCAAATCTAATATGGCAACCAATGCAAGAAAGCATCTCAATGTAGTCATCTTGACCACCGGAGAGAAGACTTCATCAAAGTCAATGCCTTGTTCTTGCTTAAAGCCCTTGGAAACAAGCCTTGCTTTGTACTTTGGCTGACTATCATGAGCCGTGATCTTATACCTGTAAACCCATTTACAAGGTAGAGCCTTTTTGCCCTGTGGTAATTTAACTAGCTTCCATGTCTGATTTTTATGCAGAGCTGTCATCTCTGACTGCATGGCCAATTGCCAATTCCCGGAGTCCTTCATTTGCACTGCTTCCTTCTAACATGAAGGCTCATTGCAATCAGTCAACATGACATAGTTCATAGATGGAACAAACCGATCAGGAGGTCGCGTGATACGTCCAGATCTACGCAAAATAGGTGGCTCAGGCTCAGCCACAACCTGTGGTTCCACTCTATCCTGTCCTTGCTCCTCTTGAGCCCTGACATTTTGTCTTTCACGTGCAAGTCCATCTTCTTGGAAGAAAACTCTTCTAATCTCCTGAACCCTCTCTGGTTTAGAATGATATTTGGCTTCATTAAACTGAACATCATTGCTACGGATAACCTTTCTGGATTCGGAATCCCAAAGTCTGTACCCCATCTCACCAGAATTACCATAGCCTAGAAAGATGCACTTTCTACTCTTTGGCTCAAGTTTGTTCCTAAATTCCTTTGGAACGTGAGTATATGCCTCACAGCCAAAGACTCTGAGATGCTTGTATGAGGGCACCTTGCCTGACCATACCATCTTTACCACTGAATCCTTCTGCAAAACCTTGCTAGGAGATCTATTTATCATATGAACATCTGTTGATACAGCTTCAGCCCAAAACCCATTTGGCAGATGTGCATTAGACAACATACTTCTGATCTTCTCTTGTATGGTCCTATTCATCCTCTCAGCAACACCATTTTGAGGAGGATTGTAAGGACAGTAAGTTCACGTTTTATCCCTTTTGACTCACAAAAGTCCTGAAAGGCCTTTGAAACATACTCTCCACCATTGTCAGTGCGTAAGCATTTAAGCTTCTTGCCGCTTTGATTCTCCACAAGTGTCACAAACGTTTTGAAAACACTAAACGCTTCATCCTTGTGCTTGAGAAAGTAAACCCATACTTTCCTCGAGTAATCATCTATAAATGTCATAAAGTAAGAAGCTCCCCCTAGAGATAGGTTAGGTATAGGTCCACACAAATCACTATGAACAAGTGCCAACTGTGTATCTCTTCTACTGATTCTATGCTTATGTGGCTGTTGTGTTTGCTTACCATACAGACAATGTTCACAGAATTCAAAATCATTAAATGAAAATCCATGCAAATAACCAGAACGAGACAAGATTTCCATTCCCTTCTTGGACATATGTCCTAACCGGCTATGCCACAAAGAAACGTTCGGCTGCTCGGTTACATTGATTACATTTTTAGAGACATTTGATACATAAATCATGTAAAGTCCTCCAGACTTTACTCCATGTGCTACTATCATAGAACCCTTGGATATCTTCCATATGTTTTGTCCAAAAGTGGTGACGTAGCCAGCATCATCAAGTAAACCTGTGCTGATCAAGCTCTTTGTAATTGCAGGAACATGTCTCACATTTTTCAGCGTGAAAGAAGAGCCATTCTGAAACTTCAATTGAACATCTCCAACACCTAAGATCTCACATGTCTGCCCATTTCCTAGCCGAACATGATCTTTAGTGGTCACATAAGAGGTAAACCACTCCTTGTTTGGAGACACATGAAGTGATGCCCCTGAGTCTATAATCCAGTCACACAGTGCATGTCCATCAGATAATGTAAGAAGAGCTGAGTCCATTGTATTCTTCAAGAAGTAGATGTCTCCTGACGCTAGACTCTCATCCTCTTCAATGGTGTTTGTCACATTTATTTGTTGAATCTTCACTGAGGACTTGTTCTTCTCACCATGGTCTTCAGCTTTCTCTTTGCCTTTTTCTGCTTTCTATTCTCTGCAATCTCTTTTCATGTGACCTTTCTTGCCACAATGGTAGCATTCTATGTCACTCTTGCCTTTAGCACTGCGAGACTTGCTACGAGAGTGATTCCTCTTTCCACCTTTGTACTTTTCTTTGGTCCTTCCCCTAACAACTAAGGCTGTTCCTTTGCCTTTGTCCATTGTCTTTCTGTTGGTTTCTTCAGTAAGCAGAATTCCTTCTACACCTGCTATGGTCAAACCATCTGGAGGTGCCGAATTACTCAAAGTTGTGCGAAAAGTGTCCCAACTTTCCGACAATGTGATCAACAGGAACATAGCTCTAACAGGTTCATCAAACTTGACACCTTGAGCTGACAAATGACTGTAGATGGTGTTGAATTCATTTGGATGATTGGACATAGGTGTCCCTTCTTTCATCTTCAAGTCAACAAGCTTCTTAAGCCAATATACCTTTGAAGCTGCACTCTGCTTCTCATAAACATCACTCAGCTTTGTCCATGCTTCATAAGCCGACATCTCGTCTGCTACATTGAAGTAAATGCTTTCTGCCAAAGTCAGCATAATGGTAGAAAGTGCCAATTCATCCATTTCGCTCCATTCATCTTCGTCCATATCTTCTGGTTTTATCCCCTTGAGATTTATAGGTTTTATTTGCTTCTTTTGTACCAACACGTGCCAAATCTGCTTCTTCCACAATGGGAAATTGGTTCCATCCAGCTTCTTGATATTGTAAAGAGCAGTGTCCTGTGATCCAGCCATAGCTACGCTTCACATTAATTTACTTTCCTAGGAAAAATTCGACAGAGTTTCCCCATGTAAACTGACCTCTGAACCAATATCAACCTATCAAATGAACCAAGAAAGCTTCAGATTCTGCAAAAATTTTGGCAGAGTCTCCTTTGTAAAATGGCTCTGGTGTACGCAAAAAAACAGACCAAAAAATAGCTCAATAACCACTGTCTCTCTAACTCTATAAGCTGCGGGTAAACCTATCCTGCACCTGTACTGTCTCTCACTGTCCTGTCACTGTCCTGTAAGCATAGACTACAACAATGCCTCATCGGCCGTAAAGCAAAGATGCAATCCCAACTGTCTAACTCACAGTCAATACATCCTAGCTGCCTATCTAAGGGTGCTCGAGGGATCGCTCCAAGACCTGTATAACCGAAAGGATCTCAACATTCGAGAATCCCCCAGCTCAATAAAACCTCACTCGACCCTCAACAAAGGCTGCAGTAAATCTGACAGTACATAGACTTCCCACAAAGTCATACATCCACAAATTTCCCACTGTATGATGTAACCGTTGCGGCGGTTGTTTGTGCTGCGTGACTCATAGCCAGTAAACCCTCAACAGACATACATCATCTCTAACAATACATCCCATGTGGAAGTACCTGCAATGTTAGGATGAAATCTGGAATATCAAGCAGCTACCTGATGAACTAATGGATGTCGCCTACAGTCTATGTGTAGATGCGCTCGTGTCGTATGTGACTTGCCTCCAAGAACTGTGAGCTGTCCTTCGATGTGTAGACAGCCACAAATCAGCACTCTGGGAGTGCCGATATCCTCAGCACCTGCAGTCGTAAGCCAAAACCCCAAATTTGCAGAGTCGGATCTGCACCCGTCAAGAACACATAGTCGAAAATGGCCTGCGCAGAACTTTGTCGAAGCCGAACGGTGGCCGAGATGACCTCAGAATGAAATTCTGAGAACATCAAGCCCTTCGTGCTTGCCCACAGGATTTGGGGCCGTGTCTTTGCCTATCGAATCTCACTCCAATCTGAGCAAGTGACTCTAGCTTCCTGCAATGCTTCCCCGAGCCTCAATCTGAGCTCTGATACCAGTTGAAGGAGTACAAGCGAAAGTGCGACGCGAAAGAGAGTGCGAGAAGAAGAGCACGACAATATAGTGAACTCGCTCCGTTGTAGTGTGTAGAGCATAATGAGTTCTTATTAGGTTTTTACAAAATAATATGTGTACATACCTGGCGGCCCGCCCACTTACCTGGGCGACCACATTGGGCTTTATACCCCAACAATCGCCACCAAGGAAATCTGGAAAAAAGGAAAAAACCAGCTTTAAGAGCTACTAGAATGAAATTGCAATTGGCGGGCGGATGGGTTCATCGAGAAGCGTCAAGGACTCTTAGAAAAAGTGATTGTCACTTCGTGCAAATCGAGTATGAGCGTACATTTGCAATAGTCGATTTCGACAAAAAGAACAATTATGAGATCATCTTGGGAAGACCGTTCATGCGACAATTTAAGATGGACCAAGATTGGGGTTATGATCACATATACCTCAAACATGGCGAGACAACAACTAAATACACCTGAAAGACCATAGTTACAAGGATGTGAACCAGACACCAGTGGAAGAATTGGATTCAGCTACATTTGCAGGATCGGAACTCCCAGCATGGTTAGGGCAACAAAAAGAGCTATGGATGTGAGGAGCTTCACATTGTGGAAGCTTAAAAAGAGAGGAATGCGTCTTAGAAAGAGCGATTGAGGACAAGGAGTATATTCCGGAACCTTTCCGTGAAGATGCCTTGGAACCTTTAGAATGGGAACACATACTAGCAACATTGGATGTCTGTACCATTACAGATAGTCCAACAACAAAATTTTGCGATAAGGATGGATATGATAGCACGAAAGACAGATCCAAACAACAAACAATTCGACAAATAAAAAACTTCCAGTTGATTGCAGGATGGCTGTATCATCTAGGATTGGACCAAATTCTACGATTATGTATAAATCTGAAAGAATACGAGTGTTACCTTGAAGAAGCACATATCCAGTATTGTGCATTTCATTGTTCAACAGTGAAAACACACCAGTTAACAATTGTACTATATGTTGTGCCAAACGGCCAGTGAATCACGCGACATTGTTTCAGGTAAACGTTGCACCTGCATGGAGTCAATATATCATTGATTTCTTAACCACCATGACGTTTCCTGAAAACATAACAAGAGCACGGAAAAGGGCTATAGAGCTGGAAGCTCAACTCTTTCAGTTAATTGGGAACCAACTCTATAAGCGAGGAAAGGACAATCAACTTATAGCGGAATAAGTGGAGGACATTTTTCAGGCAATAAGACGGCAAAAATTGTCTTAACCGCAAGAATATGGTGGCCTACATTGCATATGGATGCTGAAGAGTTTGTTAAGCGTTGTGACGCATGTCAACGCACCAAGGTGCCGAAAAAGAGAGATGAGATGCCACTATGGCCAATGATGGGAGCAAGGGCATTTGCAAAATGTGGCATTGATTTTGTGGGACCTATTTCACCCCCTGCATATCGAACCCATACCCAATATATCATTGTGGCTATGGACTATCTCACAAAATGGGTGGAAGCCAAGGCAACGCAACAAGCAGATGCACAGACCACTGCACAATTTTTGTATGAGAATGTTTTTGTACGATACGGTTTACCAATAGAAATTGTCAGTGATCGTGGAACACATTTTCTTAATGAAGTCATTGAATATCTGCTAGAGGAATTCATGGTCATACATAGGAAATCTGCTCCATACCATCCATAAGCAAATGGACAAGTTGAGGCCACAAATAAACACTCTGCATGGTTCTCACTAATATTGTGTCAGAATCAAGAACATATTGGGATCAGCAACTACACTCAATACTATGGGCATACAGGGTAGCTTACAAAACATCGATAGGAACAACACCATACAATATGGTGTTTGGCCTAAATGCTATATTACCCATAGAGTTTTTAATTCCAACTCTACGAGTAGCAAAACGCTTAGAATGGACAGGGCATGAGCTCTCTTCAAGAATAGATGATCTTGGAAAGCTAGATGAACTCCACTTGAGAGTTGTAGCTTTGATCTAAGCTAAATAGAGAAGACAAAAAGAGTTTTTTGACAAACATGTGTGAACGAAAGAGTTCAAAACAGGTGATTATGTACTTGTTTATACTTTGAAGCAACATGCCAAGAAACTTAAAAAGCGAGGGATGGGACCCTTTGTGATTAGTGATCTATCACAAAGTGGAGCTGTCAAGCTTGCTACATTAGCAGGTGAAGAAATGCCAAATTGGATTAGTAGGTGTCGATTGAAGAAATACCATTTACCACTAACACAGGATATGCTTCAACAAATCCATCAAGGAAAACAATGAATGAAGGAGAAACAGAGAATACGAGAAGAAGCTCAAGAAGAAGCCAAAGAACGCATTGCAAAACGAAGACTTCTGTGACAACAACAACAAAGTGGAGCACCATTGCGAATCAATGCCATTCGACTAACGACGTTGGATGAAGACACAGTGGAGCCAATAATTGCAGTCAAAGTGGATAGCAATCAAGTTGAATCAACGGCATTGCTTGATTCTGGAGCTCAAGCAAATTTGATCTCTTACAGATTATACCAACAGCTCAAGTCCACAGGTCAACTTCATCCTACTCCTCAAGTGTTGGAAAGTGGTACATCACACTCGTTGAAAACATTGGGGTGGACTATATTGCATGTACAAGTACATCAATATATTTATCCACACAAATTTTATGTAGTCGATAATGAAATCACACAACACCCAATGTTATTGGGACAACCTTGGTAAAAACAGTACAATGTGCAGATAGATTGGAATGCGAATGCAATCAAAATTCAGCATGCACAAGAACAACAGGTAATAGCCTTTGCTCAGCAACCCCGCAATAATCAACTGCCAGCAATGCAATCACTGGAAAAAGAGCCAAAAGCAAGAGTGCCACCAAAGAACAACATGATAACCAAGGCTAACAAACAGGTAAAGGCCAACCATGCTAACTACATACATACAAAGTTATCGACCACAGTGCAAAGATCTAGGTTACCAAAAAAAGGGAAACAAGTATGGATGCGGAAGGATAGAAATGACGGCAAACCAAAAACAATACAACGGAAGAATTAAACCGAAGCAGATAGCTCAACCAAAAACCAAGGGCATACAACAGATATGGATCCCAAAGAAAATGCTCAGCAATAACCCAAATGTTACTCGCATTTGGATACCGAAACAAAAGCAAAAGGAACTCCCTTCAATACAAGCAACATCGGAAGGCAGACAGCTACATTTGCAACCAAAAAACCGACTTATGCGGATGCCAATAAGCAACAAAACAGTGGCAACAAAGGAAGTAGCAAAAAACCTACAAAAATCGGCAAAAACAAGCTACCAATGGAAAGCAAAATAGATGCGGTCTACGGCCATTCCCGCCAAGCCAATCCTCTCCAAAGAGACAACTACGGCCATATCAACAGTAGCGGCAAAGCGACTGCCTTTTGCAAGAAAGACAATTAAATAGAGAGCAATAGAGTTACAGTTGTTAGTTGCCAAGAAAACAGGAAACCTCGACGGCGAATGCCAATAAGCATCTTGCTTATACCCTTCTCTTGCACAGCATTAATTTTTCCATGCATTGACCGAGTATGCATAAAATAGGGCCACATTAATCGGCCAAGCATTAGCACAAATTTTTCAACCTATGTACGGCACATACTCCGAGGCGATACCTTGTTGTTCGGGAGGACTCCGACTGGGGGGCAGGGGCATTCTCAAATGAAGAACCAATAGCAGAAAGAGCAAAAAAGGGCATGATTTTCGACTATTTTTAAGGGTTGTTGTTTGATTGCGAGATTTTCTGGACTAACCCAAGTACATATGCCCTTATACAGCATGTATCTATAGGTATATGGGGCCAAACGCCGAATCAAGCCCCTAGGTGTGTGTATATAAGTACAAATAGCCATTTTTCGGGAAAAATATTGGTAAAACAGAGAAATCCGGCCATAAAAATTGCATGTGAGTGTATATAATGTTTTGCGGTGATGTTTTTGATTTATTATGATTTTTGGGGATTTTTTGGGTTTGATTTGCTATTTTCCTTTTAATTTTGCTATTTTTTGACAAAAAAACTTAAAAAATACAAAAAGCAGGTGAAAAATGGTTGTAATGAAAAACAAAAAATATGGGGATGATCATTGACTATAGGACAACCTATGGTACAGTGGGGGTGCAATTATGAGACTGGAGCGGAAAGCGTGTTTTGGCCAAATTTTGACCGAAATGCCCAATTTCTGGTAAACAGGGCAAATGGAGTCCAAATCTAGAAATTTTTAAGCCTAAACCGCATCTCGCAAGAAGTTGGGAGCACATGTCAAATTTCATGAAAAATGGTTCAGGGACCTCCATTATAAGAAATTTTCACCTCATTTTTAGCTCATTTTCACTATTGTCCTTGGAGAGAGAGCTTCTGCCACCTAGAGCGAGCGGAACTTCCAGCAGCTTCTACGACGCGCACGACTACCCGACGGGCTTCAGACATGAGAGGTAGCTCACCACCTTGAGCTTTTCGCGCATGTTTCTCGTTTTGTCGCGAAAACTAGCGTAGGGTTCACACACAAAGCGGGCAGTAGAGACCTACAAGTAGAAGCGGCCACCTAACGGCTAACCCAAAAGCAACCAAACTTCATCGCCAGCTTACCCTAGCATAGGAGACCAGTCTTGGATGTCCAAGGGTAGTAGAAAACCATCAGGAAAATCCCTAATTCCTAGAATCCCGCAAGAGGCCACCAAATGGGAAATCGGCGAAAAGGCGCCCAAATGCTACCAAAATTCATGGGTAGGAGCATCTTGACATGCTCGACGAGTCTATGTAGCCCACATGACCAAAAGGTGACCCGAAGCGGCACTAAACTTCAGAAACGACATCAGACGCACAAAGTGTCAAATAGCTCTCGCGGCCAAACCACATGTCCGTTTGCCACCAAACTTCACGAGCGGCTTTCCTAGACCATCAACAACCAAGTCCTATGGTGGTAGACCACCACAAATCATCGAAGACTTGTAAATGAAACCACGGGTGCTTCTAGAGTGACAAATTTCCAAATGGAGCTCCGGTGAAGCCTAAGTCGACAAAAACCATACAACAAGGATCCCCAAGGGATCGGGAAGCTATGGAGATCAACATCAAGAAATTTCATCGCAAAAAAGCACTCCAAAAGTCAGAAAATGGCTCGGAGGCTCTGAAGTCCACACAGGGAGTTACTTTCTATCCATTTGACTTTTTTGTTGAAATTAGGCTTAAAGGGGACTCAGGGGGACTAAGGGCAGGCACTAGTGAACAGATTCCATGAAAAAATCATCAAGAGACATCCTACGCGTAGGATGTCTCAAAGGCATTTCTGGGCACAGATCTCAACATTTCTCATCACACATATTTTTTGAATGACCTTTACATGCTAGCCACCAAGTTTCATCACATTTGGACCAGAATTGACCTCATATACATGAAAAAACACAAAGTTAGGGCATAGAGGCAATAATGGGCCATAGACCTACCAAAACTTGTCCACATCACATGAAACTTGCACAACACATTCACAAGCACATAACCAACCAATCTGTGTGGTCACCTGTAAAAATTGATGAAGTAGACATCCTACGCGTAGGATGTCTATTTGACATTTTTGGCCTACAGAGGGTGTTTGTCCATTCCAGATCTAATCACATCATCTTCAAGAGCTCATATACCAAGTTTGAAGCCAATCTAATCATTTTTTACCCCCAACACCTTCAAGATACACTTTCACGGTCCAAAAACACTGCACAGGATCTTACCAGCATCAATTCTTGTCCAAATCAAAATCAAAGAGCATGGCCATGTTCCACATGCCAAGGACTATCCACAGAACAAATCCCAAGCCATTTTGATGAAATAGACATCCTACGCGTAGGATGTCTATTGCATGTTTTTGACCTTCTGTGCAAAGAATGACATCATGGGAGCCAATACCATGGTGCAATGAGCCCATATATCAATTTTCAACCCATTTGGACATCACTTGCTACCTGTTATGGAATTTCTACCCAATTTGTGACCTAAAGCCTGAATCAGCCCAAAAATCCACTTTTTGATGCCCAAATCCAAATCCAAGCACATAGCCATGTTGTATAGGCCAAGGACCACTAGCATGTCAAGTATCACCCAAATCTGATAAAAAAAAAGACATCCTACGCGTAGGATGTCTAAATGAAAATTTTTTGCCAGAATTGCACTGTGAGCACATGCACCACTAGTTCCTTTTAAGCTTTATTTTCAATTTTCAAGTCATTTGGATGGTTAAAACTCAGTTTCTCAGAGCTGATATGGAAAAAACGCTAACTTCGGACTACTGAGTACAACAGGATCGATGGCAGCCACAAAGTCACCGGCAAAGAAGAAAAGGATGACCATAAAATATTACCTAGAAGAGGTAGAGCCCCTCATCATACCAGAAGGAACTCTCAAGCCAACAAGCACATGGATCCAAGAAGATCTTCTAGAGTCCAATGAGGTAAAGATTTACCAAGGCGTGTTCAAAGACACCAAAGGAAACGCGATAGAGCTACCAATGCTACCGCGGGAACTCAATGAGTTCGTCAGAAACAAGATGGCAGAGTATCTGGAGAAGATTGATCTCCACAATTACTTTGAAGCAGTGTCAGCTGGTATCGACATAAAAATAGTATGGGAATTTGTGACAACAATAAAAGAAGATGGAGTGGCCCGAGTTACAGATCTGCAGGGCAAGCCAAGCACTGAGATTCTAATCACAAAAAGAGTAGTGGTAGCTGCACTAGACCTCTCCAACAAGGGGGATAGTGTAACCAAAAGAAGAGACGAAGTAAAGGTGTAAACTGAAAAGATAGCCAACTATACCTTTGAAGATATTGCCAACCCCAAAGTGGAAATCATGAGTCAGCTGTACAATCAATATTTCCATATGTGTACAAAGCGGCCACAAAAGTACAGCATGCTGCTTGCAGCAATTGCCACAACATTCACTTGGGAAATGCTGAAAAGCAAGCTGAAGATCATCAATTATGCATCTTATGTACATGATAATCTGGTGAAGATGGGCAACAAGAACCCCACATACATTGTGCCGGGTGAGCTAATCACGAAGGTGATTTATGGGGCATTGCACGCCAAGGGGAGATGGACTCACCCTCCATCACAGAACGATTGGCTGAGGCTCAAGGAAGATAAGGAAGACGAGCAACCAAAAGCACCAAGGGTGGCAACCCGTTTGAAACGCCGGTTAGAAACCGTGCAAGAAGAGCACGCAGAGCTGAAGAAAGGAAAGAAATAATCTGCCCAAGTGTCAGCAAAAGAGACGAAATCACAAAAAGCGGCACGTCTAGAGAGGCTGATGGAAAGCTTCAGGGTAGAAAGAGTCCTCAAAGGAGATTTAGACGAGCTATGGAAGCCGTCTCTAGAAGCAATGTCAGGATCATCCCGAAGGGTGCACAGAGACAGATTCGATGATTACATTGATAATTTTGAGATTCTTGATGCCACAGCAGAGAATATCTCACATGTACCCTTTACAAAAGAGGAAGTGGAGCAAGTTCGACAGAAACTGCTACAAGAGCAGGAGGGCCAAGAGAGAGAAAGGAAGACCAAGGCGGGCAGAGATTTCAAGAAAAAGCCGACAACTCCACCGGCCAGCCCTGAGTCCAGCCCCCCACCCTCACCACCTCCTCGTAGCCCTCCACAAGAAGACGAAGAGGAGCAAGACAAACCAAAAGACCAAGAAGAGTCCAAGCAAGAGCAAAGCTAGGAGCAAGAACCAAAGGAAGAGGCTACGCCTAAAAGTGGGCAACCAGAGCCAAATGAATCATACAACACATTTCTAGACCTGCTGGCTGCCGGATATACAAAAGAAGAGGCTGCCACAGTCGCATTCAACTTGGCAAGCATGGGGCCCAAAGAGCAAATACAAAGCATACGGTTAGTAGAGCTAAAGGAGATGGCCACTGATACAGTGGACCTGCACCGGCCCACCAATGATTGGGATGTGGTGATGACAAACCTAAACGGGCTAGGAGCACATTGAATGGCCTCAGAAAGTGAAATGGCCACTCTCAAAGCCACTGAAGTGCAGATAAAGCTGGAAGTTGACACCTTACAAAAGCAAAGCCAAAGGCAGATAGAGAGAGAAGCAGAGCTGCAAGCCAGTCTGGCAAAGGCATTGCAAAGATGCCAAGAAATGGAAAGAGAAAATCGGGCAGTAGCTCAAAGACTGCAAGGAGCCAAAGAGGAGTATAGACAACTCAGCAAGTCATTGACAGATGCAGAGAGGGAAAGGGATAACCTAACCCTACAACTTGCTGAGGAGTCCAAAGAAGTTGAGGCCATGCGAAATGCCAAAGAAAAGGCAGAAATAGACCAAGAGGCTAGCCAGGATGAGGTCCTTGCGCTCAAGGACCAGCTTAAAGTTAAAGATCAAACCATCCAGCGGCTACGAGCATCTCCTGTCATAGTCAGATCTACTAGCACGACTCACACCACTACAGAAAGCCAGATCTATGAAGAACATATGAAAGAGCTTTAGAAAGAGTTGACTTTAGAGAAGAAGCAAAGGTTGATGATGGCGGAAGGGTCCGTGGTTATGCAAACACGCATGGAAGAAGAGAAGAAAGCAATGCAAGATGAGCTAGAAATCATCAGGAGAAAGCTGGAGGAGGCAGAGAAGGTAAACGCTGATGAACGACCTCCTCGTGAATATGGGAGAAGAAGCTGAAGCAGAGAAACAGACGCTCCTAAAGCAGATAGAAGAGCTGAGAGGACAGTAGGCAGAAGAGCAAGCAGGCACAGGGCCGGCAGCCATGGAAGGCATAGACCTAGAGAACGTGGCAGATCCTATGGACACACCCATGCAAGAGGAAATCCTAGTAGGACCCTCTCAAGAGCCACAAGATCTGACACAAGAAGAGGAAGAGAAGCTGTACAAGGCCATAGAGGCAGAAATCAGAGAAACAGACAAGGAAGCCTTGGAATGGGAGCAGAGGGTTTTTAAATCCATGACCATTCAGAAGATCGACGCCAGCAACCTCCGGCGTGAATGGCTACAGCCCTCTCTCCCATCCTTTGCTAAAATATGAAGCCGCCACCGTCAACAAGAGGATTAGAGAAGAGCCAACAGTGCCACTCTACATAGCAGATATCTCCCAGCCTGAAGGGGCAAAGTTGATAGCCGACTCCCAGCCCAAGTGGAGAAAGGCATGGCTGACGAAGTATCCACAGTACCTAATCCATTTGGTAGAGGCACCCAAAATCATCAGAGATAACCTAAACTTCTGCCCTCTACCAAGGATAAGGACGTGGAAGGCCCAGGAGATACTACAAAGAAGCCAACCCACTTGGCTGAACTATCCAAAGCTGCCAGGCTTGAAGGCCGACGAGAGAATAAGTGTTCAATACATGGTGAAAACCCTAACGGGCACCATCAAATTATTCACTGGCTCGCCTGACCTTTCTTGCATAATGATGAGGAAGATCTGCAAAACCCTTTTGGCAGTCTTTGAGACGTTCAAACCGGGCCAGGTGACAGACAGTATCTTCTTCTTTCAAGATACTTACAGATGTGCATATGATCTGTCTCGTCAGCCTTCCAAGGAGGTGATACATGCATTGTATCAAATGATAATGTTTCTGCCATCCTATCACCTCCAGCCTTTGAAGAATCTTTCTACACCGGCTTCTTCACCATCAACACTGATATATTCGGCCCAACACTGCTGGATTAACATGCAAGATACGAGTCGCTGCTCAAGATGCACGAAACCATAAAATGAAGAAGCAGCTCAACAGCCATGTCGAGGATGACATGAGCAAGGAGGGGGGGAGTGTTAGAAGCTGGACACACCCTACAAAAACTGACTAATCGACAGATTATCATTTTTTGTAATTATTCATTTATTGAGAAAACTTGAAATTTCACCTTGTAAATATTGGGGCTTACAGAAGTTTCCAGATTGTATCCCAGTTTTGACAGTTAGATTGAGTAGATGGTTGAGTTTGAACTTTAGGGTTTGAGAATTGTAAGGTATTTATACCACTTTTTGACCTTAATGAAAGACTTGTTGTCATTTTTAAAAAGTTTTGAAGTCTGTGAGTGAGTACTGTGTACGAGAGAGAGTGTGAGCTTCATCTTGACGCTATGCGTGCACCGGTGGTCGGAATCGAGTGCTGAGAAGTGCAGCGTGTTACCCCCGATGAGAGTTATGTGCCGATACCTACATTGCACGCGTACGGTCCGGTTTTGTGAGCTCCATCTATGAGCTTCATCTGGTGATTCGGTGAGCATACATTGTCCGATTTTGCATTGCAGCATATCCACGCATTCGCATTGAGTAGAGCTACACATTAGGCACTTTAGATTCCGGAAATGAAGACCTACAAATTTCGGCCAGACATCCTACGTGATTTTCCACCGAGTGTTTTGTGTTGGGGTTTTGGTTCATAGACCTTAGGGAGAGCGACCTATTGGTGTTAGTAGGGTCTCCTTCAAGTTCTGTGGTGTTGCGAGATTGTTCGATGGGTGTTCGGCTCTAGAAAGCGTTGTAGGAGGTTTCCTCTTATGCACTCTTGAAGACTGTGAGTTAGACATTGGGTAGAGACCTCTGTAGGAATTAGTTAGGAGTCGGTCGAGTGTAGGTTGACACCCTATGCTTGCTTCCACGCGCCTGCGGGTCGAGCTTCCTCCTTAGCTGACAAATCTTGTTAGGTGAGTTCTCGTTGTGCTGACGTCCGTCGCGGCGTATCCGTCCAACAACTCACCTGCATGACGAAGAGGAAGCCATTGCTGGGAGAATCTTTTAGAGCTTAGTGGCTATTTAGATATATTTTAGCTGACACCAAAGCTTATATTTAAAGACAATCTCTATTTCCCCCTATCTTTCTCCCCTCTCACTATTCCCATCTCTCTATCCTCACTTTCTCTACCCCTCTCCCTACACTTCTCTTTCTCTCTCTATCTTATCTTTCTCTCTCTCTCTCTCTCTCTCTCTCTCTCTCTCTCTCTCTCTCTCTCTCTCTCTCTCTCTCTCTCTCTCTCTCTCTCTCTCTCTCTCATTCCTCTCTCTCTTCTCTCTCTAGATCTGTGTGTGTGTGTATGTATTTGTTCCCCTCTCTCTCTATCAATATCTTTCTTTCTCTTCTCTCTACCTCTTTCCCCCCCTCTCTCTATCTCTCTCCCTCGTTACCCCCCTCTTCTCTCTATCTTTATCTCTCTTCCTCCATTTCTCTCCCTCTCTCTCTCTAGAGCTTTCTATCCCTTTCTAAATTGTTCTAAAAGCATAACTTTCTAATCCAAGTAAAAATATAAAAAAAGAAAAATCCAACTTGGATTTGATTGACGCACTATATTAGCAACTTTATCTCTCTCTCTCTCTCTCTCTCTCTCTCTCTCTCTCTCTCTCTCTCTCTCTCTCTCTCTCTCTCTCTCTCTCTCTCTCTCTCTCTCTCGCGTTTAATCTTATAGTTAAAAATTTAATCTTTTGCGTTTTTTTATAATATCTCTCCCTAATGTTATCAATCCTAGCGTTCTCGTTCTCCTTCGCCGTGTTTTTCTCTGACTCTCTCTAACTCTCTCTCTCTCTCTCTCTTCAATTGGGCACTAGCGCTCTCTCTAAGTGAGTGCAAGAGATAGAGCGAGAGAGAAAGAGAGAGGGAGAATGTGCAAGAGGGAGAAAGGGGTAGGAGATAGAGAGTTGGAGAGCCTATACAGAGGAGTCCTAAGGTGAGTTTTTGATTTTCTAAGAATTACTAACGATTTTGTATATGAGGTGAGTCTCTATCTCTGTCTACTTCTCTCTCGTTCTATCTCTCTTCTCTCTCACACTATCGCTATGTCTCTCCTGAGAGAGATGCATGAGTGAGACCAGAGATATGCACATAAGGTGGATTGTGCCCTGATGGCAACATCTCTGTCGGAGCCACATCCAAACATTGTGGAGTTAGATCCACCAGCCCATGACTTATAGTAGATATTTCAAACAACACCTTGCATTGTGTGGACAATGATCTTTTTTGTAAACCATTATGAACGGTCGCTTTTGATATTCTTTTCAATAAAGAGATATGCTTATTCTCAAGTAGTCTGATCTTGTAATGAAGTGGATTTTTTTAATTCCTGTAACCCTTTCCATGAACTCTAAGAGACATATATAGACTTGTATGTTCTTGCCATTAAGTGAATTTTTTCTATTCATGTAACCCTTTTCGTGAACTATAAGAGAGATATTGGGAAGGCATACGCACGTGAGCGCCATATTTAGAGGGCCAAAGTGATAATGTTTACTTGGAGTTCACTATGGCTGCCCTTTCTTGGTAGTTGAGCTTGCCACTTGCAAGTTCCCAACTTTCACATTGTGATTTGTCCTCTCTCTCTCTCTCTCTCTCTCTCTCTCTCTCTCTCTCTCTCTCTCTCTCTGGAAATAAGACCTGATCTTCTTTCCATTAATCATCATTTGGCATTTGTGGATTGATTTTAACACTCGTGTCAGATGTTCTATATGCTCTTCTTCTGTGTCAAATGTTCTTTATGCTCTTGTTTGGTCTTACGCACCGAGCTAAACAATAGCAGCCTTGCTTTACATGCTACCCACCATTAGATCACTTCTCTTTCATGTGTTTGACTTGATGGATCATGTGGGTCTTATGGGTTGAGCATATAAGACCTCCAACCACCCAACCGCTACTATATCGCGGTGTCTGTTGATGTGGTGACACAATTTTGGGTGATGGTGGCGACATTAACCCAAATGCCATGAAAAGAACCACACTGCTTGTCATTTACCTCAACACAAGAGCAACAACCTTGCTTTACACACTACCCACCATTAGATTGTTGCTCTTTCATGCGTTTGACCCGGTGGTTGTGTCGGTCTTATGCGTTGAGCATATAAGACCTCCAACCACCCAACCGCCACTCTATAGCGGTGTATGTGATGTGGTGGCACAATTTTGGGTGACGTGGTGCAAAATTAACCTAAATTCCATGAAAAGAAGTGTGTTGCTTGTCATTTACCTTGGCACAACAACATCAGCCTTGATTAACACGCTATGCTTCATTAGATTGTTTCTCTTTCATGCGTTTGACCTGTTGGATCTTGCCCTAGAGGATGAATCTCTCTAGTGTGTGTGTGTGTGTGTGTGTGTGTGTGTGTGTGTGAGAGAGAGAGAGAGAGAGAGAGAGAGAGAGAGAGAGAGAGAGAAGTTATATTGGCAAATAGAAGTTATATGGTGTGTGTGATGAGTGGCTATCACTCATTTGGTGGAGGGAGCTTGTGCATAAGATTAGGGAATCCAACACAAACTTGGTAGCGAGAATAAAAAGGAAGTCGTTGAAAGAGACAAAAAAACAAAAAACACACCGCCAAGAGAATCACACACCACAAACTGAGCAAACCGTAGAAAAGCTAGAACAGCAGAAGAAAAGCCAAAAAAAGCGAGAAAACAATCAACTCGAAGCAGTGGAGCGTTAGACTAATTTCTAAAATTTTGCATGCTAAAAATTGACAAGTGCAAGTAATTGCACTGAAAATTGAGCTTCTACTTGGACAGACGGGAGCACAAATCACATTGAATTGCAGGATAGGCTATTCAAGGCGTAGATTATCATCGTTTCAAAAGGTTGCAATCAATTCTGAAACTTTCAAGCTAGAGTTCATCAACTCTTGTGAGACTGAAGAGCAGTCAACTGCAAAAGTGCTTTGACACAAGCAGTTCTATCAAACTCGAGCAGGAGAAATTTTGCTAATCAGTACCAGAATCTGCTAGGAGACAGTTTTTCCAGAACCAACAAACATGGACTCAAATTGAGCCGAGATTTCAAGTACAACCGAACAAGCCAGTAGCAGTGGTAGCACATGCACAACTGCAACAGAGCAGATTTTACAGCTATATGGCTACAATGGAGATAAAGTCTTATATGCAGATTCAGAAGGCTATAGATACTTGAGGAGCAACAAAAGCAGCATAGGAGCCAAGATCTTATTAATCAAAGTAAAGCCACATTCAGATAACTCTCAAATGTTCACAGACTTTAGTGAAGCCAGGTATTGCAAGCTCAAAGATGAAGTGCAGATAGAAGTTTAAAAAGTCAACCCAAATGTTTATCCAAAAATTTGCACAAGTCAGTAAAACATACAGTTGGTGCATATGCAATCAGGGTCATTGTACATGGATTATAGTGGTCAAATCTACAATCGAGAACCAAAAATGGAAAATCCAACAGATCAACCAATAGAAGCCAATCTAATTGGAGAACCAAGCCAAAGATGATACAAAGGTCAAGATGGAGCATTCTACAACTTGATGCTTAGTGTTTTAAAAGAAGATGCCGACAATTTGGCAAGCTCAGAAGCAGAAGCTCCTTGATAAGAGCTCGACATGACAGAACCAAATGAAATACCACCAGTCATGGCGTATTGCTCAGATTGTGGAAAAAAAGGTGGACATTTTTCTGAAGATTGTCCAAGAAATCCAACCAACAAGGACACATCAACTACCAAGCAAGGTACAGAGAAAATTGGAAATGCGAATATCGATGTAAGTGCATTTAACTCATCACTTTTAATGCAATCGGATAAATCTGCATTACCATTAGAAGCACTGCAAGTTCAAAATCAGCATAAAGATGCTCAAGCACCTGAAAAGCTTAAAATTGATTCTTTGAACAACAAATTCCTGCATGAATTTGGTCAAGGTGTCCAGATATCACCGAATGTTGAAAAGACTATTAGGTTTGCAAATGATTCTACATCCACTCCCACACGTGTGCAATCATTCACGAGTCTAAGGGACACATCAAACAGAATGATGTTAGCATTGTATGGCACCCATAATTCATATGCACACTATGTAGACCAAAAAGAGAAACTCTACAAAAAGGATCAACTAGTGTTTGAACGGCCCACATACCATCTCATAGAAGTGCGTCCAATGATAGATCAAAAAGGATGGTTCATTTCAAAGAAAAGAATCTATCATAGCCCATCCTCTCTAGAGCTGAAGGATATTACCCAAGTGAACCCAGAAATATGTTCAGAGCCAAGCTCTCCTCCATCGAAAATCAAGCTTCGACGTTGTAACCAAACGAGCATATACTTTAACCAAAACAGTCGTAAAAATAGACGAGAGTCTAGCATCTATGGTGCCTTGGATCCTGAAACCACAAAAGCTCATATCATAGGAGACCCATGGGATAGACAATATCACAACAAAGGTAATGCTATCTATAGCTTGACTTGGGGAATAATTTGTCATATTTCATGGAGATACATAGAAAACTATGTTGAAGGTTTACAGATGCCAAACATCAACAGTGCTACCCAAAGTAGACCTTCACAGTCCTAGAAGGTGAGACTAAACTAGACCCAAATAGTTTTGAACTCTTACAATGAAGCAGGCTATAGTGATCACCCTAGGAAGCGGGGAGCTCTAAATTCATCAAGCTCAGCTTATGTACCACAAAATGCTACACCAGTTAGAAGCCCTAGAGCCTTTATCCAACAAACTCATATGGTTGTTCGCAGTTTCCAATTGACCCAGGTTCCCTCAGAGTCTACAGACAAATGCTGTTATAATGGATCTTTTTAAGGTCAAAGGTTACTCAAATGCACATGGACAATGCTCAACAATTGCAAAAAGGTGCATTATTACAGCCAATGGAGCCAACGTCAATTAAAGCGGGTGGTCAAAGCAAAGAAAATGTAGATGAAGCTCAATCAAAGGAAACTACCATAGCAAAAGCAGTCAATTCAGACACGAATCCTAAGATGATCAAGTGCAACATTATTGGTGAACACGAAGAAAAGTTTTCAAGAGAAGTAAAGCTAGATTTTCAGTTAGACAAGAACCTCATGTCTTTTCACACTTGGAAAGGATGTGGCCAACCACAGCTGGAAGATGCTCCTGAATTTGTGAGTATATCAGGAAACAAACGATCAGAATGTTAGGGAATCATCTCCACCACCATTGAAGTAAGTTCACAGAACATCATAGCTCCATGTGATCACAACAAAAGAGATGCCAAATGACATCATAATGGGAATGACAATGGCTCAGAAGATGTCAGAGATACAGAATTCAAACATGACGGAGTCATCACAAACAACCAAGAATGAAGGCCAACAATGGTCACCCGCAGACGATAGCACAAGGTCCTCAAGCACAGTTAAAATGGAGACTTATGTCAAAGAAGATCTTATTGAAGACGATTTGTCAAATAGAACTTTAGAAGAGCTTAAAGCAAATCAAACAATATCAAGTGCAAATCAAACAGAGCAAAGAGCAACCACAATAGCTATTGAGCAGAGAATGCCACCAAAGCCAAAAGTTAAGAAGATCAAAATTGCTGACAATCAGGAAGCAATAGGAAGTCCAAAAATCTAGACATTGCCAACTAAATTAGCTAATGAAAGTTAGACTGGAAGACAGAGTCTCAAGCCACTCTCCATAGAGACACAATTAGATCAAGATGAGACCATGGCAAAAGCAAAACAAAGATCTTCAATAACCAACAATGAGAATAGCTATAGTCTCAGCAATACAAAAGGAACAAGTGCCAGATGCAATGCTCTACTGGATAAAGAAGCAAATTACATTATGGTTGCAGACAACATCCAGAGAATTCTAGAGATTACTCAGGGCAAGCCAGATAATAGAGAAATCATGGGTAAGGCTACAAGTCAAAAAGAAATGGTTACTACCCTTAGCATCCAAAATCATGAAGAGCAAGTACAGTTTTAGGTAAAGCCTTCAAAGGAAATGCTTGCAGATGTAATCCTTGGACATCAGTGGTTAGATCAACACAAGGCCCACAAAGAAGATAAAATGCTAATACTCTCTTTTCCAAGAGGTAGCAAGCAGCAGTTACAGATATCGTTAATGCTAGATTTAGAGTTGCAAAAGTCATAAGAATCAAAGATAAATCTTGTAGACAAAGGTAAAGCTAAAGTGGACCCTCCATCGATTAGCAAAGAAGGTGTGACAGCATATGTCTCTACATCAAAGAACCCTCATGGATTAGCTTCTTCAAGCAAGTCAAGCTTTCAAAACTTCAAGACAATTGCTGACCCAACTAAAACCTCTAAGGAGACACCCAGATAATCAAAGATATATCAGCCAAAGTACTCAAGAAAGCAAAGGAAAGTCAAGCAAGTGTTTGTTTCGAGCAGTTTAGTCAAAGTCAATGATCCGGTTTGGATTAAAGACTGGAAATAAACACAAAAAGACAAACACATGGGATGGATAGCATTACAATGGAGCTTAAAAGAACAAGAGTACTATGGAGGTAATAGATAGATATGGGTACCAAAATTGTAGGTTAGATCATATGAAGTGAAGTCAAGACCCTCCCAAGAAAGAAGGCCCACAAGGTATTAACCTCGACAATATCCTAAGATACCTAAGAAGCAAGTATACAACAAAACAACATTGAAAGATGCTAAAGTCTACCACAACTCTCAAGAGGATATAGAAAAAATATGGATCTCAAAGAATCTTCCTCTTGGACAAGGATTCTACACAGGATGTACAAAGATTTGGCTACCAATCAACCACAAGCCAAATACAACTACACCCACATCTGCATGAAGATCTCAAGAACTCAACAAGACCTAGAGCAAAGCAAAGTCAACAAAGAAGATACAAAGGTCATCAAGAGATTTGGATTCCTAAGTCTTCCAATGCTCCGAGTCAAAAGCTAGATGCCGACAGTGAATAGAGTCATACAACACAATCAAAGACTCCTATCAATAGGCCTAATTGGAGGATCAAGCAGATAATGGAGTCTTCATAGTCAAGGAAGGACAACCCAACCAATGAGAATGTAGATTCGAAGATGATAAAACAGGTATGGCAAAAGAAGCCTTCAATGCCAACTTGGTCCTTCACTAATCTTCTTTTTGAGGATTCAAGCTTACTTTTACCTGAAGAAATTTTTGTAGTAAGCACAAGAATGTAAAAAGTCAAGTCACTAGGGTGCAAAAAAATCTCTTTGGCATAGTCAGAGTCGGGCTGCTGAGCCATAAAATGTGCAATGCATTAGCTCTAAAGCTTCAAGTCATATTAAACTCTTTGCTAAGAGTCGTAGTTATTAGGCTTACTCTCAAGTTGGAAGAGTTGAGCATATCTAAAGTCATTTTGCTGATGCTGGATGAAATAAGCATAAGAGTCGAAGTCTATTAACTTACAAATGGTGAAGTGTCGTAGAGTCCAACACTCACGCACAGTGCACAGTAAGATGAGAGCACATATCCTCGACAACAAAAACCATTCTTAAAGGGGTGCCAGCTGGCAAAGCCATGTCATATGCTTTCATAGATACACCATCTTTCTGAAGAACCCCTCAAAAATCCTTCTTGCACAGCATATTGTTTCCCATGCATTTCTATGTATGCATAAATAGGATGTCCCATCATTGGACATATGCACTAGACACTCTTTTTTGCTTCCACCTATGCACCTTGAGTGGACTACAACAGGCAAATCCATGTTCCATCATGATAAACTCTCATATTTACTACCTTCTTAATTCTATATCTATCAACAAATAATCCCTTGAGTACTTTATTAATATTTTCCATGCTAATATATACTCCAATAATGTGTGTATCCCAAAGGCACTTTTTTCCCACTAGGTTTTTCCCCTTTGGTCATCCAGGTATTAGAACCTAGTTTAGAACCTCATCATTCTACTTTTCTTGTACATACATTTCATAAATAAAAAGTAGCCTCATCATTATGCTATTACAACGAACAAACACAACAGACATATTTGGATCAATCACGATACTGCAACAAATTGAACCTCATCAACAAATTAAATGACAAATGAAGACAATCAGCCCATCAACAACCAATCAAAAACCTTCCACAGCCTCCACGGACACTTTTCAACAATGCCCGAGGATGGGCACTAAAATCGGAAGGGGGGAATGTTAGTCAACGTCAATTAACAGAAGCTGCTAAAGATTGAAAACGTATGAATGCACATCGAAGATCAACATGAAGAAGCAGTAAAGATTGGAGTTACACATTTTTCACATTTTTCAAAAATGGTCATGTATTGTAAACTTTCGATTTATTTCAAGCCATTGTAATATTTTAATGTGTTACGGGCTCAATGAGAGTTACGGGCTCAAGCCATTGTAATATTTTAATGTGTTATGGGCTCAATGAGAGTTCCAAGTTGTAAAGAACAGGTCAGTTAGTGTGCTAGGTAGCAGATTTAGTAAGTGGTGGAGCCCTAAAGGCCTTGGGCGCCCGGACATTGCATATTTTTACCCTAGGTATATAAGGCAGTGTGTAAAAGAAACATTTGTTGAGAGCACTCTTTGATGACAACCATTAAAGAAGAGGGGTATCTCACTCTTCTTTTGAATTAGACTTCATTGTCCTTATGGCCAAGAAAGCATCAAAAATGAGCTATCATAGTGAGAGAGATGGGGAGGGCACATCACAAAAACTAGAAATTCCACTAATCAAACAACTGTACTAACATTACATTAATGGAAAGGGAGCCAAAATCTATGTAGATATCCGTCCATAAGTGCTATGTTTGAGAGAACTTGGGAACGTTGAGTTTCTAGAGCAAGTTGAGGCTATTGACTATGAAGACCATTGTATTGATAAGAGAGGGGTTTCCTTACAACCGATAATCTTGAAATTGTTGATTCTATGGGAATGACCGGAACCAAAGATTTTTCAGGGAATCGAGAGACCTCCACACTGGAAAATGGCCCAAGAGCTAGATTCATATCCATGAAAGATCTAGAAAGAGTGCTTGTAGATGATCCTATAGTGGGATTACACAAATTAATAACCAAAGAGGGAGAAAACTGCAAAATCAAGGAAGATGTGAGCAATATGGAACTTATCGACATCAAGCAAATGTACATGTATGTCTACCAGTTTGAAACGGGGAAATGACCTATTTTGGTAGATAGTAAGGGGCAAGAGTATAGATATGCGTATATGGAAGACATGGAAAAGATCCTGTTGGGGAGAACCGTTCTCTGTTATCTACTTAAATCAAATGTCCTACAAAAAGCCTATTGAAAAGTAGGTAAGTTTTATGGACCAAGTCACTGAGATACCACCTCGTGTAGAGAGTACTCATAAGATGGGATCAAGAAAAACCTAAAATTCTAGATCCATGGATGAGAAGGAGTCAATTGTTAGAACCAGATCCTGTTAGAGGTGGCTATATAACCATTATAGGTCTATCCATGCCACACCCTACTAAAAGGGAAAGACCATATATACCTATGAGAGAATGATCGAGAGCTATATCAAGAATGTCAACATCTCCATATGAGGAAGCTTTCACTGGAGCTCCAAGAATGGTGAGATATGTCATTGATCCATGGCCCATGCATCCGTCCCAAGTTGCAAAATGCATGGCTTCAAAATACAATGGATCAAGTGATCCCCATGCACATTCAACGTCTTTCAAACAGGTATTGAGAGTTGAATACGTCACAAATTTCCACATCCAGTTTGAAGGTTTTGGATTGAACCTGGAAGGCACCACCCTTACTTAGTTCCAACCTTTAAAAAAGAAAGACTATGGGAATATAGAAGCATTGCTATATAGGATTTTGTAGAGGAGCTTTTCATGAGAGGAATCAAACAAAATATAGTGTCATAAATTCATTTGTTCAATTAGAAAGAGGGTGGAAAGTTCCAAGAGGCTGCATTGCAATTCAAGCAGTACATTGAGAGGTATCCAGCACATAGAAGCCTTAGAAGGATTTTCAAGTAGTATTGTTCATAGAGGGTCTCAAGAACAAACATCTCATGAAGGATGTTCACTTGGAAACAAAGTATGACGCTAGACGAGGTCACAAAAAAGTCATCTACTTAGTGGACAATTGCCAAAGTTATGGAGAAGTGTCGCAAGATGCAGATGAAAATTCAACAAATTTTCAATCCGTAGCTAGTGGACCAAGCACAGCAAAAATGCCACCACATCAACAAACACCCATGAACATCAACAAGCAGCTTGTAGAGGAACTTGTGAGGAGAATGGGGCAAAATTTGGGCATTCAAAACCAGAGAGTACCACCATTGAGGTGATGCTTAACCTGTGGAGGAGATCCATTAGAAAAAATATGAACCCCAAAGGGGCCTTCTAAGAGAAACCAATCAGATTTCAGTCAACAATAGGACATAAAAGGGGGGACATGGATAGCCCATATCTATGTACCTCAAAACTATATCATGTAACATATATATGGAAGAGCTCAGCAATGCGCTTCAAATGCACTATTGGCCAACAAACTGGTGGGACCGTGGCCACAAGCCCATTCTCATTGGTGTAGAGAGTATATTACAAAAGCATGTTTGACCCTAAAGGGCCATTTTGTTGTTTATATTTTTCCTCATGCATTTGACACCATAATGCACTATGTTGCCGCAACCATATCCTAAGCAAAAGTGGTGTGCCATTGAGAATTAGTGGACAAACCATGCCACTGAGGAATGCTACTACAATCAAGGGCAAGTTAGTGAAAGACCTTATTAGCAAAACCCTCAACACCAACAAAACGTGCCAACAAACCCTCGGTATCAACCAAACAAACAAGCACCATCACCAACGAGATATGCCTTAGGACTAGTAAATGCATAACCAGGAGTAGAAAGACCAAGACCTGTGCTCGGCCATCAACTGCCACTATCAAGTGAAGATCTTGCAACACTGAGGTACATATATCCACATCAATACTACCTAGAAGAGAGCTCTCTTTTGCCAATACAGGTGTAGTACAAATAGTAACACCACGGACACTTTTATCTAAGTGATCCCTATCCATCAAGGGTCATGGAATCCTATGATCAAGAAAGTGATGTTTCATCCTCTAGAGCTTCAAAGTCAATGATGGGCAATGTAAATCAGAGCAAAGGCTTTACCTAAGTCAGGGAACATTGATGTTCTTATCTAATCAGGGCAAATCTAGACCAAAAGCATGTCCCCAAAGACCATATGCTCAACAATGTAAACCATCGAGGCCCCTGAGACCTTGTTTCAGATGTGGAGGAGACCATTAAGCATGAGACTGCCCTGAGGACCAACCTAACTTGCAAAACTCATCATGGGAGGAAAGGTGATGGAGGATATTGTGGAGAATGCGGGATTAAACACTTGTACCCAGATTATCTGTAGAACCTAGACAAAAGAGGAAAAGTGATGATGAACATTATGCAGGCTTTACCCTCTTCAAGTGGATCAAAATTAGAGACAAAAATACCATTGAAAGTGGTGACAAGATCATAGGAAAAACAAAAGGCAATAAGTAGAAAAGCAGGTAGCGACCCTCACAAAGAAGTTAGTGCAAAATCAATTAGAAAAGCCACACAAGATAGAGTGAGATCTCAATACCATAAGAAGCTAAAGGTTGTTACAACTAAGCTTTCACAGGCTCAAGAGCAATCACAACAACCAACAAAACCCAAGTCTAGTGTTGTACTAAAGGAAATAGGTGAGACTGAGTGAAAACAAACCAAAGGAAGCTAGATCTAGAGGTTCAATGCTACTCAACAAAAAATTTGAGCCATTGGAAGCAATTTTGAAGGCATACAAAGGCAGACTAGACAATTGTCAGACAATGGAACATCAATGACCAACATATCCTAATGCGGAATGGTAAAAGCTTTGGTTGGAGATGTGCAAGAAGTAAATTGAGTGTGCTCAAGCCCTTATGGAGCCTCCACCAGCCATGCCCATCTAAGAGAGGATAATCCCTTAACCATCTGTAGACTGTAGAGACCCCGATGAAGCAAAAGAAGTGAGTAAAAGAGAACGACATCACAAAAAGTCAGTTGTAAACAAAACCGAAAGGAAACAACCAATGAACAAGACAAGGAAAATGAGCTGAAACACCATCTAAGGGAAGAACAAGTGGACACATGTCAAATCAGGTGGCACGACAAATCAAGTGGCAGAGAACACTGCAAATAACTTTGTTTACTAGATACCGCCTAATGTGCCAGAGGCAAGAGATAGTTGGTTGAGAGAACTTTGGAATATGGTTAGGAAGGCAAGAGATGAGAACTAAGATGGAAGGTCAACACCCATTGCTAAGGTTGATCTTGACAAAGGCATGGTGGATGTCAACCTACATTCCATGTATGGAAACCAAGGTACAAAGAAATCAGAGGAATCGGGAGGAAAACTTTAGGGAGTTGCCTTCTTACTTGGGACCTTGCGGTAGAAACTCTGATGCTATGATCTTGCCATTACAATGAGGAACCCTTAGACCAACCATAGATTCTCAAGGGTTGTAAGAATTCATGTCAACAATGGTGAGATGCACCCTAACAGTAGTTGAATTGCTCAAAATCAGACCACGTACGTGGAAAGATGTTGGAAAATGTCTCGAGAAAATGGGAATTAAAAACCCAGTTGAAACTTTAAACCTAGAAATGGAGGAGTGGAACCAACCAAAAAAGGATGCAAGCCAGTTCTCATAAACAAAGTTGGCAATTACTATAGAGGCAAAGAATGTAACACCACACTGCCCATAGTGCATCAAGCAGTAAAAACCATTGCAATCCTAGATAGTGGAGCAAGGGTTTCCATTGCTACTAAATTGATTTGGGAGAAATGGGGAAAACCTGCCCTAAGAATAACTTGGATGAAACTGCAGCTAGTTGATGGCTATATTGCAAGACCTATTGGTATTTTGGAAAAATTGGTGATAATTTCTTGTGGAATTGAGTATGAACATACGCTTGCTATAGTAGACTTTGGTACTGAGAATAATTACGATGTTATTCTAGGAAGGTTGTGCATATGCCAATTGAAGATGGTTTGGGACTGGGACTATGATTATATTTACTTGCACCATATGGAGACCACTACCTGCATCAATCTCACTGAACACAACTATAAAGATGTATTTAGAGCCCCCGTAGAGGATTTTGACTTTGCAACTGCTATAGAGTCTTAAGTACCTACGTGGTAAAACTCTAAAGCTCACTTATGGATGTGTGGAGCTTCAATTTGCGACAATTTCTATCAATGACAAATGCAAGAAAGCAAGACCTTTTGAAGATTCTGACTATATACCTAAGCCTTTTCCTGAAGAAAAAATGCACCCTTGGAGTGGAATTAGCTTTTGGCCACCTTAGATGTGTGTGTCAATGAGATCAAATCTACCAAGTTTTGTGATAAAATTGGCTTGGACTTAGTTCCTTTTTGCATGATCACAGTGAATCTAGAGAGAATTAACCGAGAAACAACTAAGACTCATGAAGTGAAACGAAAGTTGGAGATTAAAGTGTAGTGTTTGGGTATGAGAAGAGATATCTATTTGAGATCTTCCCATGGAAAATGATTCAAGCCACCATTGGAGATCAAGCTTATGACCTAGCCTAGGAGTACCTTAGTCCTAGTTAAGTAGCTGCATTTTAAGCATTCAATAATGCTAAAGGGTTTTTTACTCTTTGGGGTCTTTTTACCTTTATCACCCTCAATCCTCTTCCTAAATTACCTATTTATGCGCTAGTCAACTCCGATGTGCATTTGAATACAATCAATTGGAATTTGTACTAGCAATTGCCAGGATTGGTCCTACAACCTTTGAAAAGAACATTTATAGGATACAATGGGATTGTCAGTATTGCTACAAGTTTTGTGGAGCTCACATTATACATCAATGGATACATGTGCCCCCATAACTTCTTTGTACTGCCACCAATGCCTTAGATAATCAACTAATATTGGGCACACCATGGCAATGCAAATAAAAATTGTATATAATATAATTGTTCGACAACCAACTGCATTTTACAATAGGTAATCAAGTAACATATGTCAATTTTGCTTCCGTCAAAGATACCAGGTATCTCTTCAAGAATGTCAGCAACAAAAATAAGAGTGTAGCCAAAGTATTGTTGCATGACAGAGACACAACGGTTAGTATCAGATACTATTGACGGCCTTAAAGTTGCCACTACTAGTGAGGGATGCCTTTTGAATTCATTCCACCTCTCTCTATGGAACCCCCCTCTTGTGGGAAATTCTCAAGTGCACTATGTGTGAATGACCACTTGATGATCAAAATTGATAAAAACTCCCGTAAGAGCATTCACCTGAAGCCGTCAATCTTGCATGGTAAGGAGTTTTTGTCCCCAAGTACCGGTGGAGCCACTGGCAATCATCCCCCCTCCTTCATTTTCTTCTCATAGGGCTCCACTTCCAATTTTTAGAAGCTATATATTAGTGAATAAAAGGGGCACTCAATGGTTTGTACAACCATGGCCACCATCTTTCTTACAAAAGCAAATAGGGGCCTCCTCCTCATTATCACCTCTCCCCACCTTGTCCTCTTTCATCCATGAAGTCCCCCCCCCCCCTTCTCCCCCTTTCCTTGTCTCCTCTCCCTCTCTCTCTCTTCCTTAGCCCACCACCTTTTTATCTCTCTCTCCCTCTCACTCTCTCTCTCTCTTCATGGCTGAAATTCTCACTTTTTGTCCCTTCTCTCTCTCTCTCTCTCTCTCTCTCTCTCTCTCTCTCTCTCTTTTTGACCAACAAAAAAACCTTTGTTCTCTCTCCTATGCACACACACACACACACACACACAAGCTAAAAACAATAAATTTTTAGCACATACACACTCACACATAATATGCATACACACACACACACACACACACACACACACACACAAGCTAAAAACAATAAATTTTTAGCACATACACACTCACACATAATATGCATACACACACACACACACACACACTTCTCTCTCACTCTCATATCTTCGCTATCATTTTACTAGCTGGATTTTCTCATTTGTTATTCTAGCAAACAACTTAATAGTGCAAAAAAGAAAGAGAGATAAGGACTAAGAATGTTCTATGATGTGAAAAATTTCAGACACTACCTTCTCACAAACAAATTTGAGTTCTTTGTGGATCATCAAGCACTATTATACTTGGTGCAATACAAAATGTATTTTGTGATGGTTTATTAGATTTCTTGAGTTTGATTTCACCATAGTAGTGAGAAAAGGAACAACACATTGGAGGGCTGATCATTTTTCTAGATTGACTCATGGAGAGGCACCCAAGGGAGTGGATGATGACTTGTCAGATTTTTATATATTCAACATTGAGATTGTACCACGATGGAGGGAACATGTCATACCTTTGCTCACTATTGGTTCACTATAGATGAAAGGTAGCCATCAATCATGGAGCAAAATCAAACATTAGTATTAATTGTTGGAAGGTTATACAAGCAAGGAGATGATGGAATTTTGAGGCTAAAGTCAACAGAGAAAGATGTCTACTTAAGCCAAGCCCATGTGCAAACTATGGGAACTCACAATGACAAAGCACAAACATTTCAAAGATTGATGGTGATTGCACCTAAGTGAAGCTCATACGTTGGTGATTGCTTGACCAAAGGAATCCTACCAGAGGGGTTGAGTAGAGCGCAACCAAAATCCATTCAAGCTGAAATTACCTTCCTCCTTCCATTACCTTCCTCCTTTGCATCATTAAGTTTAGTAGCCATAGTGCTCAACAATATCACAAACCATGTACCATGCACACCACAAGCATGTATATTTGCTTGTCCACAGATTTTTCATCAAAAGTCACACACATGGGTGAGCAAAGATCATCACAACAAGGTCGTGCTACAGGTTTTGACACAATGTCGACTGTTGAGTGGATGAAATGTGTACCCATGCAAAAGTCTCTTGTCATTTCTTCAATATGTTGGGAGAGGGAAGGCATCTATTGGGATAATGTAATTGATAGTCTATACAGTCTAATTTATTTTTATTGTCTTTCTTTCTTTCTTTTAAAATGTTCAATTTAATTTTTGAACCATTTTTCACCAAAATCTCCTTTGTGTGTGCATGTGTATACCCAGCGCGCGCGCACGCACACACATGCACTCACAATCTCCTTGTCTTTCATTGTAGAGCTTGAATAACCTTCTAATCTTTGACATAATAGAGCTTAAACACAACTCTACCTCTAAAACAATCTTCTTTGTTATATCTTGCAAGTAGGTTCTTCAAATCCATGCTTATTTGGAGGTGGGTAATCTCAGCATAATGTATATTTCAGCATTGTTTAGTCCAAGTTAGATGAAAATAATTGCAAATTGTACAACATATACTTAGCAAGTGTGTTTATATACAACTTGCAAAAATTGAACTTGTGTGTTTTTTTGTTTGAGCAGTTCTCTAAAGTATCATGGTACAAGGTGACCTCTTACTATGTGAGTTGAGTGTTGGTCTTTGTGACAATGGCTCAAGCTGTAGACATAACATGACTCCCTTGTGGCGGCACAAAGCTCTCCTCAAGAAATTTCATTGTATAATTTTAATGCAACTCTCACCACAACAACCATTATGCTAACATGGAGGGATCCTAATTAGGGAAATAAAAAATATTTCCATGAGTAAGACATTCTTTCCTAACATGAAACACCCCCATCAAAGATAGTTTTATGTACTAGGATACCATGAGTACACTATATCATGGAATCGATACAATAGCTATGACTATACTGCCCCTTGTATTCTCTCTTCACGACCATATCTTGAACAAGATTAATAAGAAGCAATTTGGAGTCTATTGTTTTTTTGTTGTTCAAGAGCGCCCTATCTCTACCATATTTTGAGTTTTGTCGGTAACTTAAATTAGATTTTTAACATTTTAAGAGTACATTTCTTTGTGCTTTGGCTATTTTGTACATAAAAGGTATAATAGAGTAGAGACCAATCTCTAAATGATATCCAAGGAATAAACCTTGGTAGAATTCCCACCATGGACTTGTGCCATCAATACTTAACATCATGTTAATATAATTGTGTTGCTTGATAATAGATCAAGGAGAATTTCTTTGTGTTAAAAAGAATTTCCTTGTGTCAATACTTGATTCCTTCTTAGAGAGAAAAAGGGAGAGATCCACAAGCTAGTCTATATATTGTAGTCTCTTACAACTTGGTGGATTCTAATGGAATTGAGTTTTGGCACATAGGCATATAAAAAGAAATAGAATTGGTGTAGCAAAACAAAGTAGCACCAGCCCACCAGCAAAATCTCGACAACCTCGTCACAGTTATACTTGGAAATGGCATCCCAAACAATCGACAAAACCTAAAGCACTCCAACCCAAGTATCAATGGATATCGAAGTACAAACAGCAATCAAACCAGCCACAACCTACCAAGACAACTTGGCAATGAAGACCAAACCAACATACTTGACAATTAGCTCATTAGTCTCCACAGCCAATGCACCAGTGGGTACCCAAGAACACACAAACCATGGAAACCAAGCCCACGGTACTCCACAAAACAACCATTGAAGAAAGATCGTGCCATCTTCGAATTCTTTTGTTTGGACCATATCGTATCGATGGAGCCTCACCAGCAAAAGCCACTGAACAATCAATTCACTATCCATATCTTACATAGCATATTGTTACCCCATGCATCTATTCCATTAGCATAATAGGGCCACATTACACGGACTTGCATAGACACGATATTCGCACCCATGCACATTGCACAAACCTTTATTCGCAATGACTCAAAATGGGAAGGGGGGAGTAACAAGAGCAATAATAGCCGATTGCAAGATCTTGAGCTGCAAGATATTGAGGATTCATGTGTATAGTGTATAAAGTGTGTGTTTTCACTTAATTTTTTTCTTTTTAGTTACTTTTATCATTTTTTACCTCTTATCAAGCATAAGAATGATCCGTATTGATAGATTTTTGACAAACATGATTGCTAGAGTGAAAGTATGGACCCAATTTGCAAAATCAAGGGCAATCAATGACCAAGTATCCAAATGATGATCCATTTGAGCTGTAGTTTATATGCCATGGGAAATCATGGTAAGAAATGGAAATATGACTTGGGACTCCGGGTAAGTCGAGCACATATAGGCAAAGTAGGGCAATTCAAGCCTCATATTCACTTACCCGGAGTCCCAAGGCACATACGACTTGGGACTCCGGGTAAGTCGAGCACATATAGGCAAAGTAGGGCAATCCAAGCCTCATATTCACTTGCTAGGGCCACACACACACACACACACACACACACACACACACACACAGAGCTTCTACTGTGACCTAGAGTCGCTACCATCTTTTTGCTTACTATGGGTATTTTGGGCAACCACAAGGCATGAGATTCTACATGTATACTCACCTACCATCCCTTGACAAATGTATGTAGTCCATAATGCACAAAAAACACCAGATTAACTGTAAATATCAAATCAAAATTGGGAATTTACCAAAATGACAGAGGCCATTAGGAGGGGTGGCTGAAGTAATATGCAATCGTCAATGATTAAGTACAACTGTCACAAAAAAAATCCATAAGTGATAATAGAAATATGAGTATTACCATGAATGTCAACATGGTTTGTTCTAAGGAGAGAGAAGGGGAGAGACTTACAAATGTGAACAATCATATTCATAGAAACACATTCGACATGCCATGTGACTAAAACAGGCCCAATCTAGCAGCTTATCGAGTGAATAGCTTCCAAGGATGTAGGGAGAGAAAATGATACGGATAACAGTAAGGAGATGGTTAGATTATTGACATAAAAACTATAAATTGATAAACCTCGTAAACTTCAAAGCAGGACTTTGGAAAAATTTCAAAGTTAGAAAAGACACTTATCAATTTATTTGATATGTAGACTCGTGCTAGATTGGTCCTGGTTGTGGCATGATTAAACTTGGTCGCCATGTTCAAAGAAGATCCATAGCGTTGTTCATTAGTTTCAATTGTCAGATTGGAATGTATAATACCTGTCAAAAATAGCTCAGAACAAGACAGGTTGATCTTGATTAGCAGTTATATAAAGTCTCAATGTTGAACCATAATCAATAATGGAAAATTTTAGATAGTAGCTTAGCTATGATGGATGTGTTCCATATGCATGAATCTTTATTCCATTATTATTAAATTTTAGGATCAATTTATGCCAAAGTAAATTTCAAGGGTCTAGTAAGTAACCATAGTTGCTACAAATAGAGTCAGTATAGTATAATGCAGTAATGGGTATTATTGCCTAGAAGACATCTTGGAAGAAAACACATGATAAAAGAATATAAAAGCATAAAATATGAAATAATCTTGTTCTAAAATGTTAGAAAGAGAGTGAGAGACAAACCCGATTTAATGTGGACATACAATTAATATACCATGTAGCTAATATGTGTCCGATTTGGTGTGGCTCTTGATTTCTTGCTTTGGATGCCAAGGGTTGTAACTTCAACTTGGAGTGCTGAAGCCCAAAATTATTCTAGTGTGATCGAAGGCCATCGGCTTCACCTCCGAACCAACTCAAAATTCCATTCCTCTTTCAAGACAGCCTTGAACGCTCTCACAAGCCATCTTCTCAGTTAATTTTTCTTCTAATGTCGAAATTTGCCCTCATAGTTCCATCAACAGCTTGCTCAAGCCGAAGCCACGTCTTGATTTTCTCTTTACTTATGCTAGATTCTCCCTTCAAAATCTCCTTCAAGGCATTCCAATGTCAAATTTCTTAATTATCGCTTCTCTAATACCTTGAAAATCTCATGTTTCTCTCTCTCTCTCTCTCTCTCTCTCTCTCTCTCTCTCTCTCTCTCTCTCTCTCTCTCTCTCTCTCTCTCTCTCTCTCTCTCTCTCTCTCTCTCTCTCTCTCTCTCCCCCCTTCACAACCCACAAGAGCTAACCATTGAATTTATTTTTAAAACTTGACATGCCAATTTTTGATGGTCGATAAGTGGAATTAATTGGTCAATTTGCCAATTAATCGTCAGTTAAGCCTTGATTTTGCAAGCTTGATGCAATAGATTTCAATCTTCTCCTTAAAATTTGAATTCGGTGGGCGATCTCCTCGAACCAAAAGCTCTGATACCACTATTGGGAGAAAGGGTAGGCTTCCACCTTGGCCTTGCCATGATGGAGAAGGGAAAAGAGAGACAGAAGAGTTGACGTTGACATAGAAAGAAGGGATGGAGATGTTAACATATCTACACATAATAGTACACAAAGAAAAGGAGACAAAATCTTACACACTCTTACACAGGAAGATGACACAATGAAGCTCCATAGCCCAAGACATAGGTTAAGAGAGGGGAAAGGGAAAATTTGAGCACAAGAATGACCTAAAGATTGTAGCCCCAAACCCCACTCCATGGCACCTATTGTGGAGTTTGGTATTTAATATTTGATATTGCTTATTGGTGCCAAAAATTGAAGTCCCCTCTTTTACACTTAGTTCCACTTTAGTTTATGAGTGGAGCATATCACTTAGCGTGAGTTCTCACTATCCTATCTAATAAAGCAGCCATAGTGGCTTATTAATAAAATATCTAAAACAATGTGCAAATATAAAATGGCCAATGAATTTATTTACTGGCGGTGCCTTCTCCTGAACTCCCAGAGTTCCAATCTACAAGTCATCAACTCACCGTTAGTAAAAATAGAAAGACAGCACAGTAATTAACCATTACGGTCCAGCTATCCCAATTGTAGTTAACCCCATACAACATGAGGGTGCCCAATCTAGTAACACATACCAAGCTCTAGTGCTTGTTGTAGCCCATATGATGCTTTTGTTAACATGCATACAAGGTCACATAGTTGCAAGTATTCACATAACCCTATCTTTGCTCCATAAAGACAATCTTATTTGAGTTTCCATGCAAGAAAGTATTCTTGACATCCATTTGTTTCAACTCCCATTCTAATGATGCAACCATTACAATAACACACAAACAATAACCATCTTGGCTATTGTTGGAATTAGGGTTGCAGAGAAACGCACACAGCTTGGAGAAGACGAAGGAAGCTCAAGGCACATAATAGAGAGTGTGTTACTTAGTGTGCAATGGAAAGATAGATAGGCCTAGAGTGATGGGCGTATATATAATGCTCGGGGGGAAAAAACCTCCTAAAGAGGGAAAAAATGCCCCGGCGGTCCTAGTGTGTTCACACACATCACCACCACATGTAAATCCCCCCTGGAGTGATGCGATGAACGAGAGCTGGCACATGAGTAAAGGGAAGTTCCATGCCCTAAGGACATGATCAGTCCACAAAGGGGAGTAAGCCCAAAGCTTTGCGGAAAGCTTCAAGCTTCTCACGAGGCAATGCCTTTGTGAAAAGATCTGCAAGGTTGTCCTGTGTTGGCACATAAGCCAAGATGATCTCTCCTGCTGAGAGCCTCTCCCTGACATAGTGGTAATGCACCTCAATGTGCTTTGTGCGAGCATGAAAAACTGGGTTCCTCGCAACTGCCAATGCGTTTTGACTGTCAGTGTAGATAGTGCTGGCAGTGTCCTGTCCAACACCCAAATCAGCCATAAGGCTTCTGAGCCATACACACTCAACCGTAGCTGTGAAGACTGCCCTGTACTCGGCCTCACAACTCGAAGTGGCCACAGTAGGTTGCTTCTTGCTCAACCATGATATACATGAACTGCCAAGCATGAAACAAAAACCACTTGTGGACACTCTCGTGTCAAAACAACCAGCCCAATCTGAGTCTGAAAAAGCATGTAAGTCTGGCGGGAATGATCCCCCCTTGGGATAAAACAAGCCAAGATGTAAAGTGCCACTAAGGTAGCGGAAAATCCTCTTGACAACCTGCCAATGCTTAGACCCTAGGCTATGCATAAATCTACTGATCTGTGAGACTGCAAATTGAATATCTGGCCTCGTGTTGCATACATAAATGAGGCAGCCAACAGCAGTTTGGTAAAGAGTGACATCAGCAGGATTGCCAGCATCATGTAGACTCAACTTCAAACCTGTTTCCATGGGAGTGGCAATAGGTTTGCAATCCTCAAGTCCAAACTTACATAGCAATGTCTCTATGTAACTTTTCTGACACAAGGCAATACCACCATCACACTGGTTAAACTGTATACCCAAGTAATGATGCAACAGCCCCAAATCTTTCATCTTGAAAGTAGCATTCAAATCAGCCTTAAATTCAACAATATGTCTCTCATTTGGTCCAGTGATCAGCAAATCATCAACATAAAGAACCACAATGAGAAGTACATCACCCTCACGCTTAACATACAATGTGCTTTCTATTGGCTGTTACGAATGCCTTGTTTGACCAAATGAGTGTCAGCTTTCTCATACCAAGCATGAGGATATTGCTTCAACCCATACAAAGCCTTGTTACATTTGCACACTTTGTCCTCTTGTCCTTTTATGACGAAACCGCGAGGCTGCGTTACATAAACTTCCTCAAATATGTCACCATTCAAGAAAGCAGTAACAATGTCTGATTGATGTACATCCCAACCAAAATGAGCTGCCAATGCACATAGAAAACGCACAGTAGTCATACGACAAGTGGGAGAAAAATTCTCTTCATAATCAATGCCTTTTTGTTGTGCATAACCCTTTGCAAAAAGTCGAGCTTTATGGCCATCGATCTCACCATCGGGCTTGCGTTTCAACTTGTAAACCCACTTCGTACCAATGGCCTTTTTGCCACGAGGCAAATCACATAAAGTCCATGTGTCATTTTCTATAAGTGCATCATATTCTGATTGCATGGCAGCCATCCAATTTTCTGAATTTTGTGCTTCATCAAAAGACAGAGGCTCCTCAACATCATGTAATCTAGACACAGCCAAAGCATAACAATCTGATGCATAAGATGCATGGCGAGAGCCTGAACGAGTACGAACTAGTAGACAAAGGTGCATCCAATTTACTGCCACGCAAAGTGTGCACCAACCATTTTGGCATACCTCTAGCCTGCTCATTTTCAGCCCTTTCCTCATCAAGTACATCATGTACATCTGCATCAGTAATAGGCTGATCTAGAACATTTTCAAAAACCCCCATAGGCTGTACATTTGCCTCATTGGAACTTACATTCGTATTTCCACCACTGAAAAGAGGCAACAAAGTGTCATAAATGTCATGTGAGCTTACATTACTGTCTCTAGTACATGACAGCAAGGGCTGAACAGAATCTTCCACAAACACTACATCCCGTGAAACCAGAATACGTTTTGTTTGGGATGATACAACCTGTAACCTTTGCTTTCAGCACTATAACCAACAAAAATACATTTGACAGCCTTATCATCCAATTTTATGCGCTGCACTTGTGGCACCAAAGCATATGCCAAACAGCCAAAAACACGTATGTGCTCAATAGAAGGCTTTCTATCATGCCATGCTTCGTATGGAGTAATAGACTGCAAATCTTTCGTAGGACACCTGTTAAGTACATAAGTGGCACACATGATGGCCTCAAGCCAAAAAGAATGCGGCAAAGCTTGACTTTTGACCATACATCGTGCCATTTCCATCATTGACCTGTTTTTCCTCTCAGCAACACTATTTTGCTAAGGTGTATAAGGCACTGTACATTGGTGTTTTATCCCACGACTAGCCAAAAATGCATTAAATTCATGAGACATATACTCCCCCCCTCGATTGGAACGGAGGGTGCCCATAGTACATTTCGAGACATTTTATGCCATAGCCAGAAATTGTTTGAAGCACATAAAAACTTCGGACTTCGCTTTAAGCGGAAATACCCATGCATGCCTGGAGTAATCATCCATGAAAGTCACGAAGTACATGTAATTGCCCAAGGACGGAGTTTGCATGGGCCCACAAACATCACTATGCACAAGCTGCAACCTACATGTGGCCCGAACTGAACCATCCTTTGGAAACTTAGAACGGTGCATCTTACCCAAAATACACCCTTCACAGACATGTTTGACAGGTGCTTCAAGAGGCGGCAAAGAAGCAACCATATCAGATTTCTGCAAACGCAGCAAGCTGGCAAAATTCAGATGACCAAAACGTGCATGCCAAAGTTTTGCATCTGAAATAGTCCTTGAATCTGCAACAACATTTGCAAAATTTTGTCCACACTTGTCATACAAAGTGAGCTTATACAGCCCACGGCACAAAAGGCCAGATGCAACAATTTCATCACCAAAACTGAGATCATGAATTGTACATCTGTCATCCACAAAATTTGACTACAACTCCAAGTCTAGCAAGTGCGGATACAGACAAGAGATTCTTCTTGATCCCAGGTACATAAAGTGCATCAACAAGTGTGAAAGAACTGCCATTAGCAGCAGTAAGCACAATCTTTCCAACTCCCTGAACTGGATAAGAGGCATTGTTGGCACAAGTGGCAGAATTCCCATGAGGGACAGACTCGAGAGAGGTAAACAATTCACGATGTGAGGTAATGTGCTTTGTAGCACCACTGTCGAAATACCACACAAGTGAATCTGCAGCAACTAACAAGCATGCATCATGGATAGCAGGATTGTAAGTGCACTCTGCGCTAAGAGCCCATTCTGCATCAACATCAGCAACACAGTCTCCTTTCATAGAAGACTCAACAATGGCTTCATTTGTAGTGGAACTAGCATTTGCAGTGGAACCACCCTCTTTCTTCTTAGCCTCTTTGGCCTTCAACTTAGGACACGACTTGATCAAGTGATCATTGGATTTACAATAATGGCAACGCATCTTCTTTTTGCCCTTATCACCAGAATTTCCAGACGAATTGCTGCCAGCAGAAGCATTAGGAACAGAATTTATTCGTAGCAGAACCATAAGAAGTGGTTGCATTGTTGTTACCACCCTTTCTTTGAGAAGCAATTAAAGCCTGTTCAACTGCACGATGTCTAGTCCTGTTTTTTGTGGAAAGTGACTCTTGCAACAGCAATGTGCATAATGCATCAAACTTGACAACTTCTAGATTTCCTTGGGTCATAAGTCTCCAAGTACTAGCAAAAGTCTAGTAAGAATCTGGTAAGGCATCAAGAACAGTCTGCACAAGGGAACTGTCTGAAATAACTTCACCTGTAGAAATAAGTTGCTCATTGATATCCTTGACACTAGCAAGGAAAGTGTCCGTATCATCTTCCCCATGCATAATCTTCGACTCCAGCTCTTTACACAGCAAAGCAATTTTAGCCTCATTGCGGCTTGCATAAAGACCAGCCAAAATATCCCAAACCTGTTTTGCAGATTTTGCTATACGGATGTGAGGAACAATGGTGCGCTTCACAGAAAACGCAATCAATGCATGAGCCTGCGCATCCTTAACATCCCAACGAGCTTGTTCTGCCGTAGGCAAAACAACTCTAACAGCTGCAATCCTTGCAACAGCAAGACCTGCAACATGGCCTACATCTTCAGAACCAGGACGTACATCAATGCCCTGCACAATGTTCCAGACGCCCTTTGACACAAGAACATGTTGCATCATATAAGACCACATAGGGTAGTTGCCCCCATCCAACCTGTCCTCAGCAGCAAACATCTTGAACACATCTGTGTTGTTGTTGTCAGCCATGGTAAATGATGCACCTGATGTGAAAACTGCCTGAAAATAGGAGAAACGGAGCGGGAACAACACGTACTATATAGCACAAACCGTAGAAGACTATAAGGCACCTGTTATGCAAAAAACGACACTGATGATAGAAATTTTGCACAAAATGACGAAATAGCCTGTGCAGTACTGCCTGTAGTGGAAACGGAGGCCGAATTGAGCCCGAATCAAAAATCTGAGCAGACCAAGCTCTTTGAGGTTTCCCAAAGTATTTGTCGACCTACGAACACCAAAGCTCACTGAAATCGGAGAAAGTGAGCAGGCGTGTACTGGAGCAGCTGGCGACTAAGCCCGGGAGGACGCAACCTGCTCTGATACCAATTGTTGGAATTAGGGTTGCAGAGAAATGCACACAGCTTGGAGAAGACGAAGGAAGCTCAAGGCACACAATAGAGAGTGTGTTACTTAGTGTGCAATGGAAAGATAGATAGCCCTAGAGTGATGGGCGTATATACAATGCTTGGGGGAAAAAAACCTCCTAAAGAGGGAAAAAATGCCCCGGCGGTCCTAGTGTGTTCACACACATCCCTACCACATGTATATGGTAACATCTATAAGGCTAAGCATCTCCTCGTAATCAATCCCATAGTGTGCATAACCCTTGGCTAGAAGCCTTGCTTTGTACGTACTCTCACACTGCCATCAGCGTTGTGCTTTATCTCATAGACCCACTTAGATATGATTGCCTTATTTCCCTCTCATAATGGCACCAAAAATCATGTTTCATTTGCATCATCAAGGGCACGCATCTCCTCATAGACCCATTTAGATCTGATTGCCTTCTTTCCCTCTCATAAGGGCACCAAAAATCATGTTTCATTTGCATCATCAAGGGCACACATCTCCTCATACGTAGCTTGCTTGTCATTTTGCATCCTTAATAGCATCCTCAAAATGAGTGGGTTCTGCCTCCTCTAAAATCTTTTCCATGTACACAAATGATGAGACACATAACTATCATAAGTCAAGCTCTATACAATATTTCTTACTCTCTTGGATCTACATGGTTTAGGATGACTTCTAGGTGCCTTAGTCCTCGCTTGCATCCTTCTCACACCCAAAATCTTCATAAAGGGTATGCCAAACTCCTTATCTAAACTCTTCTCAAAACCATTGTTGTCACCACCATCAACATGACTACCACTCAAATTTGGTAGCTTAGGGACATCATCAACTTTTTCCTTTCCTTTTCTTGAACATTTGAAGAGTTACTAGGACTCGCTCTTTCATGCAACATACCACTCCATGTCTTCTCACCATGACTTGCACCCACTTTACCCATGACAGGATTGTAACACTTATACCTATTTTTCCCAAGATAATAACCAATGAACACACATCTTTCAGAATTTGGGTCAAGCTTGCTTCTCAACTCACATGCACAAAAGAAAAACAACCATACACTTTGAAATATGATACATTAGGTTTTTACCATTGAACTTCTCTTTAGGTGTCATATCATGCACTACAGTAGTAGGGGTACTATTCATAATATAAACACCCTTCGCAACAACCTCAGCCCAATAACAATGAGGCATGTTCTTCTCATGCATCATAACTCTAGCAACTTCTGCTATGTGCATTTTTCATCTCTATAAGACTGTTATGCTACAGAGTATACATGCATGAAAGCTACCTCTAAATTCCATGCTTTTTCAAAAAATTGTTGAACTTGTTTGAGAAGTATTCTCTACCTCCATCTGACCTCAACCACTTTACATGTTTCCATTTTTCAACCATAACCTTGAAATTTTGAAAGTGCACAAACACCTCACTTTTCTACTCCATGAAATAGACCCATATCTTCCTTGTATGGTCATCAATGAAGCTTGCATGGTACCTATATCCATCCATAGACGCATTCTTTGCCGGACCCCATACATATGTATGTACTAATTCCAATACATTTCTACTTACATGCTTGTTAGGAGGAAATGATGCTTTTGCTTGCTTCCCATAGGAAAAGGCTATCATAGATGTGGTAGCATTTATCCTAGACATCATTATATCAAATTTCCATTTCATCAAAAACAACATCTTTGCTCACCCTCACTTTACCCATGATAAGATTGTAACACCGTAAAACCAATTTTTCTCAAGAGAATAACTGATGGACGCACATTTTTCAGACTTTGGGTGAAGCTTGCTTCTCTACTCATTTGGCACATGCATGTAAGCAATACAACCAAACACTTTGATTTCTGATACATCAAGTTTTTCACCACCTAACTTCTCTTCAGGTATCATATCATGCTTTACAGTAGTAGGGGTTATGTTCAGAGTATAAACTTTTGTAGCAACAACTTCAACCCAATAAAATGAGGCATGCTCTTCTCATTCATCATGACTCTAGCAGCTTTTGTTATGTGATTGTTCTTCTGCTCTACAACACCATTTTGCTGGAGAGTATACCTCCATGAAAACTATCTCTGAATTCCATGCTTTTTCAAAAAAGTATTGAACTCATTTGAGAAGTATTCTCCTCCTCCATTTGTCCTCAACCACTTTACATGTTTCCCTATCTGTTTTTCAACCATAGCCTTGAAATTTTGAAAGTGCATAAACTCCTCACTTTTTTGCTTCATGAAATAGATCCATGTATTCCTTGTATGGTCCTTAATGAAGCTCGCATGGTACCTCCATCCACCCATAAATGTAGTCTTTGCAAAACCCCGTACATATGTACGTACTATTCCAATGCATTCCTACTTACATGCTTGTCATTTTGCCTGCTTCTTAAACTAACAGGCTTCACAAATTATCTATATTTCAGCAACTTTAAAAGTTGCATACCTATAACCATCTCTTTAGTTTGCACCATCTTCAACCTTTGAAGATTTACATAAATGTTTGTGCCAAATCTTAATATCTGCAACAACTCCTACACCTTGCATAGATATAGTAGCATTTATTGTAGCCATGTTAACATCCAAAGTAAACATTGTGCCCACTTTCTTTTCCTGCGCAACCAACCCTCCATCTTCTTATACTCTTTGACAAAGAGATCATTTGAATCAAACCGCACCTATAAAGCTCGACCAAACAACCATCTACCCAACAATACCTAGGTTCTTTGTAATGTTGGGTACATGCACCATGTCAGCCAGATACTTTACTTTTCCATCTGTCATAGATAATGGTACATTTATTGTATGCATAGTGCAATGCACATTATCATCCCCAGTCTCTACATATTCAAGACTTACAAAGTCTACATTTCCTTGAATCACTCACGATGATTGGTCATGTGATTAGATGCACCTAAATCCACATGTCATACATTATCACCAACTTTTTCACATTTCCAGACATAGTATTTAATATATGATGTAGCATAAGTAGCCTATCAAGCTCATCTACATTACTGATAGTGGTTGCATAATCATTTTGGTGTCTGATGTCTAGACAATGACGTTCAAAGTGACCATGTCTCCCACAATCCATCATACAACATTGCAATGTTGACCTGTATTGTTATATTGTGCATTTTGATGGCCTCTTGAGCTCCCTTGCCTTGAAAATTTTCTCAATTGCCTATGTTCTATCTCTGGAAATTAGTTCGTCGTTGTGCTTGGTGGTTGCCTTTTCCACGACCATCTCCATGATATGTACCATTTATTCTTTCTCTTTCACTATTATTGTAGAGGACCTGTTCAAAGTTATTTCTTCCATGCATAGATTTCCTCAAGTTCCTTCTCTTCCACAATCAACAAGGACACTAAGTCTATAAATGCAAAAATATTCTCTCGAAGATGGATGCCAATTTTAAATTGGTTGCTATTATGGACCTAAACCCCACAGACATACTTCCACCTTATCATCAACAACAACTATAACACCAATTGATGCAAGGGACTCACAAATTTTCTTTATCTTTAGAGAATATTCATTGATAGACACGTTTTTCTTATGCACTATGTTTAGATCAGTCTTCGACTGTAGCTTCCTTGATTTTGTATTGGTCACATCTAGCAGTACTAAGGTGTCCCAAAACTCCTTTGGGGTGTGAGTATCTTATATGTGCCCAATTATAGTGTCCTGCACACTATAAAAAGCTAAGGTGTCCCAAAACTCCGTTGGGGTGTGAGTATCTTATATGTGCCCAATTATAGTGTCCTACACACTCACAAAAAGCTAGTACATGACCTTCTAAGATCCCTAGCTCCAATCCTTAAAGTCATTTATATGCACAATAATTACACATTGATCTAGTAGTGTTGGTGTTATCCATAGAATCCTTTATCTGCACAATAATTACACATTGATCTAGTAGTGTTGGTGTTATCTCATTCTATCTATCAATGTACTCCCAATAACCTTAAACCATAAGAAAACTGGTCATTCTAAAATTCCAATCATGGAAGTTGTTCTTGTCTAGCTTACCACTAATAATCTAGTTAAATCCATCATTGTTAGATAACATGTTTTCAACAATTCACCAAGTCTCTAGGTAGCCTGTTAAAAGCAATGAGCTACAAAAAATGCTCCCAACTTTGATTGAATAACCGGAAGAGTTTTAATTATGCCCTTATTTTGTATGGAGGCATGATTCAAATATAATCGTGTGAAAGTGAATCTTTGATAGATATGTCACTTAGTTAGAAGGTAAAAGGCGCGAAGAGAAGTCACGAGGGCAGAGTTGTGCCCGCGACGAGTGGAAGAGAGCCATGCAAAAGGGGTGAGTGCTCTAGCAGAGAGTTTTTTTTTTTTTTTAATGGCTTCATGCATGCTGCAAGAAGCAATTGCTTGTGGTCACATGGTTAGCATAGGGATCTTGTCCCGGGAGCCGTGACTTAGGTTCGACTCAAAACTGTAGCATGCATCCAATTTTGAAACATGCTAGAAACACTAAGGTAGAGGTGGAATCTGTGAATATTCCACCTGAATGTCACTACAATTTTGCAAGCATTCCTTTAAGGCGAATCTCTTGCTTGGCTTGCTGGCAGAGGCAACAACGTAGATGGCAAACCTGGGATCGATCTCGTCTCCTATATGCCTACATCAGAGGAATGCCTTTATAAGGGTGGTGAATCCTTCAAAGGACGATAAGGCTAGAAGGGATTCCTTTTTTACATACCAATTTACCATTTTATTGATATAGCACGTCCGTGCTCTCTAGATTAGAGGAACATCTTGTTGTGCTCCCCTTCCATTGGTAGGTATCTAAAGGAGAAAATCTTAAAACAAACCCTTTTAATGACAGATTTTTGAAAATTATGACCATATGACCAAAAAAATTGCCTTTACAAAGGTAGATGGGTGACCATATGACCAAAAAAATTACCTTTACAAAGGTAGATGGGTGTCAAATCCTATTTCTAGGACTCAATGCATGTACCTCGTTTATGCACAACTTTTAATAGATTGAAAGCTGCAGTAGGGGAATTAAGGTACTATTATTTTGATTCAGTTTGAGAGGCTTGTCTAGCAGCTTAAATGTGGATATTGAACTAAGGGAGAGAAGGAAATAGTGTCCCAAAAGGTTATGTATGGAAGATGAAGTAAGAATCTATTGGTAATAACACAAATATTCAAGATAATAGTGAGTGAATCATGATGAGAGGAACTATCATCAAGTATTGTTGAAGAAAGTTATGCCATCGCACCATCGAGGAACCTTTGGGATTGTTATAGAAAATAAACAATGGCCTTTATGAAGATGCAATCATGTACTATTTTGCCTTGAAGGTATGTGGGATTATGTAAAACGTGGCATTGATAAATGAATTTATGATGAGACTTTTATTATGGGGGTTTCTTGCAAAAAAATGGTATGCTACACCATGCTTCCTGAGTGAGGAAGAAGAAATCATCATCAACATTGATTGTCCTCGCCAAATGCAGTTGTTGTCATTTATGCTGATGAGGTGGTAGATAATCAATGAAGCAAATAGTTGTATGCACTAGCCAAGGTTACATGCAAGCACACATCTTTTGATTAAAGCATGACCCATTGTGCGCAAGATGTGTTGCTCTTAGTTTCAAAGGGGAACTAGATGTGCATCATGCAAGCCTTCATGATGTATCATCAAGCTTAGTTTCTTCAGCTTGAGGACATTTCTTCAGAGCATGGTGTGTGAGCCTTAATGACATCTCATCAAGGGGAGTTTCTTCAGGTTGAGGCAAGAACCAATTTTGATAAAGCATAATGGAATTCCTATCACTAGAGTATTTTCTGCCCACTGCCCAATTTACTATCTTCCACAGATTTCAGATCAAGGTTACCATTATCACTAAGTTTCAAGCAATCGCACACATTCCTTTCATTACTCCTATTCAATTATTTTATGAGAGAAGAAATGTCAATTTGACAACACAAATCGGCAAGCAAGGTTGGATGGTACATGCTGACAGTCTTCGTGATAGTGGATTTCTTAAGAACACAATTATAGGGAATATTTTTTCAATGCGTATGAGGGTGCGATTGAGTAATCAAAGACAACAAGCTGTTTGCAAGCTTCTTGTCTCTTAGATGCAATTGTTGGAAGGTATGTCCCAACATGACAAGGCTTTTTGACAAAGCTATCAAAGTAATACACATGATATTTCAATTTAATGTATTTGATTTGTCCTAGCAGATAAAGGAAGTGCATTTTCTTGATACAAGCATATTACGAAGTCCTTATATGCCTAGGAGTCTTGGCACTATCAAAAAGAACCTAGCATTATCAAGAATGGTGCATCTTTTCGTGATTATTTTAATAGGAGAGAATAGCACCAACCTCCCTCTTCCTGCACTCTCGTTTAATGATCGTTTGTGTAGTGTTTCCATACTCACTCATAGCTTAAACATGCACACATGTGACCAATACTAAATATGTTTAGTCAAACACAAATTGAAATAAGGAAAACTTTAATGAGTTTCGTTGTTATTGTAGGGAGAGGAACCAAAGATACAATAGTATAGATATTATGTGAATTGAATTGTGAGAATCTCTTTTGGTTGGTTTTTCAAAAGGAGAAGTAGATTCTAGAGGATAATACTCTATCAAGGTGAGAACCACTCTCACTCTCTCTCTCTCTCTCTCTCTCTCTCTCTCTCTCTTATGACCTTTGTATTTGAGAGAAGCAAATTATTATCTTCATTTTTTTGGTTTATCTCCCACCTCGTAACACCTATTGTGCACATAGTTTTGTGTGTGTGTGTGGTTTTTTTTTTTGGGGGGGGGGGGGGGGGGGGGGGATGTGGAGCTGAAAAGTTGTCACAATGCTTAACAATCGTAGAAATGAGCATCACAATTAAGAAGTTGCAGATGTCTATAGGAAGGGCTCATGTGATGAAAATATGGGGAAAGCAAGCTCTAATGTGATCAAAGGTTGGGAACTCAAGTAGGGGATAGCGGGCTGACCTTGAAAAAAAAAGTTACGCTTGTGACAGGGTTACAGTTACAAGGTCCCTTGAAGTGTGAATAACTCCATAAGTGGAATGATTGGTGTGCATGAGGCTTAGAAGCTGGGAAGAGGGCCTATTATGCATTTGAGAACAATGTGAAAGGTGTCTCATCAACTATGCACATTATGTTGCCTAAGACTTCGTGATTGACTATGATGCAAGCAAAAAAATTCCAAGACTAAGTGCATCATCTAAGAATGGGCCAAAAGCACTATATTAGCACATAACAGAAGCATGATCACCACATTTCCAATCATAACTTCTCGAGTGTATTGCATAAAAAGTACGTGTCAATGGCAAGGAACACATCTGGAGATAGCCAGCCCTCCGCATGATGGGGCAAGCAATGAATTTTTGCACTGCTTACAAACTAGCTATGTGGCCTTTGAGCACACATGCACAGAGAGAGAGAGAGAGAGAGAGAGAGAGAGAGAGAGAGAGAGAAATGAACTGTTATAATAAACGTCTTCAAAAGGTCAAAATGACCTATGAGACCAAACCTTTACAATCCTGTCAGGATACCGTTTTCCTCTTACAAGATTCATCTACTCTTTTAAGTGTTGGAGATGAATGGTAGGCATCGACGCTCGGTCAGAAATACCTGCACCTGCCGTACTCTCCCCAAAAAGCTCCCTGAAGTGCAACTCATCTTTACAGCACATGGAAGTTGAGCAAGGAATCAACCTAAACAAATTGCATACACCATATACACACACGCACATGTGCACAGACACACAGAGAGAGAGAGAGAGAGAGAGAGAGAGAGAGAGAGAGAGAGAGCATTTGCAAGCAAACCTAATGTTAGCAACTATCTTCCTCCATAGTACAAGTCAAACAGCCCATGAGATGATAAAAAACCCCAGCACTGGGCAAGGAAAGGGGAACGGCCGAGCAAATGTGACCCATGAACCAGAGCAAATGTGACCGATGAACAAACCGTATGTTTAAAGTATGTGCTTTGTGCAAGAAGTGTACATTTGTGCAGAGAGAGAGAGAGAGAGCATGCATGCATGAATAGCTAATGACTTTGGGCAAATGAAAATGATGATATAGCACTCTACACATGTCGGATTCACAATGTCGTAATTACAACCGACACAAGATCATGAGAGCTTGTCCTCCATCACATAAAATAACAAGATTTTTAATATGGATGTGCTACTATTAAGCATTTGGAAGCTGGTTGGCTTCCTTCAACGACATACTCGCAGAGTCGTATAGCTGCAATGACAACCACGAGCTGAGAGAATGCCCTTGCCTAGGCTCTCCCTTTTAACTTTACAGCAGAGCATTCATTGATGATGTACATAAAATTATGAGCCCCAGCTTTCCGAAGAGGCTGCATCGTGTGGGATCGTATAAGAGTTATATCAAAAACGCTTCCACAAATCTGTGTACAGCCTCTTAAACTGCTCGCTAAATGCGTATGATACAAGGCGGCACAAGGCTAAGTTCAACACCTTCAATAGTCAAGACGTCATCTGTCCACAAGACAATCATACTCTCAATACATGGTTAAGAGTTACATATTCAATAAACATAGGCTTTTCTTAACTTCTGTTGGACAAAAAGAAAGCATAATTAATTAACACATGAGAAAATTCTGGAATAGAAGGAAAAAAAGAGGACGGAAAGCCAAACCACGCCTTTAATGAAGCACACTTGTATGTGCACCACGCACACAACAAATACAAGATCAAAGAGAGACAACATGGAAAACCAAATGCAAAAATTAATTCCAAGATCTAAGAAAGGGTTTTTATGCAATGTGCCCACCTCTTAAAGAGTTTCTGAAAGAGTCAATAAGGCAAAAGGAAGCCGTGCAGCAGAAATCAGGGACAGTTTTATTAATCCAAGTCCAAAAGTTCATAAACTTTATTTTGAGAATTCCTAAAAGAGCATGCACCATGGTCTTCCGTTACCTGTCTTTCTTCTGATTGTAATGACAATCAATCCATCTACGGAACTTTAGCACCCTCCTGCTGATAAAATTGTTGGAGAGAGTACTAACACTATCCCGTCGCTTTCTTTTCCTGCGGAAAAGTAAGTCCTCTGTGTCTAGAACATAGGAGACCTGCACAAAACCAAAAGTCGTAACGATTTACAACACCAACAAAAGCTGTTATAATTTACATTACATCACAGCGAAAAAGTCAGCTTGCTACCTTCGACGTTTTGCAGGATATTTTGCATTCCAAGCCATTTGCAACAAACACATTCTGCATTGCTTTGGCCATTGCATTCTGATCAACACCATCTTCACTACAGCAACATTTATTTCTGCTTTGGAAGTTCGAAGGATTAGTATCAAGGTGAGACAAACATAGATTAAGTTCACATTCAACTTATACGGACTCTCGTGCACTAAAAGAAAGTCTCATTGCGTCATAGAAACATGGTACTGGGAACAGGGACACACAACAGATCCGGACAGTAAAAGTTAGGGAACAGGGTTGAGATCAAGAACGGTAAAATACCCTTAATTTCTTTTATCAAAATTATCAAAATTATGAACTACACGTGTCACTCTTGAATTACAAGTTGAGCAATGGAGGTTGAGGCTTGAGCAATGAGCTTGAGGCTTAGCAATGAGCTTGTGCAGTGTGGCTTAACCTCTTGAGGAGAAAGCCTAAATTATAGGCATGGTCCCTGGGCATAATGCAACCCAAAAAAAAACAGGCCTTTTGCCTTCTCTACATCCCCGGAACGCGTTCCGAATCCCGACCCATTCCCATGTGCTGTCAGGTGATCTGGGAAAGGCCGTCCTATCCCTGTCTGTCTCAACCAGGGGTCCATCCTATGTTACTATACATCACATAACCACAAGCTAAACACTAACTGCCAAAGTTTACCATAGCAATAAAAGGAATGGCAAGCAAGGTACATAAATGCTTCTCAAGGTAAAAATGTCTGCAATTATAACATAAATAATAGCTATACCTTCTTAAAAATATTGGAGGTTGCTGTTTGTGAATATCAGTGGTGGAAAATAAGAACTCATTTAGGTAAGTAAAAAAAGATGATTCTATGGCGTTTGCAGCAGCTTCCAGCTTCTCTGCACCACCCTCCATGAGCTGTATGTAAAGCTGACTGGGATTTGATCTCTGAAGGAAAAAAAAAAATCAAATGTAAGAGTCCACAGCCCACGCCAAAATTTAACACGCAGTAACACAGCGCAAATCCATGACATCCTTACATGCTCAAATCTGTAGATATTTTCATCCTGCAGAAGGGTAGATGCATTTGCATGGTAAACCGCATCAATAAAACCATTGGGAGCGCGAGATTTTTCATAGGTATGCAAAGCTAAAAGCTTATTTGCCATCTCATCGGACGCAATGGATTGAAGCTGGCAAACAAGGATTCCAATAATCATTGAGAAAAACTTTGAAACCCTTATACTCTTCCGTAAATTAACATTCTGTACCTGTTTGACCAGCTTAAATATAAGCTTATCCATGGTAAAAAGTACATAAGACTGGGTTCCTATTAATGCCCGGCAGTCATCTTCAAACTTCGCATTATCAATCGTTCCATCTAAAAGGTTGTAGAGTGCTCGCATGAACCTAAAAAAGAAAAAGCAAGCGGAGTTGGAAGATGGTGGTGAATCTACTGGCACAATTTGGCAGTAATGCTTGTACATGCATGCACACACCAAGTGTTGCATTTTTTGATGCACATGCATCTATGAACACATAAAAGCTTGTGCAAACGTTCTAGCAATTTGCAAATCATGAAGAAGATTATACTTTCGATAGAGCTCAGATGAGTGATCTTTAGGGGATTTTTGCTTCTCCTCTGCCGCAATTGCATGGACCTTGGCAGCATGTACGCGCTCATACAAGGCCTGCAGGCACAGACAAGACTCTTGAAAGTTTTTTTACACCCAGTAACTTCCAATGATAAGAGACCTTTGAATGGTTGATATACCACACAACTTACCTGGTGAAGTCTGAATAGCACATACAAAGTGTCATTGCCATAGAACACAGTGGACTCTCTGCTAGGAGCAGGATTGGAGATTATAGAGGGAGCATGAGCTGCAAGAGGCATGCATGAGTGCAACAACTTCTCTGAAGAAGCCAAAGATATTGCTTCACCTTCAGCATCTGCCATTCCTTCAGCTTCACCTTCACTCTCGTTCTTGACTTCATGCTCATCTTCATCATCTTCTCGCGAATCCTCCGCATTACCGGACTCGGAACCAGAAGCTTCCTCGCCAGCCTCTGATGGATTCTCACTATCATCGAATGATTTTGGTGCACTCTCCTCCCCTTCATCGTCCGCATCTGCATCATGCTCACCCTCCCCCTTTCCATCGCATTCCATCTCCTCATCCTCCTCCGCATGACCACCGAAACCATGACTAACAACACCATCTTGCTTTACAGCTGTCGGAATAGAGTCCATTGAAGGCCCTCCATTAAAACCTTCGGGTAGCCTTCCATCTGCTTCCGGAGAAGGTGAAAGTTCTCCCTCCTCTCTTTCCATCCTTCCATTTACTATTATTCGCGGTGGATCTGCCTTTATATCTACCATTTCACTCTCTCTTTTTCCATCAAATGCCCTTCTACTTACATCCTACATCCAGCAGACAAGTAAAATCTCGCTAAGCCCAACAAGGAGACTCATCCACCCAGACCAACCACAAATAAACAACAAGAAAATATTCATCAAGACACCTACCACGGTCACTTCCCTCTCTTTTGTACTTTTGTCATTCAGTCTATCAGGCCCAGGATGGACTGGATTCGAACCTGTAGCAGCCATAGGAACTTCACAGAGTTAAAGTAGAGACTGGCTAGCTTTTACATCAAGATTCTATCTAAACAAAGAGTCATACAACATCTTACCAGTCGCGTGCACCTGATCTGGTTGAGAGCTTGCTGCTAAAACACCCTCAATTCTAGAAGTGGTATTGTTGATTTTCAGCTCCTCTGGAGCTGCAGCCAAAGATGTGCTCTCATCTGTTCGGCAGGCCATTACACTTGCACTTAACTTCTCAGCTCGAGAAATCTCCATTTTCTCGTTTGATAACGTCCTTTCAATATCCATTTCTGAGACCAAGCCCTTTTCTTCTTTCCTTACATCAGCCTCGCTCTTTCGTGATCCAGTCTCTTGGAACTTTGTGGGCTTGCCTTTCGAAACTTCTTCAGTATCCTCTGCACCATGAGATCGAGAAGGCACACCAAATATTGGTTCAAAAAACGCAGTCCAAAGCCGCATGATCTTATCAGACTGCTCCATGGTAGTGCACATCTCATCAGCTGAATGTTTGATTATCTGGTATAAATCCTCATTTACATCAGGCTCTGGATATTCAAACCTCAGGTCAGGAATCAATGACCTTCTATTTCCAGCAGCAATAGAAAGGATAAAATCATCATCTTTCTGCTTTCTCTCATTGATTTCTTTGATTTCCGCCAAGAGAGCTGTTACATCCAAAATAGATTTCACTATTGTGATGCAACAACATTCAATGTAACTCAAAAGAAAGCATTTCTAATTCACCATCTGTGATCCGCCAATCATTCATTCTCACAATCAGAAAGAGTTATGCACACGGGATGAAATTATGTCTAGAAGTTCACAAATGGTGCCCTTAAAAATCATGCCCTTGAGCTTCGGAGATCCTTGCAAGCAAAACATAGTGAGATAACTAATAGAAAGACCATTGAGTGAATCCACTGTTTAAGAGAAACTTCTGTTCAGGAGAGCCGTCACTCACTGCTAGAAGAAAAGACTCACCTTTCATGCTGAGGCTCTTCTTGTCTTGTTGCTTGAAGTAGAAACTTCGATGATCCAGAGACTTGTGATAGTTCTTGGCATAAACTTCGGCCCAGACTTTGTTCATGTCCTCCTTACATTTTGTCCACTCATCACGTTTCTGCTTTAGCCGACTAAGAATTACGGGTAGTGCAACAGCAGCATTCTTGCGAAGTAAATCAATCACATCCAATCCATGGTCACCATATATACGCTCCACACATCGGATATTGATGGCTGAATCATATGCAAAGATATTTACACTTCCCAAAAGAAAGGTAGGTGAAAAAATTGGACAAGCTCCACACAGAGCAAAAACCGTTAACAAACTTACCAGTTAAGTAGTCGTCAAGGTGAGCTTGCCCATCTTGTTTAGAGTTTGCCTCTTGCATTGTTTCATGTAACTCCTCCATACGCTTTGCTGTAATTGCGGTAGACTCCAACAACATATCCAGCTCAAATCTGTAAAAAAACATAAAATTAGTGTTTATTTCAATGATTTTACAATAATCTTTTTAAAAAATGAAATGATCAATCCAAGCATACCGATCATCTTCACAGCGAAACAAGCTTTCCTCGTATTGATTTCTCCTCATGTGCTTGAACGAATAGTCCTCACTTCCAGAAGTCACAGAAACCCATGTGTCATTGAGAACCTCATGTGCCAAGGGCTTGCGATGGCTGACCACTGGCTTTGGATACTACAAACAAATATGTGAGATCAGCAAAACAGACCCCCTAGACTTGCCCGAAGTCAGGTCAAAACTAAATGAATAGAGCTTCGTGAGATCCGATTATAATCACTTCTGAACAAGAGTAATGCTTACACTCTTGGGCAATAGCCGGTAGCTTGGAGTGCACTGCTCACAGTTGGAAAGGTCAAGCTCAGAAATGGGTTTAGTCATGTATTTTTCCCTGTTGCTTGCCAATAAGCCCTTGTGACTAGGAATTTCTCGAGAAAGATGCCTATCCCGCTCTTTCTCCTTCTCTGCATCTCTGCCATGTTCACCTCTTTCTTCCTCCCTACTTCTTTCCTTCTCTCTTTCTCTGTCTTTCTCCCTCTCTCTCTCAACCTTTGGTTTCAAAAGAGGTCCATCCCCAAGCTCTGCACACAATTGAAATCAGAGCAATAAATCAAATGAAAATGATCCCAAAGCAACTGAAAGACCCGAGAGAGCGTTTTCAAAAACCAATAAATTTCAGACAAATAGCACAAGCAGCTCTTACTTTTGCTGACAAGATTGGCAAGGTAACCCTCTAATATAAGAAAAGAAAAAAAAAAATACTTTTGTTAGCGAATAGATTGGCTCATGAAATAATAAATTAAAAGAAGAGTTTGAATTACTTTACCATTGCTCTCGCAATGAGCTAAAAAGTCATTGAAACCTTCAACTAGTTCTGGAAACTTGCCCAAAACTCCATCCACCTGGGAAAAAATAATATCACTTACAATCTGAACCCATACAAAAATAGAGAATTAACTCCTAAACTGAAGTTATGTAGTTACTCAAAAGAAACAATAAAATATGCACTACACTACTTTTTCCATGTACCTTCCAAGAACTACTATTTACTTTTTACTACAACATTACTCTTTCACATTCCCTACATTAGAGGAGCTCATTCATGATAGATTTGAGCATTGAGAAGTTTCGCAAAACTCTCTGAATAAGCATTTCACTGACGATCAGAAATGAACAAAGCAACCAATTTTTGGAAATGTGTCAACACACCAAACTGTGCAGCTGCTTGCGCGTGATGATCTCCTCACTGTAAAGATTTAGGCATTTCAAAAATTCCTGATAAGTCTCCCGGCTTCGCAACTTGCTCTTCACATGTTCAAAAAATGCAAGCTTCCTCTGGAGTCCTGTACGATGGGTTGCACTTCAGAGGAAATCAAAGCAAAATCAGAACATTACTACATCTACAAGAAAAAGCATACCCTTAGAAGCCTTCTTTTCCTCTACTGATGAAAGAGGCGCAGATGTTCCAGCCATTGCTTCTCCTCCTTCCCCGCCCTGAGACTGTTTGCGAATTAATTCATCAGCTCTCCTAGCTGATTTCCTTTTATTTGGCAGTCTTTGCAGAGCATCTGAGTCTTTATCTCCCTCTTGGTCTGAATCTTTCTCCTCTCTATCAACTTGTTTGTGCTCTTTCTCCTCTTTATCATCTCTCTCCTTCTTTATTTGCTCTTTGTCTGCCTCCATAGCGACCCGGTCATGTCGCTCTCGGTCAAGTATCTTCTCTGAGCTGCGGTCACATTCAACTGAATTGTTGGCCACTCTTTCTCTCTGTACACAACCAGGTAGAACATTTAGAAAGAAAAATACAAAAAATTCATAAGGGATTATAAAAGAAACAAAGTGCACAACATTATAAGAAGTTGCTTCCCCTACCTTCACAGTCTTCTCAGCCTGTGTATGTCTCATTGCTAGGGGCTTCTCATCTCTGCGCATCATGGTAACTCCTGATCCTCTTGATAAAGGATGATTAACACCACTAGAGTCAGGAAGAAAACATGTGAATTCCTCCAAGAGATCCTGATGGTCCTTGAAAAGGGCAGCAACCTGAAAACGAGGTAAACGTTCTTAAAAGTGATGCTGCTGCCATTTCAGCATTGCCACCTTCTTGAAAACAGTAAGTTAGAAGTAGCATAAAATCTAATTGACATATATGAATTCAAGGCCTGATAGATGATAGAGCTGAAACTGTCCAGCAATCATTGAAACAATCATAACTAGAGTGAGAGAGAGAGAGAGAGAGAGAGAGAGAGAGAGAGAGAGAGAGGAGAAGAAGAAGAAGAAAGGAATTTTAAAATCGTAGGAAGCTATCCCAAGAGACCTCAAAGATCTATCTGACGAGAGTTGAACTCTCAAGAGTTGTTATTCAAGAGGGGAATGGCTTAACCAATTTACCACACTTGGGTGATAGAAAGGTTATACCATTTTCCTCTTCTTATTAACAACTCACACACCCATACACACACTCGAAAGAGCAACATGACATAAATTTAAAAGCCTCTTGACAATACTGAGAGAAAATGGTAGAAAGCTGGAGTAGTTAAGACCATTAGTGGTAGAATGTCAGTACAACATCGAAGCAACATCTAAAGAAGGTGGGCATTTCAACTACCTAGCCATTCCCACCTCAACATCAGCCTATCAAAAAAGTCAACACAATTTGGAACTTAGCTGATGATCCATTCAAAAGCTGCCCTGGTGTCTACATGAAGCAAATAATAATGCAGCACCCTTTCATACACATGAGCACACTACCAGCATATTGAACTTCTACACAAGTACAACCACCCCTCCATTGGGCGAAGCATCGGAAAATACAAAGAATCCCTTTAAACGATGGTTGCACCAAAAGCATAAATACAGTGAGCTCTTACCTCCTGATACACTTCATTGATTGACTTGTTCCCCTTTCGATACAGATTCAAAATTTCTAAAAAAGCTTTGTAAACTTGCTCGTCCTGTTGAAACCTAGTCTGTTGGACAAAAGCATGGGCAGAGTCATTTAGACTGGATTTAATAAGAGAAGATAACCCTGAAAAAACAAAAAAACACACTGCAATTGTACCTTAATTTTGTTGACATAACTAATGGCCTGGTCAAATTCCACAGGTTGCCTTTTAGGGCCCTCGTCTTCTGGTGGGAGCCTGATCTCATAGCCTTTAGGCAGAAATGTGTTGAATCCTAGTATAAGGTCACGATGACCTTTAAATAATTCCTTCACTCTAGCTATAACTCCAGGTGTGTTAATCCTACACAACGTGAACACAAATAGAAGAAGAAACATTTATAAACCTGGCATACATTCACTTGCTTTTAATCTCAAACAATCGATACAGGAAGAGGCTAGCAAGTCTCTACAAAATTATCAGACATATCGGTACCTACTAACAAATATTTAGAAGCAGCCAAGCATGCACCATAGTACAACAGCTGTAAATGATGTTTACCTTTGTGCTTTGAAGTCTTTCATCACCTCCAGAAACTCATCATATTTGCCTTTCTTATCCTTGAACATGTCTTTGACTGCTTGAAGATACGCTAACGCATCATCTGTTGTTAGACGTTGTTGGGATTGCACAGCAGGGACAGACCTGAAAGGTGCAACAAAGTCAAAGCAATAAATCAGAAGGGACACAATCAGCCAAAGAAAAAAAAATAGAGAAATAACACTCACATCTCTCCACGGGACGTCGAGTGTCGTTTGAGCTGTGGCCCTGTTGCCCCATTCTCATCTCTAGCACGCTTCATGATGAAGAGAACAATCCTTTTGTACGGACACCCTTACAGGATCCGAGTTTTGAAGAGCTTACAGCTTGTAGTTCTTCTTATCTGTGTGAAGTTTACTTCCAACCTCATCTCTAATGTAAAAAGAGCAACGCAACTGGTGGGAATGAACCCACAACTCCAAACCAATCAAAACGAGTTGTAACAGTTGTTGAACCACTACCCAAAAAAAAACGAAGATGCATTTAATATGATGAGGGACTTCTGCACAACCTGATCTGCTTTGATGTGTTATACCTGCAGGAGACCATGGCAATACAACAAAAGACATAAGATGCAAAGCCAACAAAAAGAGCAGAAAATGGACAGCATTCCATCGGAACATGATACCGGGAAGACGCAGCAGGAGAAACTGAGGAAGACGCAATCGTTAAAAGAACAGAACAGGAGCAATGAGTTTCTAGAAGATGTTGTGTATTTGATCTGTTTCTATATGTTTGAAATGCAATGGGTCCTGGCTTGAGAGGCATGCGCACATGAAATCTTGCACAGTGAAAAACTCAAAGAAATAGGAAGCACACTTACGGGAAGTGGAAGATAAGCAGACAAAGCTTCCTTAAAAAAGAAATGGATCAACATTCAGGAGAAAACTTCCTGCAATACAAAAACATGGCATCCTCTACCAGAGTATAGGAGGCCCATCATCATGTCAGTAGCGAAACACATGATTCAAAGCGGGAATGGCTTCTCCCCAACGTCAAAGATGAAATCAGCAGTGAGAAGATAGCTTCAGCCGCCATAGACATTACACAGGAAAACGAAAAAAATAACACCTTGCACCCGCAAAAATGGCGATAACAATGCGCAGAATGAGAGAAAATTACGAAGCAAGGAAACTCTTACCTGTGCCTGTGATCTCTCTGCCAACAATGGAGGTGAGCTCGAATGGAGAGATCTCGGATACAATGGCGTAGAGACTGCTCAGCCCCGAGTAAAAAGAAACGAGGCTTCGCTTCTGGTTTTCTAGCTATGGCGATGGTGGCCAACGAAACACAAAAAAAAATGAGAGTAGAACGAGCCAGGAAGGGAATGAGAGCGAGCAGTTTGGTTTGCAAAACTACGTTTGAAGTGTCCGCTATACTCACACATAACACATACTTGGTCTGGTGTCCATTGAGTCAAGCTTGCCACTCTAGGGATATTTCATAGGCCTAGAGTATGCACCTATCATGTAGCATCCACCTCTTCGAAGCACATCTATGAGGGATAGATCACAGAGCATGCATCTCTCCAAAGACGCACAATTGTGCGCACCCTCATCGATCATCACTAAGTTTCAACCACCCATCGTCAATCATGATCACACTAGCCATTGTGGAGTAAGCTATGTGTATGCCATTGCAAATGACAAACAGCTATCACATTCAAAGCATGTAAGCTCCTTATAGGCCTCCCAATATCTGAACAAGGAGAAACATTGGTGATAGTGTATGGAAAGGATGTCATTGCATCAGGGTCAACCACTCAGATGTTTTTCTTAAGGTGCCGAATTTGTTGTGCGATCTTGCACTTTTTAACTTGATTGGTTGATCCCTAGAGTCACCCAAGTTACTTGTAATGCTGTTTGAAAACTAATCCGTTGATTATTTTCTTATTGTGGATGCCGGTAAGGGTGCTCTCTCTTTGGCTTTGTTAAAGGAAGGACATGCTGTCACTTTTTCCTTTCCTCTAGCAGGACCCAAGAGAAACAAAGAATTGGCATGCACATTAGAAAGATGTACTTTTTAGTATGAATGACTAAATAGATATATCTACTTTTTAGTATGAATGACTAAATAGATATATCTACTTGTCAATGGTTTGATAAAGTCTCGTGTGTTATTCTAGCAACCTTCAGGATGTGGTTACATGGCGCGATGTAGCATCTTTGAGTTTCCATAAGTTTTCCATACGCGCCATTCGGACAATTGCCAGTTATGCAACTGATGTGGTGATATCGCGCGGTGACATATTATTGAGTTGCCTTAAGGCTTCCATTCGGACAATTGGCAATGATCTCAATTTTTGTTTTTCTCTAGCAGGACCCTAGAGAAACTAAGATCTAGCCTGCACATTAGACAAATGTATCTTTTAGTGTGAATGACTTAAAAGATATGTCTACTTGAAATGGAAGTTGTGGTCTATGGGTCTTGAATTTCTGAGGAAGTCACATGTGCTATTTTACCCTATGTATATAAGAAACTCTCTCTCTCTCGCTCACTCCTGCGAGTCCTAATGGCGGGGCCAACCAAGGGTAGATCCATAGGAGTAGCCTCTTGTATGGGGAACTCCTATGGTGGTTTCTGAAGACGATGAAGCCGCGTGTGCAAGACAACTTATCAGAGGAAGGGCCTGTCAATCGGCTATAGCCAACAAACCACGCACAATCAGCGCCGTTGAGCTCGCATTGGGCCAAGGAAGGGAACGAGAGCATATGTAGCTTTGGGAGGACTGGAGAGGATGTGTTTGCAGGTTCAATTTTAGGAAACACGAACCTTTTTGACACGCTAGTAACTCCAGCTATGCTATATGGAGTTCAGGTATGGGGACCCTCAGTAGACCACCATGGGAGATCTGGCAACACAGATGGATGGAGATGTATGGAGAGGCCTCTGGTCTCTATGATCGCTCAAATAATTCGGGCTAAGGCCTCAGTACCACATGATATTATTCGAGCCGAGCTAGCCGCCCCCGCCCCCCCCCCCCCTCGTGGTAGAGGCATTGACGAGATCAGTTTCCTTTATGCACGGTCTATGGGATCTCCCAGAGACAGATATGCTAGGCTTGCCTTGGAGTCATCTCGACAACTAGCTCTACAAGGCGATACAGCATGTTGGTATGGATAGATGACATCGTGGTTTCAATCGCATGATCCCAAAATGGATAGATTACCCCAGCTTCAATACTCCTTGGATGCACCCTCCTTGTCTCTCACACGGATAGAGATAACGAGGCTCATACGCCAGGATCTGATTCATCTGATTCAGCTAAATACCAGGAGCACATGGATACAGCCGACACGGAAGTTGGGCACGAAGATGGCCTTCTACAAAGAGCATCTTCTCCAAGTCACAGAGGACGGCTTTGTGACTAGGACAGCATACATGGATACACACTTATCTCATGGGATAAGATGCGCTATTGGACAGATACGCACATCCACACATCAGCTCCAAATCGAGATTGGCTGATTTTGAGGGGTGCAGGCAGGAGCCAGGATATGTCACCTATGTAACTTAGAGCCAGAGACAGAGCTGCACTACACATGTCACTGCCCGGCATACTATGAGATACACGGCCGCTTCCACTGCCTGTTCAGAGAAGGGTTCGGACCTTTTTCTAGAGTCATGAGATACAAGGATCAGAAGTGTCTCGGATTGTTCCTGCTAGAGCTGCGCAGACTTAGGGAGAGCTTGCTGAGGACATCAGGGGAAAGACAGTCTCAGAGACGAATCACCGAGTTCTTTACACCAAACAGAGGAGGGCCAATGGAGCAGTCATTACAGCAGATCTCACAGCCTACTCATACTCGAGGTACACTGCTTAACAGAGCCACTGAACTTGGCAGATCGAGACGTCCACAACCTCGGGGAGTCTCACACTACCGACGAAGGTTGCAACAGAAGTTACAGATCACTCTAGCTCGACATGCAAGACGCCCAACCAGAGTTCTGACCATGGAGGAGATCGATGAGATCCGACAGCGACCGATGAGAGATTTCATCTGAACCCATGAGCCCCCCCCCCCCTTCTTCTCCCCCCTTATTTCCTTTCTCCTTAGTGTTTTAGTGTTAGTTCTTTGTTAACTTGGTACCTTTGTAATTTTCGTAATCAGACATGGTATCAGATTCACCAGTTGTAACTTTTTGGTCTCATAGGTCATCTTGGCCTTTTGAAGACGTTAATATAACATTTCTCTCTCTCTCTCTCTCTCTCTCTCTCTCTCTCTCTCTCTCTCTCTCTCTCTCTCTCTCTCTCTCTCTCCTACTCTCCTACAAACGGGAGCATCGTGGCCCTACAAAATACCCAAAATAGCACATAGCAAGCCATAAACGAACAAATCTACATACCTGATGACTCACACAACGCATAGTCCAAGCTGTACGCGAACAAAGAGAGACAGCGAGCGAGAGAGAGGAAGAGAACATGCGCAGGTGTACCTCCTAGAGCGGAGTGCTACACCCACACGATGAGAGAGAAGAGAAGAGAGGAGAGAAGAATACACAGACACGGTACCTTAGGCAAAAGCTAGGGCTGAACTTGAGGTGGGAACCCGACCTAAGCTTGAGGTGCTTGATGACTAAGGTGCTTGAGGTGCTTGTCATGCTTGATGACTAAGGTACTTGAGGTGCTTGTCATACTTAACGAGGAAGGTGATTGAGAAGCTTCCCATGCTTGGGGGGTAAGGTGCTTGAGTCAAAAGAGACCCTACAAACTTAATGAGGAAGGTGTTTGAGAAGCTTCCCATGATTGGGGGGTAAGGTGCTTGAGTCAAAAAGAGACCCTACAAACTTAATGAGGAAGGTGCTTGAGAAGCTTCCTACGCATGAAAGTCCCAAAGTTAGGGGAATCTTTGACTTAACCTTCCACTCACCCAAAGGGCACCCTTTTTCTCAAAGGGCACATGGGACACATGTCAGACTCTCCCTAAGCTTAACCACATGGTGTGCTTGAATGCTATCGGTTGGGCTAAAGAGGGGTCCAATGAGCTTCTAGTTACATCCAATAAATATCTAGATATTTTCAAGCTCTCTCTCTCTCTCTCTCTCTCTCTCTCTCTCTCTCTCTCTCTAAGAGGTAAGGAGGACACTTATCCAAAGACTACCCATGTACTTGAATGCATGCTGCATGTGATTGGCTAGGGGGGAGAGGGGTCCAATGAGCTTGAAACATGTGTAAAAGCTATAACTCACCCCAAGCAAGCAAAGGGGGTGATGGGGGGATATACACCACACACACACACACACACACACACACACACTCATTTTGTGGATCATTCTCACTTGGTGAAAGTTGAGGAACTCCACCTCCTTCTCCAAGCTTGTGAGAAGTGAGAGCCTACACCGACACTTTTGGCTATGGAATGCAAATCCAACCAAGAGCCATGCTTCGAAGCTTAAGCTTGCCATATTCTCCATCTTCATTACCAAGCTATTATGTATGCTAGCAAGAAGAGTGATGATAAGTGAGGAACTATTTCTTTCTCCTATGGAATGTTCCTTCTTCCTCTTCCCTATCCTCATTCCCCGCTAGCTCTCTCCACCTTCGAAAGTGTTTGAGGCCTTGGGACTGAGGCTTCGGATAGTTAATGCTTTTTACAAAGTTTATGTTATGCTTGTGATGCATGAAGCTTTCCATCTTCATTGCATCACCTGGGTCACAAGGAACACAAAGATTGTATTGTACCAAGTCTCTCTTGTGATGGGAGAAACTATAATACAAATGCCTATTGGAAGGGGGAACGGCTCCGTATGAATCCGGTCCTCAACTATTGTCATGTTCTTCAAACTCTCTCTTTGCAAAAGTATTGTTCGTGCCAAGTTAACTAAGTACCATGTTTATGCCAAGTTAACTAAGTACCATGTTTATGTTGCTGCCATCAATTAAGTTTACCCGCTATGCTCACAAAGTAATCTCACAAAATTACTTCATCTAATTTTCTGATTCTGCTACTCTCAAAGTTCATAGGCCATTTCCATTACACCTAGTGCAAGAGTGAGCATTTCCCTCTTGCACGTATTTATTTATAAATTTATTGAATGCTAAAAAATGAGTACAAACTGGCCGGTCGGACATAAATGGCCAAACCTCATAAAGAGCACTTGAATAATCAAATATACATAAAGTATAATATCCTTCTGCATAATCCATTATTTGTTGATGATTTTGCCACCTGCCAGCTGGAATAAATGGATAAATATCAATTCCATAACTCTCTCTCTCTCTCTCTCTCTCTCTCTCTCTCTCTCTCTCTCTCTCTCTCTCTCTCTCTCTCTCTCTCCCCCCCCCCCTCGTGGCCTGTAGAGAGATCTAAAACTCTCTCTTTCCCTTCACGCTATCGCCATAGCTACCATATGCAGCAATCGACTTTCCCCACTTTGGGCACCCAACACTCTTAGGGTTTGATTTGATTAAAACAGAGAGCTAGGGAGGGTACCCACGGTCCCCCCTCCCCCCCTTTTGGTGATTCGATGAGGTTCTCACGAGAAAGGCATCAAAGTTGAGCGGTTGTCGAGGCAATTAGGGCAAAGAAGACAAGTTGATTTTTTGTAATTTCAAGAAAAACTACAGAGAATCCCGAGTAAAGTATGAGTATTCAAGAGAGGTCGAGGCTTTGAATGGCTTGTAGGGTAAAGGTCTTTGGCATGGCCAACCCGTTATTCCAATTAAAGAAGTCGACATGCATCTTTTCCTCTAGTTTGGAGTTTTGGGTTTGTTAGGGCATGGATCCTAGGCAAGTTATCTGAACTCGATGAAATAGAAAACGGTCATGATCAACCCATTGTTTGCAAGCTAGATCCTACAAGTTTTCAAGGATAATTGGCAACAAGTACTGGCAAAGCAGCATTGGGCAACTTAGGTATGCTTTGTTTGTGCAATTATTGTAGGTATTTTTATGTTTCCAATATGGTATCCTACTCAACAAGGGTGATAGTTTGTGACAATCGACAAGCAAACCACACCAAGGGGTGCTACAAATTTTGGCACCGACGGTGATAATTCAAGCAAGTCGGTAAGCAGGTTATAGTTTACGATTTTGAACTAATCCTGCAGAAGTTTTTACCATGCCAACTTAACAAGCAAACATTGCTTTGGTCAAGTAGAGTTTGGCAGTAAGATGAAATTTGATATTGGGGTAAAGGTGGTATTCTTCTTACCCTGGTAAAATCTGTTAGAGGCGTTCGATCGTCCATCACTTGTACACACCTTATTATTTACCAAATACAAGAATAAGGGGCTTTCTCACACACATTGTGGTGAGCTGCTCCACCCACATCTTGTGTTCTCTCTCTCTCTCTCTCTCTCTCTCTCTCTCTCTCTCTCTCTCTCTCTCTCTCTCTCTCTCTCTGTGTCTGCACATGCACCGCATTCGTGCACTCTTCAATTGGTATCAGAGCTACAACTTGGTGATCGCGGAGAGCACGACAATGTGGAGAGCTTTGAGGCAATAGCTTGCTCACTCTTTGCAACGTTGAGATCAAGAAATCTTGGAAGCTTTGTGAGAATGAAATGGGAGCTTGTGAGCTCAGTTGAGAGTGATGTATGCTTTTATAGAAGCTTAGAAGAGAATGTGGAAGATATTGTGTAGATGAAGGTGTTGCCCTGCAAATTGCGCGCATAGTAGCACTGTTTTGCAGATCATTTTTCTCCTTGTAAAATGCAAATCTAAAAATTATGCACTAGGGTCCCTTCGTTTCAATGTGATCTACAACTTTGAAGAAGAAACTTTTTGCTGCAAATTCTTCACCGTTTTGTTGATATTGAGCTCAGACTATTGATCTATGCATGAAATTTTAGGTTTTTTGTTTCCGCGTTGTGTACGAGTTTGATGCACTTTTGGAAGCACGATAGGTGCTCAAAGTTGAGTGTATAAATTTTGAGTTGAAGATGAAATTTCAACTTGTGAAGAGCTTGCGGTTTGAGGTTTTTTGGTAGATTTGGATAAAGAAGAAGCGGGTAGAGGTCGACCTATACCCCATTTCTAAATGAGGCAAAGTTGTTGGCATTGGCACTACAAATGGACCTTCTTTCATAGGTTTCACAAGACACTTTGGTAGCGATGTTGTGCTTTGGTCTATGATCTTTGCAGATGGATTTTCATATGGTTATGGCACATGGTCGATGTCTATTGTACATGCATTTTGGCAAGTACTTTTGAGTGCCAGTGAGATCTCTTGAGAGCATTGTTTTTGCATTGATCAATTTTCTAGATTGCACTTATTTTGGTGCCAGAGTTTGTTATGGAGCATGATTTACCCCTTGTAATTTTCAGTATTGAAAACGCAAATTTGTAAGGCCCCCGCTATGAGGAGAAGTCATCGTGCGTGAAGAAAAATCACTTGTCGAAAAGCCAAAATTTTCACTCACCGAAATATTCCTTTTTACTGGAATATTATGGCCGAACGGCGGCCGAAAAGTGGTCGGAAAACGGCCTATCGGTTGCGCCGGTGGTCAATGGTCGGTGCCCGATTTCAAATCGAACTTGTCTTCTCAAGGGCGGCCACACATGGACACTTGGGAGAATTCAACTCGGGCTTGTCTACACGAGGGCGGCTACACACGGCTGCCTCTCACGAGAGAGGGCAATCCTTCTGGTCTATAAAAGGATGCCTTTCCTACACACAAAAATGGATTGAAGAGGTGAAGCATTGTGAAGTTGATACAACAAGGTGGGTGTGAGGTGGTGAGAGTGAAGCAAGGCAGGAGTTCCAAAAGGTTATAATCCCTTTGTAATCTAATTCTTGTTTTGAAGTACTAAAGCCATCGAGTGGCTGCTTTCCCATGGACGTAGCCCACATTGGGTGAACCATGTATATCGTGCTCTCTCTCTCTCTCTCTCTCTCTCTCTCTCTCTCTCTCTCTCTCTACTCTATAATCTCTCATGTGTGAAAATTATCTCTCTCCATTAAGTAAACTACTCTAATATCTACTTAGCTACGTCATATTCCCTAACATTTTGTGCACGGTCACTCCGTTGATGTATGTTGAATGCGGATTGCCATTTTATGTGACATTGTGGAGCCTTTTTGGCATTTCGACTCATTGCCATTGAGTAGTGTTATGGTTTGTGGTTTTTGAGTTCTCTTTTGGAGACTATAGTGATCGAGGTTTACTCCCACTTTGCCATACCTTTTGTTGAAAAATTTTGGTCAGTTTATAGTGGTTGAGATCATCTCCCACTTTGGCATCTTGAATGCGGTTTATGGTTTGAGAGTTTGCATTGAGATTTCACTCATAAAAGTAAGAGGAACACTAGAGGTAAACATGACATCACCATCACTAGAATACAAAGCCACCTCTCTAGTCTGTCTCGTCAAATTCATCTCTACATCACACATACATCTATGTTACTGCCTCTTACGTCTAAAACAACGACGTCTATGTGCCCTATGTAACCACAATGCCAACATCTCAAGTGTCGAAATGAATGAGACCGCTGTCTCATATGAGTCATTATAGTGGACTCAAAATTGTCACACAACTGCCATAAGTGAAGCTATGTCTCTACTACATGTACAAGGGCAATGTTCATAAACCAATGCCAAAGAGAAGTGCACCAAACATGAAAAAAGAGAATCTACCGAAGGGGAGAAAACACTCTCAAAAGAGCTCACTAGCACTCGTAGTGCTCAAGCGCATCAACGTACAAAATATCTTGCAATAGTGTAACCACATTGTGCTCTGCAATCATCACATTCATGCAAGTCTCAATTGCCAAAAGTACATGGAACCTGTACTACTGACTATCAATAAATTGTATGCAGTAGACTCACGATCGAAATATTCATCGATTGAAAATAGTGCATACCATAAGTCTACATGTAGCCAGCGCGAGCATACACACTGTGGGAGCAAAGTCAACCACAACAAAAGAGAATCACCATCTCAATCCAGTGACTGCAAATGCATCAAGAAGTGTATGACAATCAAGCCAAAATTGAAGGAGTACGAGCGGAAGTGTGACGCGAGAGAGAGTACGAGAAGAAGAGCACGACGATATGGTGAACTCGCTCTACTGTAATGTGTAGAGCATAGTGAGTTCTTATTAGGTTTTTACAAAAGAATATGTGTACATACCTGGCGGCCCGCCCACTTACCTGGGCGACCACATTGGGCTTTATACCCCAAAAACCTCCCACTTAAAGTCCAATGTGGTACTTTAAGTGTGAGAGAAGCTACTATACAAGAGATGTAGAGAAGTGATGTACTACCCTACACCTAACTGCTTACGAAAATGCGCAAAGCTCTCTGAGGGAGGTCCTTTTGTAAGTAGATCAGCAGGATTTTCTGTGGTGTGAACTTTGACAAGCTGAATTTGCTTATCCTCGAGCATTTCCCTGATGAAATTATACTTCACATCCACATGCTTTGTCTTTGAGTGATAAACTAGATTGCGATCTAGTCGTATAGCACTCTGACTATCACAATATAACACGGGCATCTCTTCTTTGATTCCCAAATCTGTTACTAGTCGATTAAGCCAAATCGATTCTTTGCATGCCTCTGATGTTGCAACATATTCAGCCTCTGTAGTAGACTGAGTAACACAATCTTGTAATCTAGAACGCCATTATACTGCTCCACCAGCCAATGTAAAGACATACCCTGACGTAGACCTTTGGTTGTCTAAGTCACCTGCATAATCTGAGTCTGTTAAACCCTTTACACTTAGCTCCTGACTCCCATAGCATATACGCATACTCTTTGTAGCTTTCAGGTATCTCAATATTCCTTTCCCTGCTTCCCAATGTTTCTTGCCTGGGTTAGACATGTATCGACTTACTACTCCCACTGCAAATGCAATGTCTGGGCGAGTAGCAATCATTGCATACATCAAACTATCCACTGCAGAAGCATATGGAATCTTATCCATTTCAGCCTGTTCTTCCTCAAACATAGGACAATCTTGTTTGCTAAGTTTCACATATGGTGGCAATGGAACACTCAATGTCTTTCCCTTCTCCATATTGAAACGTTGCAAAACCTTGTCAATATACTCTGTTTGAGATAACCAAATCAACTTCTTTGATCTGTCTCTCTCAATGCGCATACCAAGTATATGACTTGCCTCACCCATGTTTTTCATGTCAAATGATTTTGCCATCTTTGACTTCAAAGCTAAAATTTCTTCCAAGTGCTTGCCAGCAATCAACATGTCATCCACATACAAAATAAGGATCAACCAACTACCATCCTTAGCCTTCTTTGTATATAGACAGTGATCGAACTCACTACGTTTGTAGCCTTGGTGATTGTTTTAATCCATAAAGACTCTTTAACAACTGGCATACCAAATCTTCCTTGCCTTTAATAGTCTTTTTTACAAGAAGAAAGTGTGCTTGCTTGCTAAACCTATCGACTATTGTCCACATTCCCGTATTCCTATGGATAGACTTGGGTAATCCAAAGATAAAATCCATGGATATACTCTTTCATGGTGAATTAGGGATTGGCAATGGCTGGAGTAATCCAAGTTTCTTCCCTCTTATCATATTTAGTCTTTTGACATACCACACACTTTGAAACATACTCTTGTATATCCACTTTCATGGTAGGCCAATAGAAGTACGTCTCTACTCCCCAAAGAGAAGGTTGAATGCCTCTATGCCCCGCATAGGGAGGATCATGGGATTCATACATGACTTTCTCACACGAAGGAAGTGGGTGGTAACACATAGCCTATTGCCATGGAGAAGATAACCATCCTGCAAGGTGAATGGTTCTTCTTTCTTCCCCAATGCAAGGGATGCCATTATGTCTTTAAAGCCAAGGTCTGTAGCATATTCATCTATCATGGAAGATAGATCATTGTGGGTTGCTATAGACGTCGCATTTGTAATGAAAATGGCCTATGAACTTTGAGAAAAGCGGAGTTAAGAGAATTAGAGTGAGCATTTTTGTGAAATTACTTTGAGAACATAGAGGGTGAACTTAATTGATGGTAGCAACGTAAAAATAGTACTTAATTAACTTGGCATAAACAATAGTTTTGCAAGAGCGAGAGATAATTAGAGAACATGACAATAGTTGAGGACCGGATTTACTTGGAGCCGGTCCCCCTTCCAAAAGGCGTTTGTATAATAGATTCTCCCATCAAGAGAGACTTGATACAATACAATCTTTGTGTTCCTTGTGACCTAGGTAATGCAATGAAGATGGAAAGCTTCATGCATCACAAGCATAGCTTAAACTTTGCAAAAAGCATTAACTATCCAAGCCTCAATTCCAAGGCCTCAAACACCTTCGAAGGTGGAGATAGGTAGCGGGGAATGAGGGTAGGGAAGAGGAAGAAGAATCATCCATAGGAGAAAGAAATAGTTCCTCACTTATCATCACTCTTCTTGCTTTTTCGATTTTTGGAGGTTTTGCAACCATTGCTTCTTTTGGTGGCGCTCCTTTGTAAGGCTTAAGTAAGCTCTCATGGAAAACATTGTGCATGAGCCAATGGTTGGGCAACTTTATTTGATAAGCCATCTCATTGATTAGCTTAAGAATTTAAAAAGGACCATAGTATCTTTTTGCTAGTTTAGCATAATACTCTTGGTGGCCCGTAGGATTCTTGCATGTAATATGGCTTAGACGAGCCCTGAAAAACTTTGCAAGACCCAATCATTTTCCTTAAAGGCTAAGGCTCTTCTATGCTTATTAGTAGCATACCTTTTTGCCTTTTCTTTGAGATGGATATAACCTCTTTAATCTTTGGAAAAGATTCTTGTGAGTCTCAGCTATAGTCATCAGTAGCGAAGATATTCCCATGTACTTTAAGTAGTAAGGACTTTTGGATCTTCCCTCTTTAACCCCGAAAGGTGCTTTCCCTAGAGAAGTATTTACAATGTTATTGTACGCATACTCTATAAGAGGTTGGTACTTCACTCATTGAGAACGTTGATCTACTTCCATGACATAGGATTTTAATAGATTCAAGAATTGTTAGATTAGTTATTTCACTTTGGTTATCCGTTTGTGGATGATAGACCGAAAGAGAAATTTAATCTACTTTCTAGATTCTCAAAGAGACCCTTCTAGAAATTACTGGTCATTTTAAGATCTTTGTCCGACACTATGGATGTTGGCAAGCCATGATACTTGAAAATTTGAGATCTAAAGAGGGTTGCCATTTGATGTGCTTTAATAGTCTTTTTGACAGGCATAGAGTGTGTTTTCTTGCTAAGACTGTTGACTAAAACAATCCAAGCTGTTTCCCTCAATCAAATTTCAATTATGTTATACCACGCATTTTGAAACATACTCTTGTATGTTTACTTTTCATGGTAGATCAACAGAAATACATTTTTACTTCTCGAAGAGTAGAATATGGAATCCCTCTTTGCCTCGCATAAGGAGAAGCATGGGATTCATACATGACTTTCTTATTGCATGACAACAACATAGATGTGTGGATAGATTGGATGGGGACAATTACCCTATGGGGGCTTACATGATGCAACATGTTCTTGTGTCAAAGGGTGTCTAGAATATTGTGTAGGGCATTAATGTACGTCCTAGTTCTGAGGATGTAGGCGATGTTGAGGATCTTGCAGGTCTTGCTGCAAGGATTGTTGTTGTTAGAGTTGTTTTGCCTACGGGTGAGTAACACATAGCCTATTGCCGTTTGGAAGATAACCATCCTTCAAGCTGAATGGTTCTTTTTTCTTCCCTAATGCAACTGCTGTAATTACCTACTTAAAGTCTCGGTCAGTAGCATAGTCATATATCATAAAAGATAGATCATTGTGAGTTGCTATAGACACCACATTTACCCTTGGCCGTTATGAAGGTGCATCAACCACTTGATTGTGCTTGCCAACAATGTGAGAAATATGAAATTTAAATTGCGAAAGAAAATTTTCCCACCTCATTTGTTTGTCGGAAAGCTTGGCTTTCGTCATGAAGTACTTGAGGTTTTGGTGGTCTGTTTGTAAAATGAATGGAGTCCCCAATAAATAGTGCTTCCATGTGTTTAGGACATGTAGAACAGCTAAAAGCTCTTTCCCATAAATGCCCAAGACCCATTCATCCATATTGAGCCTTTGGCTCTCATATGCTATGGCATGCCCTTCTTGAAGCAAGACTTCTCCAAGGCAATCACCACAAGCACCACAGTGGACCTCAAATGGCTTTGAGGTTTCCAGAAGCATGAGGACTGTTTGAGAGGTAAGCTTCTCTTTGAGCTTGTCAAAAGAATTTTTCTCCTTGGTAGTCCATGAATACTTAACGTTCTTCTTTGTTAAGTCATGTAATGGTCCTGCTATTTGAGAAAATTTTGCTATGAAGCGTCTTTATTATGCACACATACCAATAAAGCTTCTTGGATTAGGCCATGCTTTTATCACCTCCAACTTTGATGGATCCATACGGATACCATCTTGACAAATAATGTGACCTGAATATTGAATCTCTTGTAAAATAAAATTCACTTTTCTTTTGATTAATGAAAAGCTTATTCTCTCTTACAACTTGAAAGATTACCTGGAGGTGTCACTTGTACTCCTCAAGAGAATTTGAGTGGCTTGAAGATTTTTGTCCATCGTGAGTTTGAATGCGGCTGGAGCATTTGTCAGGCCAAAACTTGTAACTTATCAAATAGATCTTCTACCCACGACATGGGAAATCCTTTTTTTTATAGTGATCCTATTTAGTGCTCTATAGTCGACACACATGTGATATGTGCCATCTTTCTTTTGCATTAAAAGCATTGGTGAACAGAATGGAGAGGAGCTAGGCCTCACCATCCCTTTTTCCACCAATTCATGCACTTGCCTCACGATATCCTCTTGTTGAGCTTGTGTGAAACTCAATAAGGAGGTTTATTAGGCGGTGAGCTTCCTACGGGGCTTCCTAGTAGAAGCTCTATTGCACGGTCATCATCCCCTCATTTTGGAGATAGCTCACTAGGGATGTCATCAATGAAAACATCTTGGAATTTATTTAGGAAATTAGACAAATCTATTCCTCTTAATTCCCTTTATTGCTACTTGTGAAAACAATAAAATCATTTACAGATTCTCTAACAAAAATCATATATGCAAAACTAGAGCTTTTCATTGACTTATCAAAAGCAAGAGTATTTACTAGGGATGTGGTGTTCCCTGACTCATTAGCATCTATGTACATACTCTTTTCCCTATAGGTGAAGTAGATTCTCCTTTCAGGGAACTTCATGTTGGTAGCCATGTGGTTGGACCATGCTGCTCCTAGGATAACATCCTCATGTTGGAGAGCAGAGATAAAAAAGTCTTCTTTGTCGATGTAGCTTTGGACATGAAGCCTCAACTTCCCAATCAAGGGAGTAAAGGAGGCTTGCTATCCCTTGAAAGCTGCATCGACAGTTACAGTATCTCCCATCTCAAAATCTTGAATGCCCAACTTAGTGGCCAACTCCATTGATATGAAGTTGTGAGTAGAGCTAGAGTCAAAGAGAATAAGGGAATCATTCTCCCCTACTTTTTCCCAAGCATAAGAATGAGCCTTTGCAATGAGTATCCTCTTTTGGAGCTTCAACCATGGAAGCTCTATGAGTGTCATTTTGTACATTTCTTTTGGGGCAAGAACAATAACCATGTCCTTGCTCCCCACACTTAAAGCATTTATGGTCTTTACGAAAGGCCTCTAATTCTTCGAGACAGAGCTTATTTTCACCTTTGTAAGCTCCTTTCTCCTTGGTCTTGTTGTTTTTAGTGTTGTTGTTGCCTTGGGAAGAATTTTGAGCATTGCTCTTCCCTTTAGCTTCATTTTGATACTTGTTTTCCATGGGCTTGAAATTTCTTCTCGCCCCTAGATGGAAATTGATCCTTGAAGCAACCATAATGTGGTGGATGATAGTGCCAGGCCATTGTGAGTTGACATACGCCGCCATTTCATCAGGTAATCCTGCACAAAATTGTTGATTTTGTTCAACAAAGTCTATCCTTTGAAAGATTGTAGCTTTGAGATGTAAATCCCAAAACTTGTCTATATATTTGTCGATAGACTCGTTAAAGAGTAGCTTCAAACTCGCCATTCGGTGAGCACTTTTTCCTTGGCATCGCTTGCAAGATATTGCTTCATTAGGGAAACTCGTAGAGTTTTCCATGTCTTTGGGGCTTCACCGTTGCCACAAAGGCTAGCCCACCATTGACAATCAAATTTCTGGAAGTGCATAGCTACATGGTGTAGCTTGGAGGACTTTGTGAAGCCCTCGTCTCCAAATGGATGAAGGCCAATACTTTGTCGGTGGCACCAAAGGTGCCATAGGTAAGAAAAGAGATACTCTTTCCTCCCTCTTTGAATTTCTTGAGCTTTTGGGACCTTCGCCATACTGGCTAAGTTTTGCGATGTCCTGTCCTCTCTTATTCTCTAAGAGAAGAACTATTGCTTTCGTCGGAAGAGGAGGAAGCAGAAGAAGAAGGAGAAGAGGTTGACATCTTTCTTGCTTCTTTCTTCCTTTTTTTCCTCTCTTCCCTTTCGGAGTGACGAGGAGAAGGCCTATGGATTGACCATTTCCGCTTGGGAGGAGTTGGCAATTGTTTAGATGGCCGTCTTCGTGGAGTTATATCTTCAGAGGAACTTAAGGATTCACTTCTTTCTCATTCTTTGGATTCCTCCTCTCTTATGGGAGAGAGTTTTCTTTTGGACGTCTCATCAAGAGACCTCCTAATATGTTAGCAGCGGTTAACATAGGCTACACCGAATATGCATCAAGCGAGAGATATACTATGGTTGTGCATAATATTTCCAACTCACTTTGTATAAGTCTTGGGCTCACTTGGAGTTCGAAAGTTGTATGTGTAGTTAGAGGGCTCAATCTTAAACCCATAGTAGAAGGGATTGTGGTGAAAGCCTTTATGCAAGGAGGCTTCATTCTTGAGTATCCACTCTTGAGGATCCACTTTTGAGAGCTCTCTCTCTCTCTCTAAAGTGTTCACTCTTTGGTATAGCCTTGAGCTTAATGTCTATGCTTGAGAGGCTAGTGCTAACCATTGTAATTAGAGTAAGCTCTTCTTGATTAATCTAATTATTATTTTCTCATTAGTCTACTTCTTCTCTACATTTCATAGTCATGAAGTAGTATTAAACTTTCATTATTCTGGATATGAGAGATGTATGTACTTCTTGATAGTAACCACTCGTATCTCTCTACGAGCAATTGATTTGCGATATTTAGCATCACAAATTAGGTCGATTAAGTTCGGTCTTAATCTTGTAATTTGTGTGTGTGCCCTATTCTTTGCTTGTGTGTAGATAGGTTTTATGAAGCTCTAGCACCATTCACCTCATGTGTGTAAGCTATTGATGAAGTGCCGTGATTGACATGTGGTAATTAGTGTGTGCTTATCATTAGTGTGCTTGGGGTTTCTAGTTTATGGCAAGTCGGACTTTGGTGGACTTGATGTGTGTAGGAGTTGTTTGATTAGTGATTAGAGTAGGTTTAGAGTTAGACTTGCCATGGCTAATCTCTACTTGCAATGGAGAGGTGATCTCTTGAATCCTCTATTCCATTCATCCGATGCTCGTGTGTGTAAGCTATTGATGAAGTGCCGTAATTGACATGTGGTAATTAGTGTGTGCTTATCATTAGTATGCTTAGGGTTTCTAGTCTATGGGGCAAGTCGGACTTTGGTGGACTTGACGTGTGTAGGAGTTGGTTAGATTAATGATTAGAGTATGTTTAGAGTTAGTCTTGCCATGGCTAATCTCTACTTGCAATGGAGAGGTGATTTCTTGAATCCTCTATTCCATCCATCTGATGCTCGTGCTTCCATGCCCTAGCCGGGTTGTTGATCCACGGATTTGATAATTTTGTGTGGGTTACGATTAGGTCGTGCTACAACGCCTCCCAACATTTGGCACCGCTGCTGGGGATCGATAACCTAAGCTAGTGAGTTTAGGATGTGTAGAATAGAGTAATTTCACTACTAATTTGTTGGTCTTTGAGTGTGTGTAACTCAATTTTTGGTTTGATTTGATGATGATGTGCAAGAAATTGATGCTAATGTTGAGTTATGAATACCCCAAATCCCCAATTCAACTCCCAATTTCACTAATTTCATGCTAACCCTTGCTAATTTTGCTTTTTTCCATGCTAATTTTACTAATTTCATGCAAATTTTTACTAATTTTGACTAACCTTGCTAACCTAACCACAAACATTTTAAGTGTAATGAATGTTAAATCCCCTTTTTAGAGGTGGAATCATCACTCTAATCAATTTAATTGTACCAATTTATGGCTATTTGATGATTTGAGTGTTTGATTTTGACCTACAAATGGTGAATTTTGGAGCCGATTTGATGGTGCACACACTTGTGTGTGCAATGATGCGTCTTCACGTGGAGCAAAGGAATAGCTTGGAGTGTAATTACTATGTAAGTGCACTCACATGTTATGTCAATTTTTGATTGATTAATGAGGTTCAATGTCGCTAATTATTTGCTAAAATTAGGTGTGTAACACAAATTGACCTACACTTTGCACCTAATTTGATACACTTGGAATGAATTTGATAGTCAAATTTTGACTAATGAACTTTGTGTGAGTCAAGATAATGCTTCTCATCAAGAATTCATGTGTGTGCATAAAAATCATTGTGTGTGTAATGCCCCAAAGAAGGAAAAAATTGCCATCTTGAAGCACACACTAAAAATACACCCATAAAAGCGTGCACACAATTTTTTGATGATGGCATACCCACTTGCAGACCTTGTACCCATTATCAGCAGCCCTTATTGCTCATTCACACACACACACACACAAGCACGCTCATGATTACTGCCCCACCCTGTTGCATTTGCTGCCGTCTACTGTGTGTGAGAGAGAAAGAGAGTGAGTGTGAGCTTCATCCTCCCGCTACGCCCGGCTCGCTCAACACATTGGAGATCCGACTGCACCATTGTTGTAGGCTCGAGGAGAGCTACGCGACAACGCCAAGCATTACACGCGAGACGAAGCGCACACATCGACGCATCTACGAGCTATTTGTGGCCGTAAGTGTATCAAACGATGTCTGTTTTTTGCGTGCTAGTAGTCTATAGAATCGTGGCGACATAAGCTACGCATAGGTACTCATAAATTTCAATTTCGGGCACTTTCAAAATTCTGCTCTGTCATCCTACGCGTTTTCCGCTGATGGGTTTAGAGTGAGGGTTTTGAGTGTAGAAGCTTATGGACAGGTGTATCCTAGTGAGGGGATGGTGTTCCTTAAGTTTTGTACGAATCTGGCATGATTAGGTGAGTTACCTTCCGTATGTGTGTATGTGGCTAGGTGATGTAGTTGAGAGCAGTGAGGTTCTTGATTGTGGTTTAGTTGGCCTTCCAGAGTGTTGTATGTGTAGGATGGTCTCAGCCTGACAAGCTAAAGAGATTTCCTCCGTGTGCCTATCGTGTCATCTGTGTCCTCGATTGACATTATGTAGATCTAGGTAGTGTTTGCGTGCACTTCATGGGTGTGTGAGTCGCTCTCCGTCCAACATTGGCGCCGTTGCCGGGGACATAAGGACCTAAGTAGGTTTCCTACTAACACTCGTGTGATGGTTTCTTGATTTAGTTTCGGCTAAAGAAAGCACTTTTCTTAAGTGGATCCGGAAGAGGATATTCCGTGATCAAGTGGATAGCCAGGAAGCGTGTGTCTTGCCGAGGGTCTGCGACTAAATAGGTTTAGTTAGGATCTGTGGATTAGAGTAGTTGTTGGTGGTCGAGTGATTTGTGAGGTGATAAAAGCGTTTACTAGTCCGTGTGTGGCAGTGAAGCGTTTTTCTACTCATAGATGCAAAACCCCATATGATTTGTAGGAGTAGCTTTAGGTAAGTGATCCGATTATGATCTAGAGCTATTTAGCATTGAATTATTTGCTAAAGTGCTTGATTGCATTTGAATCACGGAAAAGTGTGATTTTGAGGGTAAAAATGCATTAAACAAGCTTTTGTGGATATTTTTGTATGACTGACTGATGTTGTGCATATAAAAGAGCATTTGCAAGGGTTCTGTGAAGAAAACCTGCAATTCTGTAAACATAGACATCCTACGCGTAGGATGTCTCAAGGGGGTTCTGGAGACCAAATTTGAAAATTTTGATTGCACCAGTGTGTTCAGAGGGTAGGTTTTACCCTAGTAACATATTGACTTGGGTGTTTTTCCCTATTTTTGTTGACCAAAAGCCAAAAGGCGGAGTCAGAAAACGTAAAATTTCAGAAAAGGCTTAAATTGAGTGATTTTTGCATGTTTTTGCAATTGTGAAGCATACTTGCACTTGCTGAGAGCATAAGGAAGCATCAGGGACACTTCAGTCTAAAAAAACAAGCAATAGACATCCTATGCGTAGGTTGTCTACAGGGTGATTTGGGCACTTTTTTGAAAATATGAGGTTACCAATGTGTTTAGAAGGTAGGTTTTACCCTATTTTCACCTAGAAAGTGAAAATTTGACCAAATTTTGACAGATCAAAGCCAAAAGACGAGAATTTCCAGACATCCTACCCAAATTGTGTCCAAGGCCTAATTTTGAGACCAAACCATAGGATGACTCCATAGGCATGTTCTAAATGTTGTATTGAGTGCATGTGATAAATTTCATCTCATTTGGGTCAGTGAAAGGGAAGATTGAGCGGACTTTAGCACTTTTGACTGAAAAAGACTAGAACAGCTAAAATTGGGGTCTTTTGAAATCCAAACCAAAATCTGAGCATATCACTGGGTTGATGATATCAAGGGGAAGCTTTGGGTCAAGTATGGGGTCAAACATGCCAAAACGCGTAGGATGTCATATGTGTGATTTTGCACTCTAAACTTAATTTTGAGCATACCACAGTGATCAGCACCTAAAGGAGAGTCTGTGGTTCAAATTTGGGGCAATTCTGAGCAGCTAGACATCCTACGCGTAGGATGTCTAAGGCATGATTTAGAGGCCAAATTCAAACTGTGGACATAGCAGGGTTTTGTATAGCCTTAGGCAAGCCTCCTAGTCAATTTTGGTCCAATTTGGAGTTGATTTGACTTAGGAATTCATCAGAATAGACATTAGGCTTTTGGAACAGATTCTTGATCATTTGACCAACCCATAGGTGTCAGAATCAAAAAGTAAAAATAGCTGTGAGCTTAGCACATCAAGGGGAAGCTACAGTGCAATTTTGAGCTGAAACAGAGCAAAAAGACATCCTACGCGTAGGATGTCTCCAGCTTGATTTAGGACTCCAAACCAACTTATGAGCACACCACTGTGATCAGCACATCAAGGAGAAGCTGGGGTGAAAATTTCAAGTCATTCTGAGCAAAAAGACATCCTACGCGTAGGATGTCTGAAGGCCATTTTTAGGTCCAAATGAAATTCTGAGCATACCATTGTGTTGCTGGACTCAAGGGGAGTCTCTGGACCAAATTTTGTTAAATTCTGAGCATATAGACATCCTACGCGTAGGATGTCTCCAAGCCAGTTTTAGGGTCCAATTGTGCTTTTAACCACACAGAAGTGTTCACAGTGTCACAGAGATCCCAAATCTTTTTTCAAAATTGAATTTGGACTCATTTTGACCAGTCTAAACTGCATTTCACTATTTTGGCCATAACTTTCACAAACGGTATCGGATTAGAAAAGTTTTTATATCAAAACGTAGCCTGGGAGCGGCTTTACAGATCTTAGAGCAAAACTTGAACTAAATGCATGCCAACGGCAACCCTTTAGTTCAATTTTGAAAAAAACATCGTTTGAGACCTCAAAATTCATCCGGAAGTCAGGGGTGTCTGAAAGCGACAATTTGCGAGAATTGTGACGAAAAGGTTGCGGTTTTGGACATAGTTTCGACTTTTCCCTAACCAAAGCACTTGAACACAGTGGACTAAGTCTACTTGAACCAAGTAAAAGCTCTTAAGACTATAAATCATGTATACCCTAGATTCAAACGCAGCTTACACAAGCTCGGAGATCCCGACGATAGAGGAATATCCTCCCACAATGGATCTTCCAAACTTGCAATTGATAAAGACCCATCTTGTTGAGAGAGTTTGGATGATTGGTCATGAGAGTGAAGGACTATATAGATACATTGACGACAATGAGGTCAATCTTTATAGGTGCTCAGATCCATACCTAGAAGAGATAACGGATTACAAGCTCTTATATGTCTACACATACGGAGTCGACTGTCAATGGAGATCTATAGTTGTCGACAAGTATGGACGAGAATACAAAGTTGTAGAAAGCACAAATCCACAGACTGCACTAGAAAGAGGTGGATATTTGGTCAATGAAGGACCACAAATGCCTCCACCAAACACGAGAATTCCTATAGGAATTTCAAGAAGAGAGCCACCAAGATTCCCTTCAAGAGCGATAACGAGAGAAGGATTGGGAGAGTCTCTGCTTAGACTTGTAGACAATCGACGAGTTAGACCATCCCAAGTCCAGAAATGGGTAAACAGAAAATACTCCGGAGATAAAGATCCGAGAGATCACGTAGCGGCTTTTAAAAGAGTGATTAGAGCAGAGGAAGTTTCAGATTTTGCGAGACAGTTTGCGGGATTTGGATTGACTCTAGAAGATGATGCAGCTACATGGTTCGACTCGGTGGAAAAACGGGATTTTGAGACCCTAGATGAGCTGTTTGAGGAGTTTATTGAAGAATTCTCGCCAAAAGGCATTGCTCACAACACGGTCTCGCAAATCCATAGATTCAAACAGAAACAGAATGAATCAGTACGCAAAGCATCATTACGGATCAAGAGATATGTTAAGCTCTGTCCGAGAGCAGAATTACCTACGCAAGCACGACTGATGCTAATCTTTATCCAGGGAATGAGAAATGCGTGCCTTCAAAAGGATCTGCATATGATAAGGAGGATGACGCTAAACGAGTTGATCAAAAAAGCTCTTTATCTAGTGGATAACTGTGAGGCATACAAAGAAAAGGACTTAAAGAGTCAAGGAGATGACACATCCTCTCAGCACAGTGTTTCATAGATAAGTGAGTCCATGGCCAAGTGAACGGCACCCATTGATCAAGAAAAGCTTATCGACGACTTGGTCAAGAGGTTGACTCCTCTTGTAAGGTCTGATTCGGGAGAGCCAAAGTGGTGTGAAATTGAGAGAAAATGGACGAACCATACGGGGGAAGAGTGCTATTATAGCATGGAAAATGCTAGGGAGAGGTATGTACAACCTGTTCCAGAAGCACCTACTCCACCTAGATACATTACGGGGAATGCGCCAGGACCAGTAGGAGTTTTAAGGCCACAACTTGTCTTAGGACAACAACCTCCGCTGCCAGGTGCTAGAATGCCGGTAGACATGAGATACATGCCAATGATGGAAGCATCAAATAAACCAACGCCAGTACCAGCTACAATGTGGTATAGCAACCAAAGTGAGTACTACCCTTCGGAGCAACAAAATGTGAGAGAAACACATGGAGTGGTGAGGCCGGTACAACCTCCACCTCCTGGGTTTCAGTCGAAAGACAGAAGGTATGAAATGGACGAAAGGACATTGCGATTCATTGCAAATAGCGGCTTATCTAGGTCAAAGCTTGCTTATAGCCAAGAGGAAATGCTAAATGAATCTCCTCAACCAGAGACAGATTGTCACAAAAGTCGTGACAACCACTTGGTCAAACAATGTCCTCATACGGAGATCACTGAAGTAAATGCCTATTGTCTTGAGTGTGGCATCACTCACTTGATCCCTGATTGCCCGAAAAAACCAAACAAAATCAGGAAAATCACGACAAATGTATCAGGGATTGTTCAACTACCTAGTAGCTCAGAAAATGAAAATGTCATACCAGTTCAATAGTTACGAGAGCACAAGCTCAAAAGAAAGCTGATGAGAATCCAGAGACAAAGAACACGGAAAGTGACACGAGTCCAAAGACAGATGATGAACCAAAGACAAACGCACCTAGTCAGAAAACCAAGAGCAAACAAAATAGTTGGAAAGCTAGAAAGACTAGGATGAAAGCACACAGGGAACGAGAGCAAAAATCCCTAGCTGAGAAGCTTACCGAAGCTCAGGAGAAGATAAAACAACATGAGGAAAAGGAGGCACCTTCTCTTACATAGATGGTTAAACCTCTAGAAGAACCATCCACGGATGAGAAACCGAGAAGTGCTAGTTTAGGAGGATCTGTGTTGGCAGAGAAGGTTAATGAGACATTAGATGCCCTCTTGAAAGCCTATGATGTGAAGCTCAAAAACAACCAAACCCAAGAACAAAGGTGGATGACATATCCCTTTTTCTATTACCTTAGGTGCCTCATCGAGTTGCAAGGGTGGTAAGGTACTCTCCCATGAACGAACTTGAAGTAGTGCATCAGGTAATAATTGAACAATGGGAGGTGTGGATTCCTTTGTAGCTCTATGGAGGTCCACTATTGTAGGTGGAGGATGTGGAGAATCTTTTACCTCTTTGGATGCATTACATGAGGAGCTAGAAGCTTCATGGGACTCCCCCCCTCCTGAGCTAGGTGGAACAAATTGTTCTTTCTTCGGTACCCAAACTAGCTCTGGAGCGGGTGTGTAACAATCTATGATTTTTTTCTTTCCGTGATTGTCGATTTGTTTTGGAGCTACGGGATTGAGTTCACATGGGTAAGGTGATAGGTAAGAACACAATCTACATTTTGGCACCCAGATTTGATCATTTCCTTGATAGTAGCCTTGCGCTTCCAATAGTCGTTTAGGAATCCAACGTCACGTTTCCTTACATTTCTTGGGATGAGTGAGACATTTCTTACAAGGCTTCTGTTTTTTAGCACTAGAGATGGTCGCTAAAGAAGCTTTAGGGACCCACTTGTATGTTTTCTTTGTTACATTAGGATGAGCCTTGTCAGAAGCTATATGCATTGCTTGTAGCATATTTAAGGGTACGGGCATTTCATTCCCCTCAGGTGTTACCCAGGTCGTCCCACTATTCCCCCAAGTGTCTATGGTTGCTGCTAGGTGGACCCAATCCACATTGTCCGACTCAATCATCCCAGGTAGTACATCCATATAAGGAGAATCTTCCCCAACATCAGTGTCCACTTTACACGTGTAACAATACTGCAATGGGGCTGAGTGAACTGTGGTGTCAGATGTATGATCAATTATAAACTTGTTTCCTAGAGGATGTGCTCGACCCATCACAAGATCCACTCGAATGACAGAATCTTGGAACTGCAAGTAGACATGGTTTTTAGACCAGTCATGCACCATTTTTGCTTCCCTCATGAAAGGATGTCCTAAGATCATCTCCGATGCCATAGTGTGTTTGGAGAAATCCATAACAATGAAGGTAATCCTTATTTTATGTCCAAAGACCTTGATCTTGAGATCTTCTAGCATACCAATAGGTTTAACAATAGATCCATTGGCCATCTTCACTACTATGGTGGTGGTCGCAAGGTGAGGTCTTCCCATAGTTTCCCAACAATTTTTAGTCACAATGCTAACCCCAACGCCACCATCAAGGATTCCCTTCACAGTTAATCCCTTAGTAGTGATTGGTATGGTAGCATTGGATTCATCACCCTCAAAGTATTGTCCCAACTTGTTAACAGGTATTTCTATAACAAGGTTCTCATCTAGGTTGGGTTGTGGATCTATCTGTTCCTCCTCTATTGGCATCTCCTCAGCTCCATCCATCTATGCAAATTGTGGAAGCCCAAACTTCAGTTCTCCATTGCGGAAGGCTCGAAGAGCTGAGAGTAGCTCGGGGTCTTTATATAGTTTGGACATGATGGTGGTTCTAACTTCCGAAGACATGAAATCCATCAACTTGGCAATGTTTAACGGCACCTTTTGGCATTGAGTCCCTTGACGTGGGGAAGATGGGATCTCCATTTCTTCGATAGGATCAGGTAGTCCCTCTGTAAACATTCTTTCCATCAAGAAGTGAGTACGCCCACTTTCCCATGACTTTAAGTCACTTTCTTCTTGGATGACACTAGGTATATCCAAGGGTCTATGGACTTGGTGAGGTTGTTGTTGCGTAGGGAACACGGTGTCTGTAATCTGGATCTTCCTAGGTGCTGGTTCTAGATCCCTTTGGGTATCTTCTACCAAACTCCTTAATTGCTTGACTCGCTCAATTTCCTCTGTAGGGTTTGGGTAAGTTCCTATCTTCTTTTTGGATCCTGGCCATTGTGGCTCATGAAGATCTTCCTTGTTGGTTTCTATGTTAGTGGTAGTTTTGATCTCCATGGTTTCACCTGAAATAGAATCTTCTTCAGCGTCATTCATATATACGGGGTCGTCACCAGTCCCTATGTTGGTCTTTGAACTGGGGTCCGACTTCGCTGCTTTTTGCGATCTCTTTCTTCGTGTTTTCTTCTTTTTCTGAGATTGGGCAATTGATGCCGCGCCTCTTTCCTCAAGAACATAATTTTGTTTTTAACACCTATTTAGGAAAATAGGAAAAAATTCACACATTTGGGACGATTCTTTGTGTCTCATGGACTTGAGGTAAGGTTGTATTGTACTAGGTTGTTGCACATATGAAAACTGAGATACAATGTTTACTGGATGCTTATGAGTTTGCAAGATCCAATATGGTCCGTTTTCAACAACCATACTATACACTGGAGTGTTTTTGCACATGTTAGTTTACACACACACACACACACACACACACACACACACACACACACACATGCTCATGCACCGAAAATTTTCTTCCCACACATGCTTCATTTGATAAAACAATTAAAATGTAAGTTGCAAGAAAAACTTGGGTGACTAATGTGAAAAAAAACACCATTCATATTGAATAAGATTTCTTGAAGATTACAAAGGTGGGATGCGATTATCAATGTTGATAATGACCATAGCTATGGGTGGACTAATTGGACCCATTGCTAGAAGATTACAAAGTTGAAAGGCGAATGCTAAGCGATCATTCCTGTTCATTTGCATTGACATTTGATGGTGCCTCATGTTCATCAAGTTTCAACTGACTCTCTTTGGCCTTGAGGATTATTGCCTTTGGAATCTTGATTTTTTCAGGAATTCGTCCACCCTTGGGCTTCCATGCCCAAATGATGCAGCTAGTGTCTTCCCAACGTTGAGGATCATTGATGTTCTCTCTCCAATACTTGTTCCAACAATCCTTGTAAACCTCCACATCACTTGCATTCTTCTTCTTTGAAATTGGTGCCCATTATTGTATCTTCACTTGAAGATAGGTTGCCGAGTCATTGTTCTGATCAATATCTGTTGCTACCACTCCTAACCAAATTGGGTAATTTTCATCACAAGGTTGCACAAGTACAAAGTCTCCCTTTGTCACATCAAGAGTTGGATTGAACTCCTCAGCAGGTTTGTTGCGCATTGGACCACAATAGTGGCCCTCTATTATGTCAAGTGCTTCATCTAGACCATCTTCCAATGGAACTTCAAGAGGATGATCTTGTTCACGCATACTCCTTGGCCAAAAGTCATCAAATAAAGTGTTTTCACTTTGTCCAGGGTTTTGCATAGCTTGCATGAGATTCTCCTAGTACATAAGAACTTGGTTGATCCACCTAGCATACTCACTTTCATCTCCTTTCTCTTGCAAGTGATCTTTCGACAAACTAACATACTTCTTTATTCCTTCCATAACTTTCTCACTATCTTTAACATACTCAAAGGGTGGTAATACTTTTGGAAGACCTTCAGGAAGCTTGGCTCCTCCTTGGTCATTTCTCTTCCATAACTCTATACCATTTTCGGGTAACCAATCCACTTTTTTAGGGTGCACTTCGTATTGCATCAAAGGTATTCCATCACTCATATAGAACCTAAATTGCAATGGCTTTGAATGACCCACTAAGCTATCTGCTCCATCATGTAAGAACCCCTTTACAAATCCTTTAAAGTCTGCCACCTTTTGTAGGAGAAAAGGTGCTAGATGCATGCTAACACACTCACTGAAGATCTTCATCAAATGTGGAAATGTAAAAATGGCTTGTTTTCTAAGCTTCTCATAAAAGCGACTGAACAATGCATCAATGTCTTCATGAGTGTGACCAACCATAAGAAATCCAAGTTGCACAGTGTCAAAGACTCCTCGTGCAACCAACAATGATAGGTATGCAATAACATATCGATTCTTATTTTCTGAACCACAATTGTCAAGTTGCAACAACAATGTTCTTGGCAACCTCTTGAACCCAAATACATTGCCATCCTCCTGTACATGTGCATTAGTACCAAAGATTGATTGCATCCTTGGATAATCATTTCCCTGTCTAGAAGAAAAATTCTCAGTGTCCACATTCACATTTGTGATTAGATCAGTCTTTGCCTCTTCATTCTGAGCACTCTGTTCCTTGCAGTACTGGTTTTTCTCCTTAAGCACTTTCATATGGTGATAGAGAGAAGCTGTAGACAAAACACAATAAAAAAGATTTGTTCGGGTTCTACACTTGAGTTTTCTAAGCTCAAGTCACCAAACATATGTTTATCTCTTCTTTCTAAGTTTCTTAGACATTTTGAGAGAGATGCAATTGTGAAGTTGGGATCACTCGGCCATAATCCCAATGCAAAGTGACCATAAGCTGTTTTTCCATGTCCATGAGTGAGCATTCCTGTCAAGGATACTGGAAGCCTCTCAACTCCATTGAGAGATTTTGGAACTGGTTTAATTTGTGGTATAGCAGTCTTACTCTGGTCCATCTTGTCATGTATAATGCACAAGAACTTGGTTGGATTCATTTTTGAAGAGCTCCTCCAAGCATAGTACAGATTTCTACAGCTCATTTGTTGCAACATGTGTGATCTCCTTTGTGCCATGTATCTAGCACGCTCCACCTGTTTTTTGGTAGACTCCAGCTTGACCTTTATGGATGTGCAAATTTCACATTGAGAGAATGTCCTTGATTTTGATAAAGTGACTATCTTGAAGACTGTGTTCCACAACCTTGAGAATGTTGGCTGTGACAACGTTTTGTATTCCATTGTGACAAGTGTGTCATTTACTTCCCGCAAAATGTCCACTTGTTTGTACATCGTTGGTAGAACACGTTGAGTTTCCCGAGTGCCATGCATGGTTGTCCTTGACTTATGTGGCATTTGATCTGCATTATTATCTATGAAGCCTTGTATGAGTGCTTTTGCCATCTCAACATGTGTCAAGCTCTTCTTTATTATTCTAGTGTTTCCATGATTGCCATTGCATGCTCCATCCAAGAATTTTTTACGCAGCCTGTAAAATGTTGACTTTCCTATTCCATGCATCACATACCATGCTTTACTACATACCTTCTTTCCATCAAAAGTAAACTCAAAGCATTCCTCTTCTTGATCTTTTCTATGAGCCATGCTCATACAATCCAATACAAATGTGCATCGACTAGTGTAGCTTTGTCCCCAAAAGTCTGCCCTCGCTTGCATGATTTTGGATCTGTTTCCAATTTGGCAGCATCGCATCTCACAACAATCAATTGTTGCAACTTTGTGAATGTTTGTAGCATCACATTGTTTGTTGAAAGCATGAGCATTACCTTTTTTTTTTCTAGGCCTAACTTTATGTACATAACTCCTTTTCTTACCTGTCCCATCTCTTATATCATAGTCACCGGCAATGGCATCCTACTCTCTATCATTTTGAGTATGAAGAAGAAGACCTAGTTCTGTACTGGTGGTACCTTCTTCAAAACTAGTTTCAGTGTTGTTATGTATGCCATCATCCTCATAGTCATCACTGGAAGCATATAAGCTGTCAAGGGAATCTCCCGTTTCTTCCATGAGGAAATCTTGAATACCCTCAATGGCAGAAGAGGATCCAGTGTCTTTGATCAAGGGCTCACCATTCTCAAATGTGAGCTGCCTAATAGGCCAGCTTACCAAATTCAAACTTGAAATATCACTTTGATGTGGATGCATCGACCCTTCCACAATGACACCCAAGCTACTCTCACCTAGTTCAGTACAGTTTATAGCCTCATATGGGTGGACCAGCAATACCACTCCATTACCAAGTTTTGTAGATCTATTATTAGCCCAAAGGATGACTCTTTTCTCTTTCCAACTCGCTCTATCTATCAAGCCATCTTCTTGACCAACAAGAAAATCCTCATCTATTGTGTGAGATTTTCCTTTGTCCATAACAATATTATGCAATGGCCATTTGATGATGCTTCCAACTGCTTGAGACATGGTTCTTGCATCCATTGTGACGAATGGAATCAAGAAGATGTCATCAAAACTTTCTAGTACATGTATCGCCACACATGTTGTGCCAATCAATTCAAAACCACAACGTTGAGATGCATCAGTGGAATGAATAACCCCACGAGCTTTCCTTGTGGAACCATCAACAAGAAACATTGAATCACCTTGTTTTGGACCTTGCAATTTTTGAGAAAATCAAGAGATATCAGTAAAGTTGTATGTTTGAACATATAACTCAAAATTTAATGCATTCCCAAGATACACTCACAATTTTGGCAAAATCTTGCATCCCATTCAATTAAGAAAATCTACACTGAGTCAATCCATGGAGGATGGTAGGAGGCTCGAGCTAAAGTTTGAGCCTATATGTACATCCAAGTCCTAGAAATATAAAGCTGACAAGAGTTGCAAGATAGGGACTATGTTACATTGCAGAGGCACCCATGGAATTTGATAGGAGGATGGAGCCTTTATGCACATCCAAGTGCTAGAAATATATAGCTCACAAGAGTTACAAGATTGATCTCGAGTTATATTAGAATCAACCCATTGGGGATGGTAGGAGGCTCGAGCTCAAGTTTGAGCCTAAATGTACATCTAAGTGCTAGAAATCTAAAACTGAAAATAGGTCCAATATGGTGCCTAAGTTACAATGCCGGAGCATAGATGGAGCCTAAATGTAGGTCTAAGTTCTAGAAATCTTTAGCTTAAAATAGTTGCAAGATAGATCTCAAGCTATAAGTCAACCCACGCACGACGGTAGGAGGCTCAAGCTCAAGTTTGATCCTAGATGTACATCTAAGTGCTATAAATACCTAGATAAAAAGAGTTTCACAAAGCCAAAGTTTCATAGAGGCAAGCAAGGAATTTTGTAGGTGGCTCGATCTCAAATTTGAGCCTAAATGTACATCCAAGTGTTAGAAATCTATACTTGTCACACGGGTTGCAAGATGTAGCCCAAGTTACATGGAGGCACCCATGGAATTTGGTAGAAGGCTCAAACTCAAGTTTGAGCATCGATGCACATTCAAGTGTTAGAAATCTACGAGCAACAACAGGTGTGAGAAAAAACCCAAGCTATGTTGAAGTAGCCTTGAATTTGGAAGGAGACTCAAATTGAAGTTCGAGCTATATTATACATTTCAAGAGTTGTAAGGTGGAGCCAAGGTAATGATAAGCTTTACATCAAACCCAAGTTTCCTTGAATGACCTATCAAAAGAGTCGGAGCTTACAAGAAGGTGAGGCTTCAATGTAGTTGCATGAGTGGCTCAAACTTAAGTTCGATCCTAGTTAGTCATATAGTTTTCTTTTAGGATAGGACATTAGTTCGAGTATAGGTGGCCTTGGAGATTATGCTATGACAATTGAGTGTTGATGGACATTCAAAATACAATGAGGTTTTTCTCTCAGTTGTTTATGTGTAAATCGATTCTTGGTGATTATAGTCCTGGTGTTTTATGTGTTGTAGCAGAACAATTTTACATGCAAAAAGGTGCAATGAAATCGGTTAAGGAAGAGGGTTGGTGGAGGTGGGTCCCTCACTCATTGATCCTAAGAGGTTTTAGCCAAGGGAAGTCAAAACTACGTCCAACTTGTGAGTATTATTTTCTCAAAACTCTCAAAAAACTAGTTCTAGATACCCCTAACTTCGTCGAATTTTTTGACCCCTTAAACGTCGTTTTTTTGAGCCGCCTCGCTCTCAAGCTACAGGCTCATAAAAAAAGTTTTGCAATCGGACTCTGTATGTGAAAGTTATGCTGATTTTCGTGAAAAGTTTTTTTTTCACTTCTTTTAACCATCATGAAAACCATTAGTTTTGGTCCACGCATGTGAGTTTGCTAATCTAACCTTGGTAGGGTTGGTGGGAAAAGCTATTAAAGGCTTTTTAATGCTTTTAAAACCTTCTATATTATAATAGGTTTGGATTTTTCTACAGACTGTGACGAATTCGACGACGGCGACAGGTGAGATTCTTTACTCCCGCATCTCCTTGCCCTCTGCGAATCTGCTCACGGCCCCACAAGGCTCTTTTTCACAACTCTAGATTAATTCTCTATCTCTCTCTCTCTCTCTCTCTCCCTCTCTCTCCCTCTCTCTCTTCTACATTAAAACAGGGTTTCGGTTTTTGTGTAGACAGTGAAAAAACTGACTACGACGAGACAGGTATGGCTCTTTACTTTCCCATCTCCCTCTCCTCTATGAATCTATTAGTAGTCCCAAAACGCTCTACAGTAACTGTGTGTGTGTGTGTGTGTGTGTGCATATCTTTCTCTTTTTGATTGCAGGTGAAGATCTGATTGCAGTTTAGATTTGAATTTTGAATTTCAAATTCGAAAGGCTTATCAAGGTGCACTTCTTTGTCTCTCTCTCTCTCTCTCTCTCTCTCTCGTGTGTGTGTGTGTGTGTGTGTGTGATATCTTCTTCTAATCTGTCTGTGTAATTACCATTAGCTCCTCTTAATCACTCCCTAATCTCTGTGTGTAATCTCCCTTGCCTCCTCTTAATCACTCCCTAATCTCTTCTAATCTCTCTATGTAATCTCCTTTGCCTCCTCTTGATCACTCCCTAATCTCTTCTAATCTCTCTATGTAATCTCCCTTGCCTCCTCTTAATCACTCCCTCCCTTCCTCTTAATCTCTCCTAAACCTGCATCTCAAAAGTTCACTCTTCAATATCATTCTATTAGTTTCTAATCTCTATTTAATCTACTTCTAATGACTACTTATACTCATTATTGTTTGCTACCGTCTCCTTGATACACCTTTTAAACTCTGTCATTAAGTTAATCAAACTACAACTACGTCTAAAATCACGCTCTATAAATTGAAAGTAAGTGGCTATTCTTTAATTAGAGTACTTAATCAATAAGTACTTTAATTAACTTTTTAAAAAACTGTAATTAAGTAATTAATCTGCTTAAAGAAAAAGATAGATAACAACACTTACTTGGTTGGGTACTGAGTGTGACATTTCCACTTGACATAGATTCTTTGCTTTTGATATTTAGCTCGTTTTTGGTGCCTTGTTTCCTTGTTGAGAAACTAGAACAATGTGCTGATGTAGCTTAAACCTCACCTTCTAATGCTCTCAAAGCACTAGCATATTCCACTCTAGTGTGACCTCATGAGCTTATTGTGGATATTTTAGCATGATAGCGTTGCCTCATGCAAGTGCTTGAGACTTAACTAGGGCTAGAGCATAATAGCTCTAGGGAAAGCCGCTCAAATTTAAGTTCGAACCTCGCCTACATATGCTATTGTAGCAAGTGCATCCTTGTGGCTACTTAGGGAAAGAGGCTCGAGCTTAAGTTCGAACCTTGCCTACATATGCTAATATAGCAAGTCTACCTTGAACTTAAGTTTGAGCCTCAACTGTATATGTTACATTAGCACTAGGGTGTACGGTTAGCCTCATGACATCTGTGTGGGTACCAATGCCAGTAGGCTCAAACTTAAGTTTGATCCTCACTTGCATATAGTAGAGTAGCACCATCATGTAGGTCTTGTTGCTACACGGGGCATAGAAGAACACCTTTAGGCTCGATCTTAAGTTCGAGCCTCAAGTGCATATTCTTTAGAACTAGAATGCAAGGCTTGCCTCCTAACATCCTTGTAGCTACCAATGGAAAGAGCCTTGCTTGTTGTGTAGCCCTACTATGCAAGGGCACAGCCTCATGAAATCCTTGTGGCTATCAAGGACATGGAAAAATATCTTTAGACTCAAGCTAAAGTTTGAGTATTTCATATTGTAGCGCTAGGGGGAGAGGTTAGCCTTGTGAAATCCTTATAGCTACTAAGGTCATAGAATAGCATCCTTGTGGCAAACAATGGGAAAAAGCTTGCACTTAAGTGTAGACCTTGCCTACAAATGTCAGTATAGCACTACAATGCATGTATAGCTTCATGACATCCATGTGGATACCAAAGGAAAAGAAAAACACTTTGAGACTCGAGCTTAAGTTCGAGCCTCAATTGTATAAGCTATTGTAGCACTAGGGAGTATGTCTAGACTCATCCTTTAGAGATACTAATTCCAAGAGGCTCGAACTTAAGTTTGATCCTCACTTGCATAGGCTAGTGTAGCACTAGAATGCAAGCCTAATGCCATCCTTGTGGCTACCATGGGTATAGAATAGCACCTTAAGTTCAAGCCTCATTTTCATATGCTAGTGTAGCACTAGGATGCAAGGCTTTCCTCATGACATCCTTGTGTCAACTAAGGGCAAGAGGCTCGAACTTAAGTTTGAGCCTTGCCTACATATGCTAGTATAGCACTAGCATGAAAGTCTAGCTTCATGACATCCTTGTGGATACCAAGGGAACATAACAACACCTTTAGGTTCACACTTAAGTATAAGCCTCAATTGCATATGATATTGTAGCACCAATGTGTAAGGCTAGCCGAGGGATATCCTTGTGGCTACTTAGGGAAAGAGGCTCGAACTTAAGTTCGAACCTCGCCTACATATGCTAGTATAGCAAGTCTAACCTAATGACATCCTTGTGAATACTTAGGGAAAGCGGCTCAAATTTAAGTTCGAACCTTGCCTGCATATGCTATTGTAGGCTATCTTAATGACATCCTTGTGGCTACTTAGGGAAAGAGGCTCAAACTTAAGTTTGAACCTTTCCTACTTATGCTAACATAGCAAGTCTAACTTAATGTCATCCTTGTGTCTACTTAGGGAAAGCGGCTCAAATTTAAGTTCGAACCTTGCCTACATATGCTATTGTAGCAAGTCTGGCATAATGACATCCTTGTGGCTACTTAGGGAAAGAGGCTCGAGATTAAGTTCGAACCTAGCTACATATGCTAATATAGCAAGTCTGTCTTGAACTTAAGTTTGAGCATCAACTGTATATGTTACTTTAGCACTAGGGTGTAAGGTTAGCCTCATGACATCTGTGTGGCTACCAATGCCAGTAGGCTCAAACTTAAGTTCGATCCTCACTTGCATATACTAGAGTAGCACCAACATGTAGGGCTTGTTTCTACCAAGGGCATAGAAGAACACCTTTAGGATCGATCTTAAGTTTGAGCCTCAAGTGCATATTCTTTAGCACTAGGATGCAAGGCTTGCCTCATGACATCCTTGTGGCTAGCCTTATTTGCATATGCTATTGTAGCACTAGGGTGTAAGGCTAGCCAAGGGACATCCTTGTGGCTACCAGAGGCAAGAGGCTCGAGTTTAAGTTCGAGCCTCACCTAGATATGTTAGTATAGCACTATCATGAAAATCTAGATTCACTAAGTCCTTCTAGGATCGATGCAAGAATAGAAAGACACTTAGGATTGAACTTAAGTCTAACCTCATGGCATCCTTTTGGTTACCAATGACAAGAGGCTCAAACTTAAGTTTGATCCCCACTTGCATATTTGAGTGTAGCACTAGCACGGAAGGCTAGCTTGATGACATATTTGTGGCTATCAAGGGCATAGAATAGCACCTTAGACTCGATCTTAAGTTCGAGCCTCAAGTGCATTAGGGAATAAAAAATCACTTTTAGGCTCAAACTTAAGTTTGAGCTTCCTCTCCATATGCTAATGTAGCACTAGGGTGCATGCCTAGCCTCATGACATCCTTCTAGCTAGAAAAATCATAGAGCTTCACTTTTAGGCTCAAATTTAATGTAGCACTAACTTGCAAGACTACTCTCATGACATCCTTGTGGCTAGCAAGGGTACAAAACAACATCTTTTGGCTCAAACTTAAGTTCGAGCCTCGCCTACACATGCTAGTGTTTTTTTAAAAATGTACTATTTAACTTAAACATATGCTTCTTGTTTAGGTTCTAACATTGTTCTTTTTGGTTGTTTCAGGAATGGAGGCTTCCAATGTACCAAGTATACCAGAGTAGAGTGCACAAGTCTTCACACTCGATGTTCTTGGAATGTCCACTCATGCCAAAACTACTGCTCCAAGAATAAAGGTTGACAAGACCTTTGAGTTAACAAAAGAAGAAGGAGTGAAGTGGTTTGTGGATACCTACGATACAGATGCAAACTACAAAGGTGACATCCATCTATATTTGTCACAAGGTGATATGAAATATGGAGACATGGGGATTGTTGTGGGTGTCAAAGATGATGTGGATGCAACAGCAATGCCATGCTTTGCATGTAATGTGCTACCTATTGGAGAGACCACAAAGGCAAACAAGTTTTGCTTATCATTGGGCACTTTTCATGTTACAGACATGAATGGTAGCAAACTAGGAAAAGAAAATTCTATTGTAAAATTAGGATTGAAGATCTCCAGCTTCACTAATCAAGAAGACTCGGGTGTGGCTGTGTGGAAGACCTAGTGAAGGCAGTGAAACATGCAAAGCGAGTCTTGAGCTTACCAAAGAAAATTGTACCTGCAAAGAAACCAATAGGGGCACTACCTAAGAAAGTTGTGGAGAAGATAGGAAAAGCCATAGTTAGGAGTGCACTTGTAGCATCAAGAGGTGCCCGTGCAAGCGCTTCAACACATATAGATAAGATCACTGCCACCATTAATTTAGAGGAGCAAGAAGGTTCACAAGGGCAAGATGCACAAGGGCTCAGAAGAAAAAGAAAGGCAAAGGATGATTCTACTCTTGAGGAAGATCGACAAAAACTAGCAAAGAGGAAGATGAAAAAGAGTGCAGAAGAAAAAGAGGTTTCGGAAGAGGAGTTGATGGACATGGAAACTCCATCCGAAGATAACAACGCACTGACCTCTTTAGAAATCAAGAAGGGATTCTATCCTTTTGGGATCAATGAAGTCTTAACATTGACGTGACAAGGTGTTTTCCTGCTCCATCAAACTATGTGTACAGAAGATTAAAGCTAGATTAGGTCAGGATTTTGACTTTAGACTTCATTCAAGAACCAAAGCAAGAGGAGATACTAGTAATTTTGATGCCTTGTGATCCTTCCAAAAAACATCCTCTTGACAAACTTGCCAAACAGGATGTTCGCAATGTTGATTACTGGATCATCTCTGGACAACACTCCATTAGTGCTGCAAAACGTTTGCAAGGTGCAAACGTTGCAAAGGTTACACCTCAATTGCGTCAACAATTCAAATATAGACAATCAAAGATTATTCTCAATTGCCCACCAAAGATCTCTCGTGAAATATCCAAAGATGTGAATCTATCTGTTGCAATGTCAATGCAAAAGGAGCCATTTCTTGACCAACTTATGCAAGCACGAGCACAGTGGCATGCAAATGGTTGTGCTTCTAAGCCACCACCTGGTGTCAACCAAACCAAGAAGGACTTTGAGGCTTGGAAGGTACTTGTTTGATTCTTTGAAAACATGGATGTGAGTCTTTTTAATCAATATCTATTTGTAAACTAGAGTCTATCATAGGCTCAAGCAAGACCTCCATGTGCTCATTTAGAACTTAAATTGAGGTTTTAACTTAAGATTTAGTGTCACTTGCATACGAGGCTAAGCGAGGCTCAAACTTAAGTTTGAGCCCCACTTACATATACCCATGTATTTTGGACTTTGCATACATGTATGTGAGCATATAAAGAAACAATTCAATCTAGCTAGGCTTGAACTTATTAAGTATATGTCTCAATCCCACAAGTTAGAGCCTTGTCTCAATATTGATGTTGGAATTTTCAATTTTGCAGACCTTTGTTGAGACAACAGAGCACACACTTCAAAAGGGATTTGTCAAGACCGACTTGCATTTGCTTCTATGTGATGAGAAGATATGGAAGAATTGGGTCAAGATCATGAGACAATATGCTCGAGGCTTGCTACCAAATACAAAGGGAGAAACAATTGACGAAGGTTCCAACGAAAATCCTAAATTTCAAACTATGAAGGGTGGTCAGATTCAACAAGCACCTGGCACAGCAACACTGGCACCTACATTGTTCAGGTGCATTTTAGGCCTCGAGAATAAAGAAGTTCTTGCACTACAAAATGCAATCCTGGACAAAACCATCTTGCTAAAGAAGAGCAAGAATACCCCTCATAGAATGGACATGGATGAGATGGCTTGGAAGCTAAAAACAGATCGAGTGTTGAAAGAAGCAATAATTTCATTCTTCTTTGATTTGACAAGGGAAAATTTATCTTGGGAGCAAGTTTGTGAGAAGTACAAGCTAGGAGAGTATGAGTACAATCAAATGAGGAGCTATAGCCAGTACTATGTCAAGGACTCCCTCAACAGAGCAAAGAAGACTCCACCCTCACTTCCAAAAAGTGTAATAACTCTCCTCAATCATCTTTATAGAGCTAATATGGGCATAATATCTCAAGATGAGTCTATTCCATGGAGAATCAAGGGGGTGGGCTTTAATATGGGGAAGATCAAAAACTTTTGCAATACAGAGCACGTACCATTTCAGTTGGTTGTCTTGGATCTTCATGGTACTAAAGAAAAGCTCTCTATAGATTTTTTTGCAAATTTGGCACTCAATGTAAACACATTGAATGCACAATACGAATATGTGCTAGTGTGTTTCATTGATTTCATCAATATCGGAATGCTTGTTGAAGGGGTTTCTAGCCAGTCAACTAAGGTCCATATTGAATATGGAAATATCCAAGCAAGAGATAACTCATGGATAGATGGAACTGTGGACTCTACAATGGTTGCTCTTTTTGCTAGCAAGGTTGATAGATTTGAGGCTATTGACAAAGCTCATACAAAAAGAGTCTTTTTCTCAGGCCCTTGTGGCAAGGATCATGAATTTATTGATAGAAACTTCATTGATGGCCTTATCACAGGGTTTTGTCTTGAGCAAAGCTATGTGTTGGAAATTTTTTGCGGTGGAGTTGTGTTGGAGCAAAGCTTGTCGAAGAAGAGAAGGGCAATTGCTCTATGTAAAGATGATTTTGAAGCAATGGAGTTAGAATCTCAATGCTCTAGTATTTTGGAGAGAAATCCGTCCTTGCAGGAGTGGTGTGGTGCAAGTCAAGCATCACTTGCGAAACAAACAGTGGAGCTGGATGATAAAGAAAAAGAAGACCTTAACAATCTTGACATCGATGAGCAACAAAGCAGTGGAGAGGATGTTGATGGAAATGAAGACAACGATAACGTAGACAACACGGATGATAGTGAAGTTTAATAAGCTACGAATTTTGATCATCAAGGGGGGGCAGACAATGTTGGAGAAATGAGTCCAATTGTGGATGTTGAGTGTGCAAAAGAAAATGATGAAGATAATGAGGATGATGATGCAGGCAATGAGGATGCACAAGAGGATGATAGAGCCCCTCAAGACATTGTAGTAGCTGATGAACAAGGTGCAAATGCATCTTAGAGTATTTTTGATACTAGGTTCAATGATGCATGCCATTATCATGTACCCACAGACTCCTAAAGTGTAAAAAGGTAGGATAGTGTATTGAATTGATCAATTGTGATACTTTAGGTCCTTCAAACACTATTTTCTTAATACTATCTTGTGTCTTTATCTAAAAGTATGTCATTTTAATTAGATTTAATTGTTGTTGTTTTAAAAAATGATGGGGGGGATCAAACTTGAGTTTGAGCCATCACAAAGCACATGTATTTATTTAAAGTGTCAATTCACAAAGCATAGCTAACATACAGATGTGTTTTAAGAGTAAGAAATTTTGGTTTTGGTGAGACAATAATGAAGCATTACCAAACACTAATGAGGCTCAAACTTAAGTTCAAGCCTAGTAAGGAGAGATAGTGAAGCACTTGTGTATGAACTTCAATCAAAAAAGTCATGTTTGGCTGAGTTGTTCTAAGTGAGACTTGAACTTCCTTATCCTAGTGTAGCACTTGCATATGTTACGTGAAACTCATAATGTCTTTGTACCTAACAAGGCATTGAAATTTAGTTTGTAGGCTCGAACTCAAGTTTGAACCTTGCCTCCACATATTAGTGTAGCACTACCATGTGAGGCCGAGCTCATGAGCACTACCATGTTATGCCAATCTCAAGAGCATTGTAGTCATATAATCTTCCAAATAGTAATACTTACAGATCATGAAGTAAAAAGGATCATACCTTGAAAAATTCATAGTTAAGAGGTTTTTTGAATAGGCCCTAGATGTGCACAATATAATAATTTTATACATAGTGAATGCGTTGCGACTAGACATGGCTTGAGATTTAAGCCTTACACTTGAAACATAAGCTTAAGGTTAAGACTTAAGCCTTAGGCATGAACTTAAGTTTGAGCCTCAAAAGTCCTTGTCATAGAATCCTACCTCAGTACTTCCAAGTGAAGCTCACAATTTCATATCCTATTATAGCGATTACATATGTTAAGAAAGAGAAAGAGTCATAATCTATAACAAGAAACTGAAATTTATTTTGTAGGATCGAACTTAAGTTCAAGCCTTGCCTTTGTATGTTAGTGTAGCACTACCATATGAGTCCAGTCTCATGAGCATTGTAAAAAAAAAATGTTACAAATAACAAAATACTTATAGATTATGAAGAAAATTGGATGATACCTTGAAAAATTCATAGATAAGGGGTTTTATAAATAGGTCTTCAGTGCACATAGTATAAAAGGTTTTCACATAGTGAATGATGAAGACTAAAAAGGGCTTAGGACTTACATTTAAACGTCAAACATAAGCATAAAATTTGAGACTTAAGTTTTAGGCTTGAAACAAAAGCCTAAACTTTGAGACTTAAGCCTTAGGCTGGAGCTTAAGATTAAGCCTCACTTTCAAATGTGCTTTAGGTATCATTCTAGGTTAGCATTTTTGTGTTAATGTGCTAAATGGAGACTTTCTAGCATAAAACGTCTGGGTTAGATGATGGAAATGAAATGGATTCTATGGTTATTGAAAATCTACTATACTATTTTCTAAATAGGTAAAAATTTGGCTTTTTTCATCTTTCAGATGAAGACAACAAAATAGAAGATGGAGATAACATATCTCAAGCAGCACAAGTGCTACCCACCATTGTTGGAGAGACCGAGTTTCATAAAGGTGATCTTGTAGAGCACAAAAGTGATCTTGTAGAACAAACCTCTCAAAAAAATTCAAATGACTTGACTAAAGAGAACGAGAACATGCTACCTACAATTGGAGAGACCCAAAATCATGAAAATGACATTAGGAATAGTGAAGAGGAGATGGTGGTTGTAGAGCATCAAAGTGATTTTGTTGTGCAAAATTCTCCAAAACCTTCACACGACACTAACAACATGCCTCAAAGAGATGAGGATGCAGAGGGTAGTGAGAAGAAGGGTGAAGCCAATGAAGAGCTCCAAACGACTCTTGCAACCAAGGACATACAAGAAAAAACTGACAATGGGACAGGAAAAGTGACACCAAATACAAACAAAGTCCAGAGCATTCAAGAAAGGGAGCAAGGGATTGAAGTTGGTGAGAAAAACAAAGGTACTTATTTGTCCAATGTGATTAGTATAGATATGGCTTTTTTTGGAAGATAATACAAAATTCTATTATGTTGTCTTTGCACGTGAAATTGACATTCAAAATCAAGGATCCAGTGTGCCACAAGTAGACATCAACGTTGAGGAGCTACGTCCTAATGCACGAAAACGTAGGCCACTTGGAAGCTTATATTCTTTTGAGAGAGATGGAGATAAACTAGTCTTTCAATCTTCCCACATCAATAGAGAAATGCAATCACTTTTAGGTGACATCATTATAGATGAGTATGGGAGTATGAGACGTAAATAAACGTGTGCAATTTACAATTATGTGCTGCAAATATATGGTCCCTTGTTTTGAGATTTATAAGTTCAAAAACTTAAATTGTTATCATTCTTTTGTATCGTATGCAAAAAATATTGCTCATGCAATCAGCATGAAGAAACATGCACTCATTCTTGATCTTAATGGAGTTTTACTCAGCAAAGAAGACAAGAGTCATCCATGTACAGATTGTGTCAAAATTGACCTTGGTCACACCACAATTGTTGTTCGCTCGGGTTGTTTTGAATTTTTGGATGAGATATGTCAGTACTTTCATGTTGGTATTTGGTCCACCATGCTACAAAAGAATGTTTGCATTTATGTGAACACTCTTGAAAAGCATGCACATAAAAAATATCATTTCTTTATGGTATGGGGACAAGAAGATTGCTACATCCATAATCTTCGAAAAGTGTATAGACCGGATAAGCCTAATGTTGAGGCTATGTTTAAGCCTTTGTTGAGGGTTTGGTATCAATGCAGGAATTTATGCAGTACAAAGAATACATTGCTCATTGATGATAGCCCTTTCAAGGGATGTATTAACTCAAATGATAACTGCTTATATCCTGAAAGTTTTCAAGGGAGACCTGACTATCTTCTTTGCAATGAGCTTCTACCATACCTTTTAAATCTAAATAATACAGATGACATTCGATCTGTTATTTCAGTCAATCGGCTAGGACAATCTCCAATCACAGAGGTTCATGAACTATTTACAAAGTTTCAAGACATTATGGAAGAATGGGGCATGTTCAATGTCCAAGTTCTAAGGGAAGAACTTGACAACAATTCACTCGAAGTGGAAAGCTCATCTTGTGCATCTTCACAGCTACCATTGTGCAATAACAAGTTAAGTTATGTTCAAGAAAGTAGAGGCAAGAAAGTAGTAAACTCCTTAAGCAAGGATCCAGTGGTGTGCCACTATTATCTTCAAACCAGCTGAACTTGTTAAAATTGTCTCACAAAACAAAAAATTTGAGTGATCAACATGCTATTGCTTATGCTACTAGCTTGGGGTATGGTCGTGGTCATTTCATTAGCAGAGTTGCAGCAAAAGCATACATATCAAAGCTACAAAAGGCCTACTTAAGCTTATGGGTAGGACTCACTTTAGATTTATCAAAAAATATAAAAAATAAAATCAAATTTTTATCTAATCTAGCATATTTGTTATTGCAGGTGGAAGAAAACAACCAGTAAGGGCTTGGCGTGTGCGTTGACTCAATCACCTGGAATGTTCACATACATCTAGAGTGGTGGAAATGTGTTAAGAAGATTTTGACCAAAACAATGTGTTGGGCTCTAATATTCCGGCCAAAACAATGTGTTGGGTCCAATTATTTGAACATGAACCAAATATGTACACTTTTATATTTCATCAACTAGATGTTATTCAGCCTTGGAAAAGAAGTCTCTCTTTTATCTTTGTGGTTGGAGCTCTTTGTACAAGATTTCTTCTATGTATTGAAGAAAAATATTTTCTTTTGTTGTCTTCTCAAGGTTTAAGTCTATATATATATCATGGATAAAATAAATAATGTTGGTGCACAGTGTGTTAATTGAAAATAATATCTCTTCCATTGACCATCATGCCTTTTTTTTGGAACAGGAGATTCTGAAGCACATAAATTTGATTTCAAATGTACAAAGCATTTACTATTGAGGTGGCACATGTCATTGAGGACTCATAGGCCTAGAAGGAAATTGATTCCACCACCCTAAGATACTATACCGAAACAAAGAAGAGTATTGATCCTTGAACTCAATGGTGTTTTACTTAAGACCATTGAAATGCAACATGGTGATGTATGCCCAGATTGGGAAAAACATATGCATCTCGTTGAAGAGAGTACAAATGTGTGGAATTTTATTCGCAAAGATGCATTCACTTTCCTTGATTTTTGCATGCAATGGTTTGAGGTGTGGATTTGGAGCACTAATAGATTGCAAAGGACTCGTTTTATTCTTGAGTTATGCTTTCCACAACACCATAAAAAATTTAATGTCATAGCAGGACAGGTAGCATGCCAAAAGACAGATTTTCTAATTGGATATCGATTTGTATACCACAAGAACTTGGATGTAGCATGGAGAATTTTTCATGATCTGGATGGAAATAATACCTTAATTTTTGACGAGACCCTTTACAGTGTAATGTGGAATATGCACGGAACCTACTTGATTTTTCCAAAAATGTGGAATCAATCAAATGAAGAGCTTGAAAGTTTTTTGGAGAGAACAATCACTGCATGGTTACTTGATTGGATCTATGCAAGGGACAAACGAGAGTATACTTGCAATATGTTGGTAAATGAAGCACCTTGTGATAGAGAAACCTTGTACGTATTGGAGCAATACATGAGAAAACGCAAAGTTTAATGATGTATTTATAGTCATTGAGCCTCTTGACATAGTATCATTTCCTCAGATGAGTTGTACAATACTTGGATCCATGTAAATATGTGAATTGGATTTTAATTTTTATCTTGGCGTTTCTAAACACCACACTATTTTGAGGTCCCTTCAATTCTAAAATTTGTTTTTGATTATTGTAGATTCTTTTTATGAGTGTTGATATAGCCAATTCTTTAACGTCAATGTCTCAAATCTGATCTACTGATTCAAAGAACTTTTTCTACATGAATAATGTAGTATAATGCAAATTGAGTTAGTGCCATGCTTCCCTCATTCTTTTGATGTCATTGTAGTTGATGCATATAAGTATGTATATAAATACACATATCCCTATAGATATGTGTCAAGGGGTATATGAAACATAGAGTGTAACCGTGAATAGATGATAGCTCAAACTACACAAAAATACTAAGTTTTTTAATAGCGTTATAAGAAATGGGACTTGAATAATTCCCAAAATTCTTAAATAGGTATTTTTTGGAGCATCGATCGTGTGAGTACATTTACTGGTACCACAGGTGTACTTTGTGATGGCTCCTCGATAACTTCAATCAAGTTTAATGGCGTGATCTTCGGTGCATTTGGATTATTTGGACATTGGGCAATCAAATGATCTATGTCACATTGATTACACATGAGTATGGGCATTGTAGACATGCTCGCTTGATTGGTTTGCATTAGTGTGGCATTCTTTTGTAGCCTAATAGGACACTCGGCTACACGATGTGGGCCTCCACACTCATAGCATTGAAGAGGTGGTCTCTTAGTAGTGTAATTGATATTTTGGTCTCTTGCCGCAAGAGCAGCTACTTGATATACAGGTTTGACTTGTCCCCAATAGTCCGCCATGTAGTATTGTGGACTTTCTGCAAGCACATCTATCCCATAGGCAATATTAGGATCTATATCTTCCTCATAGACTTCCAAACAAGAAATAGATTACTCACAACCCACTTGATTCACATAAGTGATTCTCGGATGTGGTGATTGCGGTCCTAGCACTGGAGGTGGTAAGGGAGTTGTGTGAACAACATTTTGGGCCCTAGGGACCATGTGTTGTGCTGTTTGTTCAAGAGGTGGGGCCGACATTAATGCAGGTACTCGAGGTGTGTCTGTCTATGCTAAGGTTGGTCTATTGGCCATCGCACGCTTAAATACTATGCAATCCTTAGCTTGATGACCATACCTCCCACATGCATTGAAGTTCCCATTGAATTTTACTCTAAAAGTAGGGCATTCACTGGTACTATGCGGTCCATAGCATACTGAGCACCATTGTTGCTCCCTTCTTGGATACATATTATTGTTCTGCGGAGCACGATTGTCTCTAAGACTCTCTTGAATAGCCTTGGTGAGATCTGCTAAAGTCATCTCAGATATCTTTGGCTCCTTAGCAATAGGCTTTAGGGTCATTGGCTGATGCCCCGATGCTTGTGAGCTAATAGATTCAGACTAAACATACAATCTTTCTCCTTGAATTAAATTATCCTCCAATTGGATCGCATTGGTGGTGACTGCTTCCCAAGTGGTGATACCTCTAATGACTAGGCCATTGTAGATATCCTCATGTCGTAATCCCCGAATGAATCTATCGAGCAATTGGTTATTGTTGAAGCGTTCATTTGGATTACAACGAGAATTCAAATGCTTCAAGCGACTTATAAAGTCTCTCACCGAACTCTCCTTCCTCTCGTTGGGCTTTCTGGAGCTAAGAGGCTACACCCCAAAGCACTCCCTCTCGTATGTATTCTTTTAAGAACAGTCTCCTAAGAGTAGGGTAAATCGTTTTTTCTTCCACCCTTAGGGTTCTATACCAATCCCCAGCCTTTCCACTTAAGGTTAGGCTTAAAGCATTGCTCTTATGTAGGTCATTGTGTTCTCCTAGAGAATCGCATATTTGTTCAAACACTTCGATATGCTTTCTCACATCCCCGTCTCCACTAAATTTTTGTGTGAGCTTGGCTATTTGTACTGCCTTACTTCTAGGCTCTCTATCAGGCATGTTACGCATATTCTCAGCAATAGATCGATCAATAGCTTGAGCAAATGTTGCTAAGTCACCTAAGTGAGTAGGCACTGTGGGTGAAGGCGCTCCAGAGACTACATGTGGAGTAGGTATTGGCATTGGGCTTGGCGCATAGGAAGCCCTTGGGTTCCATGTTGGGTACGATGTTGTGCCATGTGGTGGTCCATAGTTCATATGGGTGGTCCTAGGCATAGCAGACGTTGGATGTGACATGCTAATGCTAGCCGGTATAGTCCCATGGAAATAAGAACTTGGGTGTTATGGACTCATCCTATGGTTTGGTCTCAAAATTAGGCCTTGGACACAATTTGGGTAGGATGTCTGGCAATTCTCGTCTTTTGGCTTTGATCTGTCAAAATTTGGTCAAATTTCCACTTTCCAGGTGAAAATAGGGTAAAACCTACCCTCTGAACCCACTGGTCAACTCAGAATTTCAAAATTTGGTCTCCAGAACCCTCTTGAGACATCCTATGCGTAGGATGTCTATGTTTACAAAATTGCAGGTTTTCTTCACAGAACCCTTGCAAATGCTCTTTTATATGCACAACATCAGTGAGTCATACAAAAATATCCACAAAAGCTTGTTTAATGCATTTTTACCCTCAAAAGCACACTTTTCCGTGATTTCAAATGCAATCAAGTACTTTAGCAAATAATTCAGTGATAAATAGCTCTAGATCAGAATCGGATCACTTACCTAAAGCTACTCCTACAAATCATATGGGGTTTTGCATCTATGAGTAGAAAAACGCTTCACTGCCACACACGGACTAGTAAACGCTTTTATCACCTCACAAATCACTCGACCACCAACAACTACTCTAATCCACATATCCTAACTAAACCTATCTAGTCGCAGACCCTCGGCAAGACACACGCTTCCTGGCTATCCACTTGATCGCGGAATATCCTCTTCCGGATCCACTTATGAAAAACGCTTTCTTTAGCCGAAACTAAATCAAGCAACCATCACACGAGTGTTAGTAAGAAACCTACTTAGGTCCTTGTGTCCCCGGTAGCGGCGCCAATGTTGGACGGGAAGTCTCACACACCCATGAAGTGCATGCAACACTACCTAGATCAACATAATGTCAATCGAGGACACAGATGACACGATAGGCACACGGAGGAAATCTCTTTAGCTTGCAAGCTGAGACCATCCTATACATACAACACTCAGGAAGGCCAACTAAACCACAATCAAGAACCTCACTGCTCTCAACTACACCACCTAGCCACATACACACATGCGGAAGGTAACTCACCTAATCATGCCAGATTCGTACGAAACTTAAGGAACACCATCCCCTCACTAGGATACACCTGTCCCTAAGCTTCTACACTCAAAACCCTCACTCTAAACCCGTCTGCGGAAAACGCGTAGGATGACATAGCTGAATTTCGAAAGTGCCCGAAACTGAAATTTATGAGTACCTATGCGTAGCTTATGTCGCCACGATTCTATAGACTACTAGCACGTAGAAAACAGACATCGTTTGATTCACTTACGGCCACAAATAGCTCGTAGATGCGTCGGCGTGTGCGCTTTCGTCTCGCATGGAATGCTTGGCGTTGTTGCGTAGCTCTCCTCGAGCCTACCGCAATGGTGCAGTCGGATCTCCAATGTGTTGAGCGAGCCGGGCGTAGCGGGAGGATGAAGCTCACACTCACTCTCTTTCTCTCTCACACACAGTAGACGGCAGCGCTAAGTTTGATTATGATTAAAAGTTCTTTTACAAAATGACCTAGGTACCTTATATACTAAGGCTACCTTAGGTTTAACCAAAATTGGGGTTGAAAGGGTCAAATGGCTTTGTATTTACAATCTGGAAGTGCCATTGCACCCCGGCTTCTAAAACTAGAATAACTACTCATTTCAAATGACGTTTATAGCCATAATCCGCAGCATTTCATAACTCGCAAAAGATAAGACTTTGGTATGAAACTTGAGTTATGTTGTGTTGTTGATCCAGCGGTCAACACCACATGATAGGTGTGACCTGTGTATAGGTCGGTCAGAGTCTCTGTTTGTAATTCGTACTCCCAGATCTCATTTAAGAACACTCCATCTAGGATTGAGGTGCTAGAGGTGTCCTTTGAGCTAGATGCAATGTTGCTTTCTAGGGGTTGGCCCTTAGCGGTTGCTAGGTCAGGAGCACTTGATTGCTCTCTTAGCAAGGATATTGAGATAGGGGATTTCGCTTTTAACTCTCTTCGTTGCTCTGCCTTGCGTAAGCTCTCGACTTCCTTTTCCCTCGCTGCAAGGATATATCGCTCAACCTCTTGCACTTCGGCAAGGCTTCTACCATCGGGTAATATGACCTCGGAGGGAAATAACTCTGAAGAGTCTTAGGTGCAGTGATTGAAGTATTATCGTACACATTCTCTAACGGTATAGGGTCTACGTTGGTCACCCCCACCCCCCTCATTTACATCATTAGCTCCATGTTCGGAGCGAGTGGCTCTACTAAAGGTTTCCTTTAGGCGGCTAAGCACGCTCGGCCCGGACCGAGGACCCATGGCATGCATGTCTTGGCTCGAGCTATCGAAATTAGGCATTGGGAACCCTCCATGACGTCGTTGTCAGAGGAAGAGTCACTAGCCGCTATGTTCGGGTCTTGGTTTGTACTACCTTGGGTCCCTGTCGAGGGTCCAGAACCTAAAGAAGGTGGATATTGAGAACTCGCGTAAGTCGAAATTCTCTCTAGTTGCTCCGTCTCTAGCACACGACCAGAGCGCACATGCATGTGCCTTTGGCACCCTACAAACGTCGGCGAATAACCTCGAAGGTTAACCGCTTACCTTCTTTAAGCGTCCGTTTTCACTCGTGATTTTTACGTTTTTAATGTTTGATTTTTTTGATTAAAGTGTGTGATAGCTCGAAATGAGCGTATCACTAAGAGGGTCGTTGTGTACTTTACATCACAATTTTCGGGCATCTGATGTTCCGTTGGTCCTCAAAAAATCCATTTTTAGCTACGTGTGAAACTAAAATTCGTTTTTTTAAAAAGGCGACTGAGGCCTAGGTCTGGGAGATATTCCCGATCCCGGTCCTACCTTCAATTTTTTTTAATTTTTTTTAATTTTTTAAAGGATAAGGTCGTCGCGGCCTGCGCGAGAGCACACACACACTCTATCTACCTACTAATACACCTACTCTTACACACTAACACACTCTATTAACTCTTACTAATCTACTTCCTACTTATTGTACACAGAAAACTAACTACCTTAGTACACAGAGAATAAACACAGTACCTTTGAAAACTCCATTAACAAAGAAAACTAACAACCTTAATACACAGAGAATAACACAGTACCTTTGAAAACTCCATTAACAAAAAAAACACACAGTAGAACACCAAATCCCTCTTCTCAACACACACACCCTCCTTCCTTACCTTTCCTACAATAGAAATTGCACCACGGAGAAGCACAGAGTGCTACTCGAGCTTAATGTATGGCATTCCCTGGCAACGGCGCCAAAAATGTGCGCGTATGTCGCACGTGTCACTGCAAGGAACTTGCCGATACACAAATGGCTCCAAGCACACAACAAGCCTAAACTTGTAAGCTCAAAGAAGGCGATGGTGTGTCACTCACCGCTCTACGCTTCCTGTCGTGGAGGATTTCTCGCCGCAAAAAAGAGGGAGACGCCGCTACGTCGCGCTTAACCGCCTCGTCGCCATCGTGCCGCCGCAATGCTCGATCGCACACTCTCTCTCTCTCTCACGCACACGCGCGCGCGCACACACACACACACACACACACACACACACACAAGGAGATGAAGACGAAGAAGATGGAGATGGAGCAAGAGCACTCTTCAATTGCACAAGTGAGAGAATGAGTGAATTTTAGGTTTAGTTGACTTTTATATGAGCTCGCCCCATTCACACTTGGGCGCCCATGCTTAGCCAACTAATCCCTTGAATGTTCCAGTTAGAGTGCGCCTCTCATCAGCGATCACTCTTATCCTTCTTCTATTGGACTGACAAGCCAGGTACCTGACTCTACCAAATAAATAATACAATGTCCGCCGTAGGTTAGAACGTCCGTCGTAGGTGATAGGGTGTCCGTGAGCCGTGAGGGTTAACAACCTTCATGTGCAAAATCAAAGTTATCAGTGTTCATTCTACTCTCTTGGTTATTGTGAGCCATGCTAATTGTACTTATGTGTTTACCTAGTGTATTCTTTGGAAATTCAAAAACTTAGTTGCTACTCCTCTTAGCCTTTGAAAATAAGCACTTAAGTATCTACACCCACGACTCAAATCGGTTAACTATAGAGAGTAGTGGGGTAGGTCTAGCATAGTAGAATTGTCGAGGGATAGTTTCTTTCGGACTTCTTATGGCTCAATAATGGTAAAGTTGTAGGAAAGTCTAAAAAGACCCCATTACAGACCAAAGCTCTCGAGGTGTGCACGATATCCCACATAGTGGGCTCAACAAAACCGATAATAGATCCTATTCTCACTTACCCTAATATAATTAACAAAATCAACCATTGATAGGCTACTTAAGGACCTCTCTTCTTAAGCAAGAAAAGAGAAACCAAATGCTCTGATACCAATGCAATGGAAATGGCCTATGAACTTTGAGAATAGCGGAACTAAGAGAATTAGAGTGAGCATTTTTGTGAGATTACTTTCAGAACATAGAGGGTGAACTTAATGATGGTAGCAACATAAACATAGTACTTAATTAACTTGGCATAAACAATACTTTTGCAAGAGAGAGAGTATTAGAGAACACGACAATAGTTGAGGGCCAGATTTACTTGGAGCCGGTTTTCCCTCCAAAAGGCGTTTGTATTATAGATTCTCTCATCAAGAGAGACTTGATACAATACAATATTTGTGTTCCTTGTGACCTAGGTGATGCAATGAAGATGGAAAGCTTCATGCATCACAAGCATAACATAAACTTTGCAAAAAACATTAACTATCCCAAGCCTTAGTCCTAAGGCCTCAAACACCTTCGAAGGTGGAGAGAGGTAGCAGGGAATGAGGGTAGGGAAGAGGAAGAAGAATCATCCATAGGAGAAAGAAATAGTTTCTCACTTATCATCACTCTTCTTGCTTAGCATAGCATAACAACATAGTAATGAAGGTGAAGAAGATGGCAAGCTTAAGCATTGAAGCATGGCTCTTGGTTGGATTTGCATTCCATAGCCAAGAGTGTTGGTGTAGGCTCTCCACTTCTTAACAAGCTTGGAGAAGCAGATAGAGCTCTTACGCTTTGCACTTTGCACAATGAGAGTATGTGTGTATGTGTGTGGGAGAGTATACCCCCTCTCATGCTTGGTCCACCTCTCTCTCTCTCTCTCTCTCTCTCTCTCTCTCTCTCTCTCACTCTCTTTTGTATTATTTAATTATATCATTTGGACATGTGTCCTCTTTTTCTTCTTTGAGAGAAAGAGCTTAATTATTTATTTTTATGCATCTAAATTCTCATTGGACCTGTTTGAAACCTATCCAATAGGATTCAAGCACATCATGAGGGCCACATGTGGAGGATCTTGACATGTGTCTTTTATGCTTCTTAAGATATCCTGTTTGAATAAAACACTTCAAGCACCTAGTCATTTAAGCATGGAAACCATTTATGCCTCTTGAGAGTTAATGTTTGAATTGAACACTTCAAGAACCTATTATTTAAGCATGAGAAGCACCTCAAGCTTGGGAAAAATTTTCACAAACACTTTAAGCACTTTACTTAGCAAGCACGACAAGCACCTCAACCTTGGGTAGGATTCCCACCTCAAGGTCAGCCCTAGCTTGCTTAAGGTCAAAGGACTTTTTAACACTAACCTTTGGAGGTCTTTAACGAAGCTATCCCTAAGGTCTTTTAAGCTCCATTAGATGCACGTTGCTCTTTGATACCTCCTTTTGGACCCCTATTGAGATGTAACCATCTTTTCTCTTGGTCCCTTTCTGAGGTAAATCTAGAAGCACTTATTGCACATTGCTCTCTGGTAGACCGTCTCCTTTTGGACCCCTATTGAGATGCAACCATTTCTTCTTTTGGTCCCCTATTGAGATAGGTCTAGAAGTACATATCTATATCCTAACTCTTGTTTCCCTTTTATCTTCACATATTAAATGATCAGTTTAATATGAGAAAATCATTTGATAAAGTTAGATATTATATTTTATGACAGCATTAAGTTTTGGTAGCTGTTAAAGTGCATTCGCCACTTGAATATGCTTACTAACAATGTGAGCAATATAAAAATAAAATTGTGAAATAAAATTTGCCCACCTCGTTTGTTTGTCGGAAAGCTTGGTTTGCATCATGAAGTACTTGAGACTTTGGTGATCCATTCACAAAATAAATGGAGTCCCAATAGATGGTGCTTCCATGCGTCTAGGGCATGTAGAACAACTAAAAGCCCTTTTTTGTATATGTCCTGTTGGAATTAGGGTTGCAGAGAAACACACACAGCTTGGAGAAGACGAAGGAAGCTCAAGGCACACGATAGAGAGTGTGTTACTTAGTGTGCAATGGAAAGATAGATAGCCCTAGAGTGATGGGCGTATATACAATGCACGGGGGAAAAAACCTCCTAAAGAGGGAAAAAATGCCCCGACGGTCCTAGTGTGTTCACACACATCACTACCACATGTATATGGTAACAAATCCCCCCTGGAGTGATGCGGTGAACGAGAGCTGGCACATGAGTAAAGGGAAGTGCCATGCCCTGAGGACAGGATCAGTCCACAAAGGGGAGTAAGCCCAAAGCTTTGCGGAAAGCTTCAAGCTTCTCACGAGACAATGCCTTTGTGAAAAGATCTGCAAGGTTGTCCTGTGTTGGCACATAAGCCAAGCTGATCTCTCCTGCTGAGAGCCTCTCCCTGACATAGTGGTAATGCACCTCAATGTGCTTTGTGCGAGCATGAAAAACTGGGTTCCTCGTAACTGCCAATGCGCTCTGACAGTCAGTGTAGATAGTGTTGGCAGTGTCCTGTCCAACACCCAAGTCAGCCATAAGGCATCTGAGCCATACACACTCAACCGTAGCTGTGAAGACTGCCCTGTACTCAGCCTCACAACTCGAAGTGGCCACAGTAGGTTGCTTCTTGCTCAACCATGATATACATGAACTGCCAAGCATGAAACAAAAACCACTTGTGGACACTCGCGTGGCAAAACAACCAGCCCAATCTGAGTCCGAAAAAGCATGTAAGTCTGGCGGCAATGATCCCCCCTTGGGATAAAACAAGCCAAGATGTAAAGTGCCACTAAGGTAGCGGAAAATCCTCTTGACAGCCTGCCAATGCTTAGACCCTGGGCTATGCATAAATCTGCTGACCTGCGAGACTGCAAACTGAATATCTGGCCTCGTGTTGCATACATAAATGAGGCAGCCAACAACAGTTTGGTAAAGAGTGACATCAGCAGGATCGCCAACATCATGTAGACTCAACTTCAAACCTGTTTCCATGGGAGTGGCAATAGGTATGCAATCCTCAAGTCCAAACTTACATAACAATGTCTCTATGTAACTTTTCTGACACAAGGCAATACCACCATCACACTGCTTAAACTGTATACCCAAGTAATGATGCAACAACCCCAAATCTTTCATCTTGAAAGTAGCATTCAAATCAGCCTTAAATTCAGCAATATGTCTCTCATTTGGTCCAGTGATCAGCAAATCATCAACATAAAGAACCACAATGAGAAATACATCATCCTCACGCTTTACATACAATGTGCTTTCTGTTGGACTGTTACGAAAGCCTCGTTTAACCAAATGAGTGTCAGCTTTCTCATACCAAGCACGAGGAGATTGCTTCAACCCATACAAAGCCTTCTTACATTTGCACACTTTGTCCTCTTGTCCTTTTATGACAAAACCGCGAGGCTGCGTTACATAAACTTCCTCAAATATGTCACCATTCAAGAAAGCAGTAACAATGTCTGATTGATGTACATCCCAACCAAAATGAGCTGCCAATGTTGGGGTATAGGCGCCTGTGCCTTGCCCGGCCGCCCAGAGTCAGGGCGCCCACTGACTTGTATACCTTATACATAGCATAAGTGTATAGGGGGCTGCTCACTCTTAGAGTCTCCCCACCCACATCGTGTCTGTCTCCTTCTCTCTCTCTCTCTCACTCTCCGTCTGTGGTGCTCCCCGATCCCCTTCAATTGGTATCAGAGCTATGGTGACCGCGGAGAGCACGACGGCTTTGAGAGCTTCGAGGCGATAGCTCGCTCGCTCTCGACGGTGGAGTTCGATCGCGGAGTTTCACGGAGAGCGATTTTAGCTTGAGGAGCATTGTCTTTGGAGCTTAGGAGCTTGGTGTGGTCAAGCTTGGTCGAGGAGGCGGTTGCGGCTTCCTTGGTGAGAGGAGCTTTTGAGCTCAGTGGAGCTCGTTAGAGAAGTGCTCGGCGGAGGAGAGCTTGACATTCGAGTGCTTGGATGCTGTTGTGGCAGAGCTCTTGTGTTGGAGCTTGCATTGAGAGGACATTGCATCACGCAGAGTGGAGCAGGAGCAGGTACAAGACTGTGTGCAGCTCGTTTTTGCCATTTTCGGGCTCTAAAACGCAGTTTTTTGCGTAGCTCCGTCATACAGAGTCACATCTACATGATCCAGGAGTATAGGTCAGGGTTTTGGCATGCTCCGGACGCGATGGTGATGTCTATTTGCTGAAATTATACTTTGAATTACAGCAAGTACAGCAGCAAGTTTATTTGTGCACTCTCGGATCCCAAAAACACTGTTTTTGGCATAGCTTTCACACCCGGACTCGGATACATATGATCCAGGAGTCTACCTTGGGGTTTTGGCATGCTCCAGATGCGCTCATCATATCAGAATTTTAAAATTCTGAACACTGAATTTTTTGCAGCAGCAGCAATTGTTTATTGTGTGTCGATGATTCCACACATGGTTTGCTCTCAGATGTGAGAGTGATATTTGCTGCAAGTTTCCTCACAGGTGGGAGGATACGATGTATGCCTTATGTGGTTTGATGCTCAGGGAGACTAATGTGATTGCATTTTGAGCTCGGCAATGTATGCCTCGAGCATGTTTTTGGCAGTCACAAGTAGAGCAGATATTTGTGTACTAGATTTGCAGGTGTTTGCAATGATGTATGCAAAGTGTGGAGATTGGTGCATGCATTTGGAGTGCGGTTTGATGCGCTTTGGTTGCTCATGGTTTTGAGCGTGCAGTCAATTTGGTTACTGGTTTTGTGGCCGTTTTACTGATGAAACTCTGGCGAAATTTTCCCAGGAGTTTTATGCGCACCATTTATGCGATCTAGGTAGAGATTGCGGGTTGCACTCAGCATTTGCGTGCGGTGTTCTCTGCATGTGGGAGATTTGTGCGTGTGTATGCATCGATACCGCACAGTGTGGGCTTGGTGATTAGCTCACAGATTGCAGTGTGATACTAGAGCAGGCGAGGCTTGCATTGACATTGCGGGAGCTCTATTTTGGAGTGTGTCTCACAGGTTTTACATTGTGTTTCTGGCCATATTGGTAGACAGTTTCCAGGTGTTGTTGGTGAGGTGGTTTTGCTTTCTAGTTTGCTACATTGTGCTCATGACAGAGACAGGTGATCGATCAGATTGTGACCTCTCACAGATGCGCATGTTTGATGGGTCAGACTTTGCGGCATGGAGAGAGTGTATGCTTGATGCATTGACACAGCGAGGGTTGCATCGACCATTGAGTGGTGATGCAGGTAGACCTTCAAACATGTCTGACGATCAGTGGCAGGAGCTAGAGGAGATGGCACTATCTACGCTCTCTTTGCACCTTGCGGAATCTGTATATGCTCTTGTTATGTATGAGACTACTTCGAGAGCACTTTGGCGCAGATTACATGATATGTATGATAGATCTGAGTCATCACGAACTCGTGTGAGACATGTACATTCACAAGCACGCCGACAGGTAACATGTTGGTATTGTGGTCATTCTGGACACGTTAGACGGCGCTGTTTTCATCGTATGCGACATCGTAGGAGACATGGCAGTCTCAGAGATGTATGTAGTGATGCCATGGACTCAGTTGCTTTGACAGTTGAGGCACATGTAGTGTCGGAGTATACTAGTGACAGGGATGTCACTTTTACCTCGAGCTATGCACGAGATGCTATACATGTGGATAGTGCACTCCCTTCGCAGTGGTTGCTAGACGCAGATGCTATGTTCCATGTCACGTCGCATCGTGAGTGGTTTAGCACGTTTTCTAGTGGGAGACTTGGTTGTGTGTACATGGCTGATGGTGCTATGTATGACATTGAGGGTACAGGAGATGTATGTTTGTCCTTGCCCAGTGGTATGAGATTTACCCTGCGTCATGTGCGTTATGTGCCAGATCTGAGACGGGATTTGATCTCAGTCAGACAGTTACGGGATAGTGGATGTCAGATTTCGCTACGAGAGCGAGATTTTGTGATGCATTTGGGTTCGCTAGTGATTGCGAGAGGTGCCAGGAGTGGTACAGGTTACCCATTGCATGTGGATCACACGAGAGACGGTGTTGTCTCTGTGATCATGCAGCCAGGTAGACAGCGAGAGAGCAGGCGAGTCTCTTTTGCTTGTGGGTTGCAGGATACTTTGCATGGAGTGCAGAGTAGTGAGCTCGTTGTGCACACAGTTGGGGCACGACTTGAGCAGTCACACAGAGAGGTGACAGAGTCAGACATGCATGCTTTGCTAGTGACTGAGCAAAGCAGAGAGTCAGTTGTGCGAGATACTTCTATGCAGGATAGATAGGTAGAGCGGTCTTGCTCTAGTGAGTCACGACAGGAGGACGTTGTGCAAGAGTCTATGCATACGGAGTTAGAGCATGAGAGCTCTAGTGAGTCACAACAGATTGAGTGGTCATGTTTGCAGTGGATGATTGTAGAGGAGGCTGAGATGTCAGCGATTATGCAGTCATTCCTTTCTATGCTCGACAGTGAGCATGGGGATATAGTTGTGCAGGATATGTCTTCCAGCAGACACCTAGAGCAGCTGGTTTGCTCTGAGGTTGCACGACAGGTTGATGTGTCTTTTGCGGACAGTCAGGAGATGCATGTGGCTGACACGCCTTGTCAGTCAGAGATGCCTATTGCCAGGGACATATATGTTGATGCATGCTCCGTAGAGCTAGCAGGGCCCGCTAGCATTGCATCGGCATTCGGTGGTCTCATGTATGAGATGCTGATCTTGAGACCGGATATCGCAGCTACAGTGGGAGCATATGTAGTTGGGGTTGTCAGTTGTTTGTTGACTGATGATGGCATAGTGCACGAGGGAGATATGCAGGTATTGTGTACATACTTGGAGTACGTGTGCGGTACGTCTGGTGGTGTATGGACTTACACGGGAGCAGGACAGCCGGATGCACACGATCACAGCCAGCCAGTGGGCATCGGTTGAGAGCGGTTTTCTCTCACCTTTTGTAGTCTTTAGACTAGGTTCTCTTGCTTAAAGGCACAGTCGCCTTTAAGTGGGAGGTTGTTGGGGTATAGGCGCCTGTGCCTTGCCCGGCCGCCCAGAGTCAGGGCGCCCACTGACTTGTATACCTTATACATAGCATAAGTGTATAGGGGGCTGCTCACTCTTAGAGTCTCCCCACCCACATCGTGTCTGTCTCCTTCTCTCTCTCTCTCTCACTCTCCGTCTGTGGTGCTCCCCGATCCCCTTCAGCCAATGCACATAGAAAACGCACAGTAGTCATACGACAAGTGGGAGCAAAAGTCTCTTCATAATCTATGCCTTTTTGTTGTGCATAACCCTTTGCAACAAGTCGAGCCTTATGGCGATCGATCTCACCATCCGGCTTGCGTTTCAACTTGTAAACCCACTTCGTACCAATGGCCTTTTTGCCAGGAGGCAAATCACGTAAAGTCCATGTGTCATTCTCTATAAGTGCATCATATTCTGATTTCATGGCAGCAATCCAATTTTCTGAATTCTGTGCTTCATCAAAAGACAGAGGCTCCTCAACATCATGTAAACTAGACACAGCCAAAGCATAACAATCTGATGCATAAGATGCATGGCGAGAGCCTGAACGAGTACGACTAGATAAAGGTGCATCCAATTTACTGTCACGCAAAGTGTGCACCAGCCATTTTGGCATACCTCTAGCCTGCTCATTTTCAGCCCTTTCCTCATCAAGTACATCATGTACATCTGCATCAGTAATAGGCTGTTCTAAAACATTTTCAGAAACCCCCATAGGCTGTACATTTGCCTCATTGGAACTTACATTCGTATTTCCACCACTGAAAAGAGGCAACAAAGTGTCATAAATGTCCTGTGAGCTTACATTACTGTGTCTAGTACATGACAGCAAGGGCTGAACAGAATCTTCCACAAACACTACATCCCGTGAAACCAGAATACGTTTTGTTTGCGGATGATACAACCTGTAACCTTTGCTTTCAGCACTTTAACCAACAAAAATACATTTGACAGCCTTATCATCCAATTTTCTGTGCTGCACTTGTGGCACCAAAGCATATGCCAAACAGCCAAAAACACGCATGTGCTCAATAGAAGGCTTTCTATCATGCCATGCTTCGTATGGAGTAATAGACTGTAAATCTTTCGTAGGACACCTGTTAAGTACATAAGTGGCACACATGATGGCCTCAAGCCAAAAAGAATGCGGCAAAGCTTGACTTTTGACCATACATCGTGCCATTTCCGTTAGTGACCTGTTTTTCCTCTCAGCAACACCATTTTGCTGAGGTGTATAAGGCACTGTACATTGGTGTTTTATCCCACGACTAGCCAGAAATGCATTAAATTCATGAGACATATACTCCCCCCCTCGATCGGAACGGAGGGTGCCCATAGTACATTTTGAGACATTTTCAGCCATAGCCAAAAATTCTTTGAAGCACATAAAAACTTCGGACTTCACTTTAAGCGGAAATACCCATGCATGCCTGGAGTAATCATCAATGAAAGTCACGAAGTACAGGTAATTGCCCAAGGACGGAGTTTGCATGGGCCCGCAAACATCACTATGCAGAAGCTACAACCTGCATGTGGCCCTAACTGAACCATCCTTTGGAAACTTAGAACGCTGCATTTTACCCAGAATACAGCCTTCACAAACATGTTTGACAGGTGCTTCAAGAGGCGGCAAAGAAGCAACCATATCAGATTTCTGCAAACGCAGCAAACTGGCAAAATTCAGATGACCAAAATGTGCATGCCAAAGTTTTGCATCTGAAATAGCCCTTGAATCTGCAACAGCATTTGCAAAATTTTGTCCACACTTGTCATACAAAGTGAGCTTATACAGCCCACGGCACAAAAGCCCAGATGCAACAATTTCATCACCAAAACTGAGATCATGAACTGTACATCTGTCATCCACAAATTTGACTACAAGTCCAAGTCTAGCAAGTGTGGATACAGACAAGAGATTCTTCTTGATCCCAGGTACATAAAGTGCATCAACAAGTGTGAAGGAACTGCCATTAGCAGCAGTGAGCACAATCTTTCCAACTCCCTGAACTGGATAAGAGGCTTTGTTGGCACAAGTGACTGAATTCCCATGAGGGACAGACTCGAGAGAGGTAAACAATTCACGATGTGAGGTAATGTGCTTTGTAGCACCACTGTCGAAATACCACACATGTGAATCTGCAACAACTGACAAGCATGCATCATGGACACCAGGATTGTAAGTGCACTCTGCGCTAAAAGCCCATTCCGCATCAACATCAGCATCACAATCTCCTTTCACAGAAGACTCAACAATGGCTGCATTTGTAGTGGAACCAGCATTTGCAGTGGAACCACCCTCTTTCTTCTTAGCCTCTTTGGCCTTCAACTTAGGACACGACTTGATCAAGTGATCATTGGCTTTACAATAATGGCAACGCATCTTCTTTTTGCCCTTATCACCAGAATTGCCAGACGAAGTGCTGCCACGAGAAGCATTAGGAACAGAATTTTTGCCACTCGCAACAGAACCATAAGAAGTGGCTGCATTACTGTTACCACCCTTTCTTTGAGAAGCAATAAAAGCCTGTTCAACTGCACGCTGCCTAGTCCTGTTTTTTCTAGAAAGTGACTCTTGCAACAGCAATGTGCATAATGCATCAAACTTGACAACTTCAGGGTTTCCTTGGGTCATGAGTCTCCAAGTACTAGCAAAAGTCTGGTAGGAATCTGGTAAGGCATCAAGAACAGTCTGCACAAGGGAACTGTCCGAAATGACTTCACCTGCAGAAATGAGTTGCTCATTGATATCCTTGACACTAGCAATGAAAGTGTCCATATCATCTTCCTCATGCATAATCTTCGACTCTAGCTCTTTACGCAGCAAAGCAATTTTAGCCTCATTGCGGCTTGCATAAAGACCTGCTAGAATATCCCAAGCCTGTTTTGCAGATTTTGCTGAACGGATGTGAGGAATAATGGTGCGCTTCACAGACAACGCAATCAATGCATGAGCCTGCGCATCCTTAACATCCCAACGAGCTTGTTCTGCCGTAGGCAAAACAACTCTAACAGCTGCAATCCTTGCAGCAAGACCTGCAACATCCTCAACATCGCCTACATCTTCAGAACCAGGACGTACATCAATGCCCTGCACAATGTTCCAGAAACCTTTTGACACAAGAACATGTTGCATCATATAAGCCCACATAGGGTAGTTGTCCCCATCCAACCTGTCCTCAGCAGCAAACATCTTGAACACATCTGTGTTGTTGTTGTCAGCCATGGTAAATGCTGCACCTGATGTGAAAACTGCCAGAAAATAGGAGAAATGGAGCGGGAACAACTTGTGCTATATAGCACAAACCGTAGAAGACTATAAGGCACCTGTTATGCAGAAAACGGCACTGATAGAAAATCTGCACAAAATGACGAAATAGCCTGTGCAGTACTGCCCGTAGTGGAAAGGGAGGCCGAAATGAGCCCAAATCAAAATTCTGAGCAGACCGAGCTCCTCAAGCCCTCCCAAAATATTTGTCGACATGCGAACGCTCGCCAAAGCTCTCTGAAATCGGAGAAAGTGAGCAGGCGTGTGCTGGAGCAGCTGGCGACTAAGCCCGGGAGGACGTGACCTGCTCTGATACCAATTGTTGGAATTAGGGTTGCAGAGAAACACACACAGCTTGGAGAAGACGAAGGAAGCTCAAGGCACACGATAGAGAGTGTGTTACTTAGTGTGCAATGGAAAGATAGATAGCCCTAGAGTGATGGGCGTATATACAATGCACGGGGGAAAAAACCTCCTAAAGAGGGAAAAAATGCCCCGACGGTCCTAGTGTGTTCACACACATCACTACCACATGTATATGGTAACATGTCCAAGACTCGTTCATCGGCATTGAGCCTTCGGCTCTCATATGCTATGGCATGATCTTCTTGAAGCAAAAATGCTCCAAGGCAATCACCACAAGCATCATATTGGACCTCAAATGGCTTTGAGAGATCCAGACGCATAAGGACTAATTGGGTGATAAGCTTCTCTTTGAGCTTGTCAAAAGCATTTTGCTCTTTAGCGATCCATGAGTACTTAACGTACTTATTTGTTAAGTCATGTAATGGTCCTGCTATTTGAGAGAATTTTGCTATGAAGCGTCTATAGTAAGCACATATACCAATAAAGCTTCTTAGCTGATGTAGATTCCTTAGCTTAGGCCATGCTTTTATTACCTCCAACTTTGATAGATCCATACGTATACCATCTCAAGAGATAATATGACCTAAGTATTGAATCTCTTGAAGGAAAAATTTGTTCTTCTTTTGATTGATAAAAAGCTTTTTCTCCCTCAAAGCTTGAAAAATCACTTGGAGATGTTGCTCGTGTTCCTCCAAAGACTTGGAGTAGATGATGATATCATCAAAGAACACTCCAATGAATTTGTGGTAGGGTCTAAAGATTTTCTACATTAAATGTTTGAACGTTGCTGGTGCGTTAGTCAAGCCAAAAGGCATAACTAGATATTCATAAAGACCAAACACTATACGGAACACGGTCTTGAGGGTATTTTCATTCATTTGATGATAGCCACTTTTAAGGCCAATCCTACTGAAGTAGGTAGAGCCTTGTAGCTTATCAAATAGATCTTCTACCCACGCTATGAGAAACCGTTTTTGATAGTGATATGGTTTAGTGCTCGATAGTCCACACACATGCGATATGTACCATCTTTCTTTTGCACTATAAGGACTAGAGAACAAAAGGGAGAGGAGCTAAGCCTCACCATCCCTTTGTCTACCAATTCTTGTACTTGCCTCATGATCTCCTCTTGTTGAGCTTGGGAAACTCGATAAGGAGGCTTGTTATGCGGTGAGCTTCCTGGTAGAGCTCAATTTGATGGTCATCATCCCCTCGTTTTGGAGATAAGTCCGGGATATCATCTATGAACACATCTTGGAATCCATTTACAAAATTAGACAAGTCTAACTCCTCTTGATTCCTACCATTTACATTTGATGAAACATTAGGACCTTTTAGGGATTCTTTGACAAAAATCATGTACGGCAAAACTGAGCTTTCCATTGATTTATCAAAAGCAAGAAGATTTACAGTGGTATAGTACAACTAGACTCACTAGCATCTATATACATGCTCTTTTCCCTATAGGTGAAGTAGATTCTCCTTTCAGGGAACTTCATGTTGGCAGCCATGTGGTTGAACCATGGTGCCCCTAGGATAACATCCTCATGTTGGAGAGGAGAGATGAAAAAGCCTTCTTTGTTGACATAACTTCGGACATGAAGCCTCACTTCCCAATCAAGGGAGTAATGGAGGCTTGCTGTCCCTTGAAAGTTCCATCGACATTTACAGTGTCTCCCATCTTGAAAGCTTGAATGCCCAACTTAGTGGCCAACTCCATTGATATGAAGTTGTGAGTAGAGCCATGGTCAAACAAGATGAAGGCATCATGCTCTCTTACCTTTCCCCAAGCATAGGAGAGAGGTGATCCTTTGCAATGAGCATACTCTTTTGGAGCTTCGATCATGGAAGCCCTAGGACTCTCATTGCGGACATTTCTCTTGGGGCAAGAACCATAGCCATGTCCTTGCTCCCCACACTTAAAACATTTGTGGTCCTTACAAAAAAATTCTAGCTCTTCAGAAGAGAGTTTATTTTTACCTTTATAAATTCCCTCTTCCTTGGACCAATTATTGTTGTTGTTGGAATTGCATTGGGAAGAATTTTGGGCATTGTTTTTTTTCCTTTGCATCACTTTTGTCTTTGCTTTCCATGGGCTTGGCATTCTTTCTAGCCCCTTGTTGGAAATTGATGCGTGAAGCAACCATAGTGTGGTCGATTACTTTGGTGATAGAGTCAGGCTGTTGGAAGTCGATGTACTCGGCCATCTCTTTAGGTAATCCTGCACATAATTGTTGCTTTTGCTCGGCAAAGTCCATCTTTTCAAAGACAGTAGCCTTGAGATGTAAATCCCAAATCTTGTCCACGTATTTGTGGATAGACTCATTGGAGAGCAGCTGCAAGCTCCACCTTCGGTAAGCACTTTGTCCTTTGCATCGCTTGCAAGGAATTGCTTCATGATGGAAAGTAGATAGATCCATAAGCACATGTCTATATCCTAACTCTTGTTCCCGTTTATTCTCCCACATTAAATGATCATTTTAATATGAGAAAATCATTTGGGTTGGTTGAATATTAGATTTTATGACATTCAAGACATCGGTGATGCCTTCAATTTACTTGCATGCGGGTAAGAGAATACCCCATTGTAGCCTCAACTCTTAGCATTTGCAGATTCATAAGTTAGTCTTACGCAACTTATTACAACCTTAGGCCTTGCCTTTGGCCGTTTTTCCTGAAAGTTGCCAAAATTTCCTTGAAATTTGAGACCACATAGTGCACAAGATTTGCTCCAAGGAGAATCTTGTCTTGGTTCAAGCTTAGAGTTTGTTTCGACTCATACACACTTGGCTTACCTTGCATGTTTTACACTCTGTAGATGACATGCAAGCATGAGAAGTGGTCAAACTGGACCTATATGCACTTTGCAAAGTCTGAGAAAAGGCCATAAATTCGCATAATCTTGAGACTACGTGTAAGCTTGTACTTTGCTTGCACAACAGCCAAGGCCTTGCCTTGCTGTTCAAGCATAAATTGCTTTGGTATATAATACCATACAAATTTTGGTTGTAACGTTAGATTATGGCCCTTGCCAAGATTAGTGAAACAAGCCTTGCTAGAGGTCGAAAGAGTCATTTTGACAAAAAGAACTTTCCAAACATATAAATGCCTTGTAGCATAGAAGTCTTAATTTCCACATCTACCCTTGGAGACATGTGGCATTTTGGATGTGCCTTGTACCATAGATGTCTTAATTTCCACATCTACCCTTGAAGACATGTGGTGTTTTAAATAAGTGATCTTACACTCTGCATCTTCAGTAAAGAAGGACGCCAAGTTGTTGCAAGTTTGAGCATCTTTGCCTTTGACACAACTGGTGTCATTGCCTGTCATGTCACCTTGCTTGTAAGCTATTCCTTACAAAATCATGCAACTTCCACGGTCTTTTATCTTGGCATGCGTGCCCTTTGCAGTTCTACAGTGCCACCCTAACAACGTGTCAACCTTGCTTATGGCCCTTGCACTATGGTAGATGGTAAGAAACTTTTGCAAGCTCTACGAACATGCCTTCTACCATGGGTAGCACCATGCTTCCAATATGTAGACAACTTTTAGTACACATCAATTGCCACGCCTTTTTTGCTAGTGGAATCGATGCCCATTAGCTCCACTATAAGCCTCAGGATTTGTGTAGCCTTTGTTGTGTTGATTGGGCATGATCTCACCCCACATATAGTGCTCCAACTGTTGGGTGCTCCTTGCTTGCTTGCAACGCCCTTTGGGATCTCAACAAAACTGCTCAGACCTTCATAGTAGCCGACTGTCTCTTGGTTGTCCCCTCCACAGCTCGACTGGCCTTTAGTCGTCCTCTCCACAACCCCCCTTCTTGGCATTGGCTTCCTTGGTCAGAGGTGCATAGCTTGCGGGTTATGGTCTATTGGCTAATTTTAGCCTGCTCTTCTTTCTCCCTCCAAGCAGGCATTCACTTCCATGGGCGCGGCTTATGCAAGGTCTCTGAGCAACCTTTTGTTATGCCTTTGAGCGGTTCTCAACTGCTACACCTCATCTCCTTTGGTTGCAAATAACATGCAAGAACCTGTGAGTTACATGCTCTGCAGTGCACGTTACCTTCTTCATCACTTCCGGTTTGCATGCATGGTTGCAAGTGTTGAAAGATCACCATAGCCACACCTTGTACCCGTGAGCAAGCAAATCACTCCTTGACTCCTCCATGCTCCAATATAATGATTGCATGCATTACATAAGAGTCTCAACATGTTGTCGATCCATGCATGCTTGCATGTAAGGAAAATTTGATATGAGCAAGCATAATTAAGCATAAATTAAGCGTGTTTAAACCCATTCCAAGAGCATGCAAGCCAATTCGACCTGCATGCATGAAAACAACATATATTAACAACTTAAAAAACATAAATTGATGCAAAGGTGAAGAAAAGTAGTAATTAAATGCCAATCATTAGCGTCATCATTGATGCTAGCAAAAACCGCAATCATAGATAGCTTTGATACTACCAATGTAAGATGATGGGTCCCTTGGCCCATGGCTCCATAGCCTAGATGCCATGCTCTAAACATTCTAAGGGGGAATAGCACACTGAAGCTCCACCCATCCAACCCTTATATAGGCTAGACCTTGCCCCTATATAAGGACCCCTTGCCATATGTGCTTTCCTAGGCTCCTAGCCATAGGACCCTTGTCCTCACATTAATGTAAGACGATGGGTCCCTTGGCCCATTGCTCCATAGACTAGAGGCCATGCTCTAGACAACCTAAGGGGGAATAGCACATTGAAGCTCCACCCATCCAACCCTTATATATTCTAGGCTTGCCCCTATATAAGGACCCCTTGCCACATGTGCTTTCCTAGGCTCCTAGCCATGGAACCCTTCTCCTCACATGAAGGCTATGTTCAGCCTCCACGTATGAATTTTGTTTTATTTCATTTTCAAATATGCTTTGATTGACTTTTCCAAGTCGGATGTAAGAGCTTGAATGCTTTCATCCATTTTGCTCTTCAGAGACATAACAAGGGATGTAGGAGCAAAGAATTTTGGGCATAGTGTCCCCAATACATTTTTCATTATGCAATTATGGACCTAAATGGTAGGGTTTACTTTAGCACATATTGTCACAATAGGAGAAACATGGCCTAGGAACTCATGGAGTTTAATTTAGCCAGTGTTGAGCAAGGTATACGAGGGTTTCTCTCACTCATGTCACTGAGTATTTATATCTCCACACACAAGTAAATATTGTACTTGAAGGATGTCATTTTTTTGGACATCCTTACATGAGACATATTTGACATGTGGAGAATATGAGTCTCTTGGACTGACACTAGCACCCATGATTTCAATTATGTGTCATGACAGAGTCCCTCGGTGTTGGCGGGGTCTGTTTATCAACCATTCTAAGCACGTCGTATTAGGAACAATTTTAGTGGCCAAAAATTGTCACGGATACCTAGTAAGACTTGTTAAGTTCACAAGTATGGTTAAACAACTTTAATGGATGGTTGTTTACACATGTAGTAAAGCTCTGTTTTGTTAATAATTGTGTTTCACTCGGTACCTAGATGTGATTGATTTTCACATTCTATTATGGTACAAATATGTTAGCATCACTTTCACGTGGAAAGTATTTAGTTCTTTCCCTATGGCTTGTGAGCATAACCTTAGCCATAAGCATTGACAAGTATAGCCATGGTGGATATGCAAGTTTGGATACCTTTTTGCTAAATGCATGCACACTAGGTGTTATGGGCCCTAATGTTTAACAAAGGCTGATTTGGAGCATCATGCACATTCATGACATTAGTAGCTTCTAAAACATTTCGCACTATATATGCAATATCTCTATGATATTAATTGTCACTCTACCGATTACCAATAGTGGTCATGGCTCGGTTTGGGTGCTTGTACATCAGTTCACTAATGTTAAACCAAGATGGTTGTTCCTAGCATCGTTGATTACTCAGCAATGTTGCAAGGAATTGCGATCCCTCTTTACCAATCATTTTGGAAAACTGTCTCAAAACGGTGGGGAAACACACCTCAATACTGCCACTCATCCAGAGAAAAAGGCAGATTACAAGTGTTAATCTTGTGCTAAAGGATATGCTAAGTGTATACGTTAGCACCAAGCAATCCAATTGGAAAGGTTACCTCTCTAGTTGGAGTTTCCTCACCATGCTGGTAAAGCATGTTGCGACTAGGTTTAGTCCCTTTATGTTTAAGTCAAGTTCTCAACCTCAATCATCAGTTATGGTGGGGTTGTTTACTGATGAAGAATGATAACAAGTCAAGGACTTAATTTTTGTTGATGAATTATGTTAGCATGTTACTTTCATGGAAAGTGAGAAGATATATTTTTTAGACACCTCTTAGTTGTGGTAACTTGTTTAGCATACTCTAGTGAGTTATCAATGGAGTTTACACATTATATTGGATATAGGCTAGTTACACAAAACGGTTGCAAAGGGACAAAAATGTGGAAAATGAAGATGTTCTTCTTGATTTCATTGAACCTCCTACTGAACCGTGTTCGAGTCGCATAGCAATATAATGGCTTCAACCTATACCCATCAACTCATTGCAATGTGTAAACCGCTCCAAAGCTAAGCCTTTCGTCAAAGCATCTGCTGGTTGTCGTCAGTGTGTACCTTGACCAAATCAATGAGCTTTTTGGCCAAGAAATCTTTCACGAGATGATACCTGACTTCAATGTGTTTCGATTTGGAGTGAAACACGGGATTCCATGCCAATGCAAGAGCACTCTGACTCACAATATATCACTGGAGTCTCATCAATGCCAAGATTTCTCATCAAGCGAGATAACCATACAGCCTCTTTACTTGCATCCAATAATGCAACATACTCTACTTCGGTAGTGGAAGACGGCGTACAATCTTGAAGACATGACCTCCAAGATACTGCTGCTCCAGCAAATATGAAGACATAGCCAGATGTTGATCTCCTATTGTCGACACAACCCGCATAGTCTGCATCCGCATAATCCACGATGGATGCATCAATGTTCCCAAAGCGTAAAAACCTACGAACCATACCTTTGAGGTACCTAAGAATGTGCTTCATTGCTTCCTAATGCTTGCTGCCAGGATTTGCCATATATCGACTCACCCCTCCCACTGCAAAAGCAATGTCTAGCTTGTGGCTACCATAGCATATATGAGACTGCTCATTGCTAAAGAATATGGTACCTAGCCAGTTTAGCTCTCTCAACATAAGATTTGGGTGCATCTTCCTTGCCGAGGTTCAAGAATGCTTGCATTGGGGTACTCAATGCTCCCCCCCCCCCTGCATATTGAAGCGCTGCAAAAATTTCTCAATGTATGTTTCTTGAGATAACTCAAGAACACGACGTTTGTGATCTCTTTTGATTCACATGCCAAGAGAGTGTGTAGAATCCCCCAAATATTTCATTGCAAAATGATTGCTAAGTGTTTTCTTCAAGTTGGCAAATTTTCCAATGGATTTCCCAGCTATAAGCATGTCATCAACATACAAAACTAGAATGATCATCGAGCCCTGATCTAGATTTCTTGTGTACAAGTAGTGATCCTCTTCGCTCCTTTTATACCGTTGAGACCTCATACATGCATAAAATATATGATACCACTACCTTGAACCCTGCTTTAAGCTGTAAAGTGCCTTTTTGAGCTTACATACTAGCTCCTCACGAGATGCGTTGTCCTGAACAAACCCTTCAGGCTACTGCATGTAAACATCCTCATCGAGATCCCCGTGAATAAATGTTGCCTTCACATCCAACTCCCAAGTGTCATTAGCCAGAATCGAGTTATTCTCAGAGTTCTGTAGCCTGCACCCACTTCACCACATCATCCATCATCATGGCTTCTTGGTAGCAGCTTGGCTCACCGCAATCGGTCAACATGATGCAATAAAGACCTGGCTCAAAATGTGCAGGTGGACGAGAGACTCTAGTAGACCGTCTCACTCCTTGACCATTACTATCCACTCCCTCTGGAGCATTGCTACACTAGCCTGCTGAGTTGATTTCACTGTCTCTGAGGCAACATCCTCAAAAGTGACTCTTCGAACCTCTATTTCCTTGATGGGTTGTTTATGCATCTTCAACTCAGTGAAGATCACATTTGAACTATGGATGACTCGACGAGATTTCGAGTGCTAGAGACAATATCACATCTCTCTATCTGTACCATATCCAATGAAAATACATTTGTGTGACTTTGGCTCTAACTTCTGCCGAAGTTGTTTAGGCACGTGAGCATAAGCTTCACAACCAAAAACACGTAGATGGTCATAGTGGGGCTTACGTTTAGATCATAACTCTTCTGGAATCTCATAATTCAATGGCGTACTAGGCGAACAATTTATAATGTGCACTGCGGTCAAGACGGCTTCTGCCCAAAAGCCTTGTGTGAGATTTGCCATAGAAAGCATGGCTGTGACTCTTTTCTGAATTGTACGATTCATGCGCTCAGTAACTCCATTCTGAGCTGGTGTGTATGGTGCAGTGAACTGCCTTTTAATCCCCCTTTTAGCACAGAAATTGTCAAACTCCTTGGAGACATACTCTCCACCGTTGTCAGTCCGCAACCTCTTGAGTTTCTTGCCTGACTGATTCTCAACAAGTGCCAAAAATTTTTGGAACAGAGGAAGAACTTGATCCTTATGTTTCAAAGGATATGCCCACACCTTTTGAGTAGAGTCATCTATGAATGTCACAAAATAGCTGCCCCCCCCCTAGAGATTTGGTCGACATAGGACCACAAACATCACTATGTACTAAATCTAGAGGTTCACGGCGCTTTTGACCCAATGGTAAGTGCACGGACCTAGTCTGTTTGCCATAGATACAGTGCTCACAAACAAGAAAGTCAACATAAGACAAGACAGATAAGTAGCCAAAACGAGTCAGAGTTCTCATTCCTTTTTGGCTAATATGACCTAGCCGGCAATGCCACAACTCAATAGATGGCAGCTCGACTATAGATATGTAATCATGACCAACATGTGACACATGCATGGAATACAAGGTACCATGCTTCTGACCTCTGAGTACAACAAGATTACCTTTGCATACTATTCATGAACCATTGCCAAATGTGGTGTTGTAGCCCAAATCATCAAGCTGACCCAACAGAAATCAAGCTTTTAGTCAACTTGGGAACATGTCTGACATTACATAAAGTAAAGTGCGTGTCATTCCTTAGATGCAATTTTATGTTTTTGACACGCTCAATGTCTAGTTCATAAGCATCACCAAGTCTCACTTTGCCACAAGAGTGAGAATAAGTAGAGAAACACTCTCTATGTGGTGTCACATGGAAATTGGCACCAGAATCTACTATCCAATTATGTGCATACTGCGCATCTTCTATAACAAGAGCCTCGACATGTAGATCTGCCGTGAAGACCAATACGTCAAAGGTAAGTGGCATAACACCGTTGGAAGAGTCTCTACAATAGGAGCATTTGAAGACTCTAGCACATTGATCTCCTCTAACTTTGCTTTGCCCTTGTTTGAATCATCAGACTTAGAAGTGTCACTGGATTGTTTATCCTTCTTGCTTTGCTGCCATTTCCTGCAATCCTTCTTCACATGCCCTTTTTTATGGCAGTGATAGCACTCGACATTATGCATAGAACCCCAAGACTTACTGCGTGAGCCTCCACGTTTCTGCTTTTGGCATGACTTTGAGTGCGACCCCTCTATCTATCACTAGCAACATACGCATCACCATCCTTCTTGCCTTTGAGAGATTTCATGCGAATCTCCTCAGTAAACAGACTCCCAAGGATGTCATTGTACACTAGACCGATACCAAGTGGTGCTGAGTTGCTAATCGCAGTATAGAACATATCCTAAGACGACGGTAAACTGCATAGCAAGAAGATACATTTGATTTCCTCATCGAAGACCAAACCCTGAGTGGTCAACTGAGTGAAAATGATATTGAACTCATTAATGTGGGTAGAAATAGTGCCCTCTTCCTTCATACGAAGGTCAAACAACTTCTTCATCAAGAAAACCTTATTAGTGGCACTTTTGTTCTCATAGTTGGGTAGAAATAGTGCCCTCTTCCTTCATACGAAGGTCAAACAACTTCTTCATCAAGAAAACCTTATTAGTGGCACTTTTGTTCTCATAATTGGAACACAACTTATTCCATACATCTCTAGCAGACAGTCCTTTCTCCAACTATAGTAAAGTACACAGATTTAGCCAAATGAAAACGGAGGGTAGATTTGGCCTTAGCATCAAGTTTCTCCCACTCAACATCTGTATACTCGCCCTCTGGGCGCTCCATGATAGGATCCAGCTGGCCTTTTTGTATAAGAACATCTTGAATCTGCTCTTTCCAGATAGCAAAATTCGTCCCATCAAATTTTTGGATATTGTAAATATCCTTTTCACCACTAGATGACATGGCTGCAAACTAAAGATAATATGGTGATAAACACTGGTAATTCTGGGAAAAATTCGACAGATTTTCCCCAGGAAAACTGATAGAATCTCAATCCAAAACTGTCACAAGAAATCAATAACGGATCAAAAGTAATGCTCTCAAAGCATAAGACATGCGCATCAACCACTAACTATGCATAAAAAGTCAAAAGCTGACCCAAGACTGCCAACACGGCGTCAAATGCACCTAGCCGTCTCTATACATGTCCTATGGCAAGGCCACGAAAAAGGGTACTCCAGCAACCTGTATCACCGAAAGGATCTCAACATTCGAGAATCCCCCAGCTCAAGAAAACCTCACGCTATCGACCCTCACAAAAGGTTATGCAGACAAGAAACCAGCCCAGTCTCAGAAAGGGCCTCCGAACCGAGTCTTAGAAACGGTCGGGACTGCCAAAAACAAGCCAAATCGCCTCCACAAAAGGTACATATGGCAGTTTTTGCAACTCAACGTACATACACTGTTAACAATACTACAAGGTGCAGTATACGTGCTCAAACAGGCGCCAAACAAAATGTGCAAGCAGTAAAAAAATCCTTGCACGGAGAGTAAATCCGCTCTCAAAAGAGCTCAAGCACTATCAAAAGTGCCAAAACAATGCATGTGCGCATCAAGTGCTCCCACTGAAATCTGTGATGATGCAAAACACTACAACCTGGATGTCTTGTATGTATGCAAGAACTTGTGAGGAGACTCTACGAGTAGTGAAACACTTAGAATGGACAGGGCATGAGCTCTCTTCAAGTATAGATGATCTTGAAAAGCTAGATGAACTCCGCTTGAGAGCTGTAGCTTCGATCTATGCTAAAAAGAGAAGACAAAAGGAGTTTTTTGACAAGCATGTGCGCACGAAAGAGTTCAAAACTGGTGATTATGTACTTGTTTATACCTTGAAGCAACATGCCAAGAAACTTAAAAAGCGAGGGATGGGACCCTTTGTGATTAGTGACCTATCACAAAGCGGAGCTGTCAAGCTTGCTACATTAGCAGGTGAAGAAATGCCAAATTGGATTAGTGGGTGTCGATTGAGGAAATATCATTTACCACTAACACAGGATATGCTTCAACAAATCCATCAAGAAAAACAACGAATGAAGGAGAAACAGAGGGTATGAGAAGAAGCTCCAGCAGAAGCAAAAGAATGCATGGCAAAAAGAAGGCTTCTACAACAACAACAACAACAATGTGGATCACCGTTGCGAATCAATGCCATTCGACTAACGAAGTTTCATGAAGACACAGTGGAGCCAATAATTGCAGTCAAAGTGGGTAGTAATCAAGTTGAATCGACGGCATTGCTTGATTCGGGAGCTCAAGCAAATCTGATCTCTTACAGATTATACAAACAGCTCAAACCCACAGGTCAACTTCATCCTACTCCACACGTGCTGGAAAGTAGTACATCACATTCACTGAAAACATTGGGCTGGACTATATTGCATGTACAAGTACATCAATATATTTACCCACACAAATTTTATGTAGTCAAGCATGAAAGCACACAACACCCGATGTTGTTGGGGAAACCTTGGCAAAAAGAGTACAATGTGCAGATAGATTGGAATATGAATGCAGTCAAAATTCAGCATGCACAAGAACAACAGGTAATATCCTTTGCTCAGCAACCCCGGAATCCGCTGCCCGCAATGCAATCACTGGATAAAAAGCCAAAAGGAAGGGTGCCACTAACGAACAACACGATACCAGGGTAAACAAACAGGTAACAGCCAACATTGTCCACTACAAGCATTAGAAGTCACCGACTGCAGTGAAAAGATCTAGGTTACCAACACGAGAAAAACAAGTATGGATGCGGAAGGATAGAAATGACATGGCAGACAAAAAACAATACAACGGAAGAATTAAACCAAAGCAGATAGTTCGACCAAAAACCAAGGGAATAAAACGATCTGGATCCCAAAGAAAATGCTCGGAAATAACTCAAATACGACTCGCATCTGGATCCCGAAACCAAAGCAACAGGAACTCCCTTCAATACAAGCAACATCGGAAAGCAGACAACTGCATAAGAAACCAACACGCTGATTTATGTGGATGGCCATCAGCAGCAAAACAATGGCAACCAATGCAGTAGCAATAAACCCTAAACCGGCAAAGACAAGCTACATTGGAAAGCAAAAGAGATACGGTCTACGACCATTCCCGCCAGGCCAATTCTCTCCAAAGAGACAACTACGGCCATATCAACAGTAGCAACAAAGCAAGCGACTTTTGCAAGAAAGACAATTAAACAAAGAGCAGTAGAGTTACAACTTTTACTTGCAAAGAAAACAGGAAACCTCGACGGCGAATGCCAATAAGCATCTTGCTTATACCCTTCTCTTGCACATCATTAATTTTTCTATGCATTGACCGAGTATGCATACAATAGGGCCACATTACACGGCCAAGCATTAGCACAATTTTTTCAACCTATGCACGGCACATACTCTGAGGCGATACCTTGTCGTCTGGGAGGACTCCGGCTAGGAGGGGGGGAGGCATTCTCAAATGAGGACCCAATAGAAAGAGCAAAAAAGGGCATGTTTTTCGACTATTTTTAAGGGTTGTTGTTTGATTGCGAAATTTTTTGGACTAACCCAAGTACATATGCCCTTATACAACATGAATCTACAGGTATATGGGACCAAACGCCAAATCAAGCCCCTAGGTGTGTGTATATAAGTAAAAATAGCCATTTTCGGGCAAAATATTGGTAAAACGAAGAAATCCGGCCATAAAAATTTCATGTGAGTGTATATAATTTTTTGCGGTGATGTTTTTGATTTATTATGATTTTTGGGGATTTTCTGGGTTTGATTTTCTATTTTCCTTTTAATTTTGCTAATTTTTCGGCACAAAAAATTCAAAAATACAAAAACCAGGTGAAAAACGGTCGTAATGAAAAACAAAAAATATGGGGATGATCAGTGACTATAGGACAACCTATGGTACAGTGGGGGTGCAATTATGAGACTGGAGCGAAAAGCGTGTTTTGGCCAGATTTTGACCGAAATGCCAAATTTCTGGTAAACAAGGCAAATGAAGTCCAAATCAAGAAATTTTTGAGCCTAAACCACATCTCGCAAGAAGTTGGGAGCACATGTCAAATTTCATCAAAAGTGGTTCGGGGACCCTTATTATAAGAAATTTTCACTTCATTTTTAGCTCATTTCCACTATTGACCTTTGAGAGAGAGCTCCTGCCACCTAGAGCGAACGGAACTTCCAACAGCTTCTACGACGTGCACGACTACCCGATGAGCTTCAGACATGAGAGGCAGGCTCACCACCTTGAGCTTTTCGCGCATGTTTGTCATTTTGTCGCGAAAACTAGCGTAGGGTTCACACACAAAGCGGATAGTAGAGACCTACAAGTAGAAGTGACCACCTAACAGCTAACCCAAAAGCAACGAGATTTCATCGGCAGCTTACCCTAGCATAGGAGACCAGTCTTGGATGTCCAAAGGCAATAGAAAACCATCGGGAAAAACCCTAATTCCTAGAATCCCGCAAGAGGCCACCAAATGGGAAATCGGCGGAGAGGCGCCCAAAAGCTACCAAAATTCATGGGTAGGAGCATCTCGACATGCTCGACAAGTCTATATAGCCCACATGACCAAAAGGTGAACCGAAGCGGTACTAAACTTCAGAAACGGCATCAGACACACAAAGCGTCAAATAGCTCTCGCGACCAAACCGCATGTCCGTTTGCCACCAAACTTCACGAGCGGCTTTCCTAGACCATCAACAACCAAGTCCTATGGTGGTAGACCACCACAAGTCATCGAGGACATGTAAACGCAACCACAGGTGCTTCTAGAGCGACAAATTGCCAAATGGAGCTCCGGTGAAGCCAAAGTCGACAAAAACCATACGGCAAGGATCCCCAAGGGATCGGGAAGCTATGGAGACCAACATTAAGAAATTTCATTGTCAAAAAGCACTCCAAAAGTCAGAAACGGCTCAAAGAGTCTGAAATCCACACAAGGAGTTACTTTATATCCATTTGACTTTTTTGTTGAAATTAGGCATAAAAGGGACTTAGGGGGACTAAGGGCAGGCACTAGTAGCAGTTCCCATTAAAAAATCATCAGGAGACATCCTACGCGTAGGATGTCTCAAGGCCATTTTTGGGCACAAAACCCAACAACTCTCATCACACACATTTTCTGAATAGCCTTTACATGCTAGCCACCAAGCTTCATCACATTTGGACCAAAATTGACCTCACATGCATGAAAAAACTCAAAGTCAGGGCATAGAGGCAATAATGGGCCATAGACCTACCAAAACTTGTCCAAACCACACGAAACTTACACAATACAGTCATGAGCACATAGCCAATCAATCTGTGTGGTTACTTGCAAAAAATGATGAAGTAGACATCCTACGCGTAGGATGTCTATTTGACATTTTTGGCCTACAGAGGGTATTTTTACATTCCAGATCTTTTCATATCATCTTCAAGTGCTCATATATCAAGTTTGAAGCCATTTTAATCATTTTTGACCCCCAACACCTTCAAGATACCCTTTTTGAGCCCAAAAATACTACGCAGGGTCTTACCAACATCAAATCTTGTCCAAATCAAAATCCAAGAGCATGGCCATGTTCCACATGCCAAGGACTACCCACAGAACAAATCTCGAGCCATTTTGATGAAATAGACATCCTACGCGTAGGATGTCTCCAACATGTTTTTGAACTTCTGTGCAAACAATGACATCATGGGAGCCATTACCATGGTGCAAGGAGCCGAAATATCAATTTTGAACCCATTTGGATATCACTTGCTACCTATTGTGGACATCCTACCCAATTTGTGAGCTTAAAGCTTGAAAAATCCACTTTTTGATGCCCATACCCAATTCCAAGCACATAGCCATGTTGTAACCAAGGACCACCAGCATGTCAAGTATCACCAAAATCTGATGAAAAAGACATCCTACGCGTAGGATGTCTAGATGATAAATTTTTGCCAAATTTGTACTGTGAGCACATGCACAGTTTCCCAAGTTCCTTTTAAGTTTTATTTTCAATTTTCAAGTCATTTGGATAGTTAAAACTCAGTTTCTAAGCTGATATGGAAAAAATGCTAACTTCAGACTACTGAGTGCAACAGGATCTATGGCAGCCGCAAAGTCACCTGCAAAGAAGAAGAGGATGACCATAAAGGATTATTTGGAAGAAGTAGAGCCCTTCGTCATACAAGAAGGAACTCTAAAGCTAACCAGCACATGGATCCAAGAACACCTGCTAGAGTCAAATGATCTAAAGATCTACTAAGGCGTGTTCAAAGACACCGAAGGAAATGTGATAGAGCTACCAATGCTACTGCGGGAACTCAATGAGTTTGTCAGAAGCAAGATGGCAGAGTAAATTGAGAAGATTGATCTCCACAATTATTTGGAAGCTGTGCCAGCAAGAATCGACATAAAAAGAGTATGGGAATTTGTGATGACAATCAAGGAAGACGGAGTGACACGAGTTACGGATCTGCAAGGCAAGCCAGACACGGAGATTTTAATCACGGAGAGAGTGGTGGCAGTTGCACTAGACCTCTCCAACAAAGGGAATAGTGTAACCAAAAGAAGAGACAAAGTAAAGCTGTACACAGAAAAGAAAGGCAACTACACATTTGAAGACATTGCCAACCCTAAAGTGGCAATCATGAGTCAGCTATACAATCAGTAGTTCCATATGTGTACAAAGCGGCCACAAAAGTACAGAATGCCGCCTGGAGCAACTGCCACAACCTTTACCTGTGCAATGCAAAAAATCAAGCTGAAAGTAATCAACTATGCAGCTTATATACATGATAATCTGGTAAATATGGGCAACAAGAACCCCACATACATTGTGCCGGGCGAGCTAATCACGAAAGTGATTTATGGGGAATTTCATGCCAAGGGAAGATGGCCTGACCCTCCATCACAGAATGACTGGCTGAGGCTCAAGGAAGATAAGGAAGAGGAACAACCCAAAACACCAAGGGTTTCCACAAGGTTGAAACGCCGGCTAGAGACCGTGCAAGAAGAGCAGCCAGAGCTGAAGAAGGGAAAGAAGGAATCTGTCCAATTGCCTGTAAAAGAGACGAAATCACAGAAAGCGGCACGGCTAGAGCGGCTAATGGAAAGTTTCAGAGCCAAAAGAGCCCTCAAAGGAGATTTGAATGAGCTATGGAAGCCGTCTCTAGAAGCAAAGTCGGGATCATCCCGAAGGGTGCACAAAGACAGATTCGATGACTATATTAAGAATTTTGAGATTCTGGATGCCACAACGGAAAATATCCCACATGTACCATTTACAGAAGCAGAAGTGGAGCAAGTTTGACGGAAACTGCTAGAGGAGCAAGAAGGCCAAGAGAGAGAAAGGAATACAAAGGCTGACAGGGATTTCAAGAAAAAGCCGACAACTCCACCGTCCAGCCCTGAGTTAAGCCCACCGCCCTCACCACCTCCTCGAAGCCCTCCACAGACTCAATAGAAAGAGGAGCAAGACAAACCTGAAGATCAAGAAGAATCAAAGCAAGAACAAAGCCAAGAGTAAGAACCAAAAGAAGAAGCTAAGCCTAAAAGTGAGCAGCCAAAGCCAAATGAAGCAAGGTATAACAAATTTCTAGACCTACTGGCTGGCGAATATTCAAAAGAAGAATGAGGATGCAAGAGAGCTACACAAGACAAGCACAAAGCACACAGAGATGGAAAGCTTCTTCTTCTTCTTCTCAGAAAAGAGAGTACAAAATGACTAAGTGCTAAAGCTGAAAAGTAGCACATATGTACATGCGGTCAGTAAGTGTGAACTCGCTAGAAGCGTACTAGGCTGGCACTATAAGTGTAGTCCAGCTGTAGAATCACTGGCAGAGATCCTCCGTGTCGGTCACCTAACGCGCCAGTGAGTAAATGCCGTAAGCGGCCAAGACCCGTAGTGGATGCCAGCTCAAGGTGTAGAGCTCGACATCTCAACACTCCCCCTCGAGCTCTGCATGTCGCAGAGTCCAAGCATAGTCCGGAAACGTCGAAGCTTCTCAGCTCCGAGGGCCTTGGTAAAGATATCCGCTATCTGCTCCTCTGTGCTGACGTAGACCAAGTCGATGTCGCCCGCCAACATTCGCTCTCGAACGTAGTGGTAATGGACCTCTATGTGTTTGGTCCTGGCATGGAACACTGGGTTCCTAGCCAACTGCATGCTGCTGAGGTTGTCACAATGGATGAAAATCTGCTGGTCCACCTGCACTCCCAAGTCCTCAAGTAATGTGCGTAGCCAAGCTACCTCGCACGCCGCAACTGCTGCACCTCTGTACTCGGCCTCTGTGCTCGATAAAGCAACCGTAGGCTGCTTTTTGCTGCTCCAAGTAACAGCAGCACTCCCAAAAGAGAACATGAAGCCACTCGTAGATCTCCTATCAACAATGCTACCTGCCCAATCTGCATCTGTATACCCATACAATGCTAATGGTGCATCTGCTGCATAGAACAATGCGTAGTCAAGAGTACCTTGCACATACCTAAGTGTGCGTCGTACTCCATCCAAATGTGGCTTCCTCGGAAGTTGCATGAACTGACTCTCCAAGCCTACTGTGTAGCTCAAGTCTGGCCTCGTGATAGTCAAGTAGATTAGACTACCCACAATCTTCCTGTACATGTTGACATCCTCAACAACATCACCCTTCTCTGCACTCAGCTTTGCATTCACATCCAAGGGAATGGAAATCGGCTTACAATCAGCCATACCATACTTTGACAACATGTCCAAAGCATACTGTCTCTGTGATAGCCATACACCCTCTGGAGTCCTGATCACTTCAATGCCAAGAAAGTAGCGCAACTCGCCTAAATCTTTCATTTCAAACTCCTGTTTGAGAAGACCCTTCACATGGTCAATCTCCATAGCATTGTCACCCACAATAATAAGGTCATCTACATATATGGTAATGACCACAATCCCCACATCACTCTCACATACATAGAGTGAATGATCAGCATGAGCTCTCCTAAAACCAATACTGACAAGATACTTGGCAATCCTGTCATACCATGCTCTAGAGCCCTGCTTCAAACCATACAAAGCTTTGAGAAGTCTGCATACATAATCTGGGTAACCTGGATCGACATAACCAGGTGGCTGATCCATATACACTTCCTCTTGCAACTCACCATTCAAGAAGGCATTCTTTACATCCATTTGATGCATAATCCATCCTCTAGATGCAGCCACTGCTATGACAGCTCTCAGAGTCGTCATCTTTGCCACTGGAGCAAAGGTCTCCTCATAGTCTATGCCATACGTCTGTGCATAACCCTTTGCAACCAGCCTTGCCTTGTGACGCTCAATGTTACCATCAGCCTTATGCTTGGTTTTATACACCCATTTACAGCCAATAGCTTTCTTGCCACTTGGCAATGGCACCAACTCCCATGTGTCATTTGCTTCCAATGCAGCCATCTCTTCATTCATTGCATCATCCCAATGCACATTTCCAACTGCATCCTCAAAACATGTGGGCTCCACATCCTGTATCACCTTAGCCATGTAGGCTTGGTGATGCGCTAGATACCCATCATAAGTCAATTTCTGAACTGGATTTCTGACTCTATTAGATCTGCGCGGTCCTTGGTCACTCCTTTGCCCTCTAGCATCTTCTTGTACTTTCCTTACACCAGGTGTCCTGACAGCCGGAATTCCAAATTCCTCATCAAGACTTTGTTCAGAACCATCTGAATCCATGTCTACATGTGAAAAACCTGATGATGCATCAACCATAAAGGGAGGTTCATCAACCTTTTCCTTTCCTTTTCGTGATACATTCCCTGTACCTGTTGGTGGAGTAACTTGCGTACGTAGTCTACCATTCCATGGTTTCTCAACAGAGCCACGAGAAGAGGACTCTTGTGGTCCACTCAAAACCTGTGACTGTGGCCTCACATTTTGTACAACCACATCATCTTTTACATCAGCCCCAATAGTGCCATGTGCATTTCTGTACCAGCTGCTCATCTCATCAAAGACTACATCTCTGCTCACTTGTAATTCTCGTGTAGTAGGATTGTAGCACCTGTACCCCTTTTGTTCAAGGGAATATCCCACAAGAATACATTTCTCTGCTTTAGGATCCAATTTCCTACGCAACTCATCTGGTACATGCACGTAAGCTATGCAGCCAAACACTTTCAAGTGTGCCAAATCAGGCTTTGTACCTGTAAACTTTTCCTCAGGTGTTACATCATGCACCGCAGCTGTAGGTGTCCTGTTCATAATGTACACAGCTGTATTTACAGCTTCAGCCCAGAAATGATGAGGCATGTTCTTCTCATTCATCAATGCACGTGCAACCTCTGCAATGTGCCTGTTTTTCCTTTCTGCGACCCCATTCTGCTGTGGAGTATATCTGCATGTAAACTGCCTGCGTATACCATGCATTCGCAGAAAATCTGAAAAATCATTGGAGAAGTACTCTCCCCCTCCATCTGACCTCAATGTCTTGATTTGCATATCTGTCTCCTTCTCAATCATGATTTTGAAGTCTTGAAAGTGACCAAACACTTCACTTTTGTTACGCATGAAGTAGACTCATACTTTCCTTGTATGGTCATCAATGAAAGAGACATAATACCTGCAACCATGTATACTTGCAGTATCGGTTGGACCCCAAACATCTGTGTGCACCACCTCAAGTGGCTTTTTACATACATTGCGCTCATGTGGAAATGAGCCCTTTGACTGTTTTCCAAACTGGCATGCTGCACACACTTTATGCATACCATCCACCTTGAATTTGGGCAACCCTTTTACAATCTGTTTTGATTGCATGTTGCGCAATCTTTGCTCATTGACATGGCCAATGCGTTTGTGCCAAATGTCAACATCAGCCACAACACCTGTGCCCTGTGCAAATAATGCAGCTTTTACCTCAGGCATGTCTACATTCAGCGTAAACATTCTGCCCACACATTTTCCCTCTGTGATCAGCTTACAGCCATTCTGGAAATCTTCTACATAACAGCCATTTGGATTGAAGCGAACCTGCAAACCCTGCTCAACCATTTGTCCAACAGAAACAAGATTCTTTGTAATGTTTGGGACATGAAGTACATCTGCTAAGTACTTTGATTTCCCACTCTTCGTATTTAGAGGTATGTCCCCTACATGAGCAATGGGGTGAGTTGTGTCATCTCCTGTCTGCACATAGCCTGACACATCTGGTTTGCGCATATCTCTAAACCACTCTCCACGAGACGTCATGTGATTAGAGGCACCCGAATCCACATACCAAACATCATCTTGGGTGGAATTCTCTGCAGTCATTGTATTCATTACATGCTGCATAACAAACATGCGCTCGTTTTTGCTGTCATCTGCATCTTTGCTAGTAAATGCATAGTTGCCCTGTTCTCTCTTTCTACTTGCTTTTCCCTTTGGACAGTCACGTGACATGTGACCTCTTTCACCACAAGTCCAACATTCTCTACTATTTGGAGTATGTTGCTGCCTGCTTGATCCTGCACCACGACCTCTTTGACTCCCCCTGCCTTGAGACTGGTTTCCCCTTCCACCTGTATTGTTTTGATTTGATTGACCTTCCAGAAATTGGCCCCTGCAACCCCTTGGGCCTCGACCACGACCTCTACCTCTACCTCTGTTGGAGTTAGAATAGAAGGCCTGTTCAGAATTATTTCTGCCATGAGAAGAAGATGTGTCAAGGTTCTTCTCCTCAAGAATAAGCATAGAAATCAAATCTTGGAACACGGGGATGTCGTCTCTTGTATTCATGGAAGACCTGAAATGTACATACTCATCTCCTAGACCATCCAAGCATGCACGGACAATGTCATCGTCTTCCACTGAGACTTTAATAGATCCAAGAGCCTCAATGATACTCTTGATCTTCAAGGCATAATCATTGATTGAGAGGTTGTTCCTCTTAACCTGATTTAGCTTCGACTTTAGTTGAAGCTTCCAGGCCTTGGTGTTCACCTCGAACACTCTGCCTAAGTTTCTCCATGCAATGGCGGGGGTTTCAGCATCCTGTAGATAGCCCATCATGCCATCTGTGATGCTCATAGACAGCCAATACATCACTTTGCTCTGGCCTTGTTGCCAGTCCCTCAAAGCTTTCCTTTGTTCTGCTGTAGCATTTGCCTCGGGAATCTCTGGTTCCTTTTCATTGTCTCCTTCTACATAGTCCCAATAACCTTTTCCTTTTAGGAAATTTGTTATTCTGAACTTCCATGCAGGGTAGTTATTTTTCTCAAGCTTCTCAGTAACAATCTGGCTGAAACCGTCAGACATCTTGAAGCACTAAGACAAAATAGCTGCAATCTGCAAAAACCTGCAAATCTGCTGAACCTGCTATCGTGGTTCCTGTAACGCTTTCTACACTCAACGAGTGTCCACAATCAAGTGTTTCACAACCACTGTACTTGTATAGTAAATCTCTGTATACTGCACTTTGGAGACCTGTTCAGAAACTTGTGCGAAAAACCCCTAAAATTTTTTTCGCTGCGCGAGGCGCCTTCGGCATCTGGTCGTGGATTGCGAACGAAGGGATTGTGATGCTCTTGCTCTCTTAGCCTCTCTTGCCTGCACCAGGCTCTGATACCATGTAAAGAATGAGGATGCAAGAGAGCTACACAAGACAAGCACAAAGCACACAGAGATAGAAAGCTTCTTCTTCTTCTTCTCAGAAAAGAGAGTACAGAATGACTAAGTGCTAAAGCTGAAAAGTAGCACATATGTACATGCGGTCAGTAAGTGTGAACTCGCTAGAAGTGTACTAGGCTGGCACTATAAGTGTAGTCCAGCTGTAGAATCACTGGCAGAGATCCTCCGTGTCGGTCACCTAACGCGCCAGTGAGTAAATGCCGTAAGCGGCCAAGACCCGTAGTGGATGCCAGCTCAAGGTGTAGAGCTCGACATCTCAACAGCTGCCACAATCGCATTTGACTTGGAAAGCACGGGGCCCAAAGAGCAAATGCAATTAAAAGGAAAATAGCAAATCAAACCCAAAAAATTCCCAAAAATCATAATAAATCAAAGACATCGTCGGATTTCTCCGTTTTACCAATATTTTGTCCGAAAAATGGCTATTTCTACTTATATACACACACCTAGGGGCTTGATTTGGTGTTTGGCCCCATATACCTATAGATAGATGTTGTATAAGGGCATATGTACTTGGGTTAGTCCAGAAAATCTCGTAATCAAACAACAACTCTTAAAATAGTCGAAAATCATGCCCTTTTTTGCTCTTTCTGCTATTGGTTCCGCATTTGAGAATGCCTCCCACCCTCCTAGCCGGAGTCCTCCCGGACGACAAGGTATCGCCTCGGAGTATGTGCCGTGCATAGGTTGAAAAATTTAAGCTAATGCTTGGCCGATTAATGTGGCCCTATTTTATGCATACTCGGTCAATGCATGGAAAAATTAATGCTATGCAAGAGGAGGGTATAAGCAAGATGCTTATTGGCATTCGCCGTCGAGGGTTCCTGTTTTCTTTGCAAGTAGCAACTGTAACTCTGCTGCTCTCTGTTTAATTGTCTTTCTTGCAAAAGGCAGTCGCTTTGCCGCTACTGTTGATATGGACGTAGTTGTCTCTTTGGAGAGGATTGGCTTGGCCGGAATGGCCGTAGACCGTATCTCTTTTGCTTTCCATTGGTACTTGTTTATGCCGGTTTTTGTAGGTTTTTTGCTACTTCCTTTGTTTCCACTGTTTTGTTGCTTATTGGCATCCACATAAGTCGGTTTCTCGGTTGCAAATGCAGCTGTCTGCCTTCCAATGTTGCTTGTACTGAAGGGAGTTCCTTTTGATTTTGTTTCGGTATCCAAATGCAATTAACATTTGGGTTATTGCTGAGCATTTTCTTTGGGATCCATATCTGTTTTATGTCCTTGGTTTTTGGTTGAGCTATCTACTTCGATTGAATTCTTCCGTTGTATTGTTTTTGGTCTGCCATGTCATTTCTATCCTTCCGCATCCATACTTGTTTCCGTTTTTTTGGTAACCTAGATCTTTGCACTGCGGTCAGTAACTTTGTATGTATGTAGTTAGGATGGTTGGCTTTTACCTCTTTGTTAGCCTTGGGTATCATGTTGTTCTTTGGTGGCACTCTTGCTTTTGGCTCTTTTTCCAGTGATTGCATTGCTGGCAGTTGATTATTGCGGGGCTGCTGAGCAAAGGCTATTACCTATTCTTCTTGTGCATGCTGAATTTTGACTGCATTCGCATTCCAATCTATCTGCACATTGTACTCTTTTTACCAAGGTTGTCCCAACAACATTGGGTGTTGTGTGATTTCATCCTCGACTACATAAAATTTGTGTGGGTAAATATATTGATGTACTTGTACATGCAATATAGTCCAGCCCAATGGTTTCAACGAGTGTGATGTACTACTTTCCAGCACTTGAGGAGTAGGATGAAGTTGACCTGTGGACTTGAGCTGTTGGTATAATCTGTAAGAGATCAAATTTGCTTGAGCTCCAAAACCAAGAAATGCCATTGATTCAGCTTGATTGCTATCCACTTTGACTGCAATTATTGGATCCACTGTGTCTTCATCCAACGTCGTTAGTCGAATGGCATTGATTCTCAATGGTGCTCCACTTTGTTGTTGTTGTCACAGAAGTCTTCATTTTGCAATGCGTTCTTTGGCTTCTGCTTGAGCTTCTTCTCGTACTCTCTGTTTCTCCTTCATTCGTTGTTTTCCTTGATGGATTTGTTGAAGCATATCCTGTGTTAGTGGTAAATGGTATTTCTTCAATCGACACCCACTAATCCAATTTGGCATTTCTTCACCTGCTAATGTAGCAAGCTTGACAGCTCCGCTTTGTGATAGATCACTAATCACAAAGGGTCCCATCCCTCGCTTTTTAAGTTTCTTGGCATGTTGCTTCAAAGTATAAACAAGTACATAATCACCTATTTTGAACTCTTTCGTTCGCACATGCTTGTCAAAAAACTCTTTTTGTCTTCTCTTTTTAGCATAGATCAAAGCTACAGCTCTCAAGCGGAGTTCATCTAGCTTTCCAAGATCATCTATTCTTGAAGAGAGCTCATGCTCGGTCCATTCTAAGCGTTTCGCTACTCGTAGAGTTGGAATTAAAAACTCTATGGGTAATATAGCATTTAGGCCAAACACCATGTTGTATGGTGTTGTTCCTATCGATGTTTTGTAAGCTACCCTGTATGCCCATAGTGTTGAGTGTAGTTGCTGATCCCAATCTGTTCTTGATTCTGACACAATTTTAGTGAGAACCGTGCATAGTGTTTTATTTGTGGCCTCAGCTTGTCCATTTGCCTGTGGATGGTATGGAGCAAATTTCCTATGTATGACCATGAATTCCTCTAGCAGATATTCAATGACTTCATTAAGAAAATGTGTTCCACGATCACTGAAAATTTCTATTGGTAAACCGTATCGTACAAAAACATTCTCATACAAAAATTGTGCAGTGGTTCGTGCATCTGTTTTTTGCGTTGCCTTGGCTTCCACCCATTTTGTGAGATAGTCCGTAGCCACAATGATATATTGGGTATGGGTTCGATATGCAGGGGGTAAAATAGGTCCCACAAAATCAATGCCCCATTTTGCAAATGCCCTTGCTCCCATCATTGGCCGTAGTGGCATCTCATCTCTCTTTATCGGCACCTTGGTGCGCTGACATGCGTCACAACGCTTTACAAACTCTTCAGCATCCATATACAATTTAGGCCACTATATTCCTACGGTTAAGACAATTTTTGCCGTCTTATCGCCCGAAAAATGTCCTCCACTTATTCCGCTATGTGCATGTTCTAGAATCAGCAGGTATTCACTTTCACTTGCATAGATTCTAAGTTGATTGTCCTTTCCTCGCTTATAGAGTTGGTTCCCAATTAACTGAAAGTCGTGAGCCTCCAGCTCTATAGCCCTTTTCCGTGCTCTTGTTATGTTTTTAGGAAACGTCCTGGTGGTTAAGAAATCAATGATATATTGACTCCATGCAGGTGCAATGTTTACCTGAAACAATGTCGCGTGATCCACTGGTCGTTTGGCACTACATATAGTACAATTGTTAACATAAGCATGGGTTTCCGTGTACATAGTTGGCCAATAAACCCCTAACTATTTCAGTCTCCGGTGTGTTTTCACTGTTGAACAATGAAATGCACAAACCTGGATATGTGCTTCTTCAAGGTAACACTCGTATTCTTTCGGATTTATACATAATCGTAGAATTTGGTCTGGTCGTAGATGATACAGCCGTCTTGCAATCAACTGGAAGTTTTTTGTTTGTCGAATTGTTTGTTGTTTGGATCTGTCTTTCGTGCTATCAACCTACCTCCATAGGAAAGAATGCTAACAATTTCCGGAGACCATTCGGGTATCATTTCAATATTGAAAAGATAAGCATCTGGTATGTCATCATCTACTCCTTCAGGAGCTTCTCCGTTGTGTATCCTTGAAAGGTGATCCGCTCGTAGATGGGTTTACTCTTTTTGACCACCACTATGAAATCAAACTCTAGCAATATAATAAACCAACGTACAGTTCTCCCTGTATTGCATGGTTTATTTACCAGATACAAAAGAGCTTGATGATCTGTGAAGAACACAAATTTGTTTGCGAGCAAATAATGCCGAAATTTCTTTACAGCATAAATCATTCCTAACCCCTCTCTTTTGGTGGTTGTGTAGTTCTTTTCCGCACTGTTTAACTGTCGGATTGCATAACAAACTGGAAAATCCATTGTTCCGTCTCCAGGTTGAGCCATAATACTCCCGATTGCATATGCAGAAGCATCAATGTGAACATGGAATATCTTTTCCCAATCTGGTGCTTTAAGTACAGGTGCTGATACAAGGTTTTCCTTCAGCTTTTGGAATGAAGTTTCACACTCCTCAGTCCAATCTAAATTGACTAGCAAATGATACAGAGGTTGTGCAATGACTGCATACATATATATGAATCTTTGATAATATCCGCAGTGTCCCATGACAAAATGAAAAGCCGATTGAGGTATACTCTTATCGTCCAGTCTGTTTTGAACCCAATGTGGAGGATCGTGTGGACTTCAACATAAGGTAGAGGCATGTGGTGAAGGTGTCACCTTGTCAAACTTAAGGTATGCAACTCTAGTGATCAGAGCATTTCCCTACACCCGACATGGATAATAACAATAGGCCAGAAGTCTTTCCTTTCTGTTTCTTGCAACACATGCATGTAAACGTGTACATTGATAGGAAGATCTTCTACTAGCAAAAGATTGTTTTCCTATTCGAAGCAGAAATGCTTGATGAAATCCTTAGATCCCCACGTCCCATCATCTTACCCCTTCTTGATTACTACCACTCTTTTGGTGTAAGCATATTTATTCTATTCTAGCCTTTCAATCTTCTTAGCTCCTATTTAAATCTATCCACCCAACCTTGTAAGAAAGCCGCTATAAGCTGCTAAGTCATTTGTGTTTAAGAAAAAAAAAGTTTGAAAGAAATCCTGTTTTTTTTGCAATGGCAAATATTTCTTTCCCAACCTTCACGGGTAAGGTGGGAGAAGATGCTTCAAATTTCCTGGATAACCTTGAAATAGCACGTGTCATCTCTGGGAGGGATGACAATGCTTCGTGTTTGCGTATTTTTTTGCTGCTAATGAAAGTGGAAGCAAGATCATGGTACAACACCTTGATGCAAGCCACCAAGGAGAGGTGGGATCTGCTAAGAGCAGCATTCCTAAGGCGTTTTGGAGAAGGCACCACATCCGAGAAGCTATGGAAATTGCTGATGGAGTTGAAGCAAGGAAGTATGGCTGAGTATGCAGCATACAATTAAAGTTTGTGGAACTATGGGGATGATGGGTTGCATCACTGAGGGAGGGTGAAGGGACACCTGATTTCCTAAAGAAAGACCGATTTGTGGCTGGTTTATGGCCAACTCTAGAAGAGAAGGTGAAGGGCAGGTTTACTGCTACATATGAGTTAGCAGTTGAAGTAGCCCGCCTTAAAGATAAGAAGTTGCATCTACAAGCCAAAACTACCGAGGAAGAGGAACCGGGAAGGGCCCGACAACACCTAGCCACACCTGCAGTAGCCGTCCAGAGGAATCAGCCACATGAACCGGCTGAAGATCAACAAGACCTGCTCAACCAAATCACCAACCAACTAGAGAATCTTTCAGTACATATGGTGCAGCAAGGGCATGCACCTGTCAAAAATTCAGAGCAAGGAAGAGGGCAACGAAGAAAGAATCAAGACTACCATTGTTACAATTGTGGAGAGGAGGGCCCCGAAATGTACTACTGTCCTCATCCAAGAAGGCAGAACTTCAATAGAGGAGGAAGATAGAATCAGATCTCTCCACCAAGGGCAAGATCACCACCACCCACGCAACTAGGGTCAATTCCACCGGTCCAAATCCTTCGACCACCCATACAACCACCACCACTGCAACCTCTCATTCCACCACTACCTCCACCACATGCTGGAAACCAAGCAGTAAGTGTTATTAGCCTTGAAGCTAAAGAGAAGGCAAAGGTAGAAGAGCGTGTCAAAGAGAAGGACAATGGGAAAGGGAAATTAGAAGAGGTGGATGCCATGGGAGTGAAGCGTGCCAGGCACGAAGAGGCCTCTTAAAGGGAGAAGAAGATCAAAGGAAAAGGCGAGTTCAGCAAGCATGCATCTAAGCCTCGGTGGAAGATTGACATCATGGATTTTTCACTGGGTGAGTATGCTAAACCATATGACCTAGTTCAAGATGTATTAATGCAGGGTCCCAAGATAACCTGGCCCCAATTATTTCATCTTGCACCAAGGATGAGGAGACAATGGACGAAGATGGTGAGTACAAGAAAATCAAGACCAAGGATAGCTGGGGCTATCTCTGGGAGGAATCTTGACGACATCCTACCTATCATGGATTCCCACATCAAGGGCAACGTAACTCAAACATCTACATAGATGGTGGCACATAGATATGTGTCATGAGTGAAAAATTGATGCACCATCTAGGCCTAGAGGTAAGTAGGCCGGAACCCTACCGGTGTAAAATGGCAAATAACGTCAAAGTGAAGTGCGTAGGCATTGTGAGTGCAGTCAAAGTGAAGTCCTAGAGGTAAGTAGGCCGGCACCCTGCCGGCATTTTAGCTCGGCACCCTGCCGAGCTAAAATGGCAAGCAACATCAAAGTGAAGTACGTAGGCATTTTGAGTGAAGTCAAAGTGAAGGCATTCAACGCAGAAGTGGAGGTAGACATTTTTGTCATGCCACACAAAGGGGAGGGCTACCCTATCATTCTTGGAAGACCATGGATCATGGCTATTGAGGCTAAGCAGGACTGGAGTACCGGAATGATCCAGATGAGGGATGCTAAGAGAAAGTTCATATTCTATGATATGAAGACTGGAAAGCAACACAACATGATCTTGGAGGCATCAGAAGATGAGTTCACCAGTGACTCTTTGACCACCTCTGAAGAAGAGACGACAACAATTGAAGAGGATCCTATATTTAACATGGTAGATCATCGGAGGATCAAACCTTCTCAAGTCCAAAAATGGGTTAACAAGAAATATTCTGGAAATAGGGATCCAAGGGACCATGTGGCAATCTTTGTGCATGTCATCAAGGTTGAGGAAGTACTAGACTTTTCCACACAGTTTGCAAGATTTAGGTTAATCTTAGAGGCGGATGCCACCACCTGTTTTGACTCTATTGAACATAGAGATTTCAAATCAATGGAGGAGGTATTTGACAAATTATCGAGGAATTCTCTCAAAGAGGGATAGCTCATAATACAGCCTTGCAAATCCATAAGTTCAAGCAGAAAGAGGAATCCGTTAGAAAGGTAGCCTTAAGGTTGAGGAAGTACTAGACTTTTCTGCACAATTTGCAGGATTTGGGTTAACCCTAGAGGAGGATGCCGCCACCTGGTTTGACTCTATTGAACGTAGAGATTTCGAATCAATGGAGGAGGTATTTAACAAGTTTATTGAGGAATTCTCTCAAAGAGGGATAGCTCATAATACAGTCTCACAAATCCATAAGTTCAATCAGAAAGAGTGAGAATCCATTAGAAAGGGAGCCTTAATGTTGAAACGTTACGTAAAATTCTACCTTGTGGAAGAATTACCAACTCAGTCCCCACTCATAATAACCTTTATCCAAGGACTGAGAAATGCAGACCTTCAGAAGGATTTGCATATGAAAAAGATCTCAACTCTAGATGATTTGACCAAGGAGGCTCTATAACTAGTAGACAATTGTGCTATCTACAAGGAAGGTGACTACAAATACTTAGATGATGACTCATCATCACAGCAATGTGGAGCTAAGTCTACAAAGTCAGCACAAAGGAGCAAGATAATGATAAATAAAGAGAAAATTGTTGAGGAAGTTCTCAAAAGGATAATCTTGTTTGCTAAGACACATGCTAAGCAACCTAAGTGGTGTGCCATTGAGCAGAAATGGGTGAATCATGCTACGAAAGAGTGTTACTACAACAATGGGCATGTGAGAGAGCGATAGTATATCCCACCAGCCCAAGTAGCACCTCCTCAGGTACCACCAATGCCTAGGCATACGAATAGGAAATTTGTCAAGACTAGGAGAGATTGAGCGGCCACAACCAGTTTTGGGGCAACAACCACCCCTGCCAGGAACGCAACCAGTGGGCATTACGTATACACCCACTATAGAGGAATCAAAGGAATAAGCCCTAGTGCTTGTGCCTGTGTATTACAAAGAGCCAAGTGAATATGGGGATAGTTCAACATACTATCCACTCGAAGAGACAAAAGCATCGGAACCTTGGAGCATGATTGGAAATGTTGGACCACCAACAATAGCTCATGCTGCAAGAGAAGGTAGATACAGTTTGAATGAGTGCACATTGCTATTCATAGCCAATGGTGGGTTAACATGACCAAGACCTGCCTATCAATAGAGAGTGGCTCCAGGAGCTCCTCGCCAACCCTTAGGACCGTGCTACAAGTGTGGTGATGACCACCTTATGAAAGACTATCCTCACATAGAGATCATGAGAATGAATGTGTATTTTTCAGATTGCGGCATTACTCATTTGATCAATGACGATCCAAAAAACCCAAATAAAACAATGAAAACTAAATTAAACATACTGGGGGTGATCAAGTAGCGGTTTAGAAAATGAAATGGTGATACCTATACATGTCATCACAAGAGCGCAAGCTCAAAAAGGAAGGAACGAATCGATAATTGAGGAACCCAAAACATATGCACCTAGTTTTGAATAAAAAAGTCAACGAAACACCTGGAAAGCTAGGAAGGCACGCATGAAAGCTAGGAATGAATGTGAACAGAGAGCCCTAGTGGAGGAGTTAAAACAAACCAGGGACATGTTAGAGAGATTAAAGAACCAAAATAACCTTGAGTTGGAAATCCCTGCGACTAGAGAACCTAATGAGAAAAAGAGATCAGAGAGTGCAAGTTTTGAACGATCTGTACGAGTGCTCGAAAAAAACTTTTTTCCAAAAACTTGTCAAACCTACATATGAGAAACAATAGAGGTAAATTGACTAAATCTGAAGGTTTTTACACCAATTTACACTAATTTTTAAAAATTTTGTAGGTTTTCTCACCTTCAACTAAGAAATTTAGAGGTAAACCTCAAAATTTGTAGGTGGGGTTACACTAAACCCAGGTTTTTTTCGAGCATTGATCTGTACTAGTTGAAAAAGTGAGTGGACCTGTAGACGCACTTATGAAAGCCTACAAAGCGCGGTTTTAAACTAAGCAAAATCAAGAACAAAAATGGATGACATATCCTTATGCAGAGTTCGAAAAGAAAAGGTTGGAGCATTAGAAAATGATCCAAAACTGTCCAAGCTTTTCTAGAGCCATCTGCAAGTAAGCCAAAGAGTTGGATAGAAGTTTCAGCTCCAACACCAATAATCCCACCTAGGCAGGAAACTAAAGGGACCATGGAAAATTCCACAGCTGAAATAGAAAAGCCAAGGGTAGTGATGAATACCATAGATCAAGCATCTGAGTGTTTTCATCCTATGATACCAGAGGCCTACAGAGAGGATGAAGGCTTAGATGAACTTTGGAGACAAATACGAGAAGCAAATTATGTGAAAGAGTTGAGTCAAAGAGTTAACCAAACCAGTAAGGGGAGGGATGTTTTTCTTCCACCTATTGAGGAGTTTGAGGCAAGATCTCAAGCAGATTTGGATATCCACTCATATTGGGGGGATAAGGGATCAGTACAATCCTTAGATAGTCGACCTCAATCATTGAAAACCCTACCCTCATACATGGGAGAGTATGAAGCCAAGTCAGATCTGAAGGTGGTGCCATCACAAAGACTCTCGTCAAGAAATGCTATGGACCTAAAGGGATTGATAGACATATTGTCTACTCCTGTGACTTGTACTATTACGTGAACCGAACCTCAATGGAGGAGTTTGATTCAACTACAATAGCAAGATTAGAGCTTCCAGCTTGGCTAGGCAATCCCAAAGAGACATGGATGTGCAGTGTATCATATTGTGGGAGTTTGAAACAAAAAGAACGTATTTTGGAAAGGGTGCTTAAAGACAAGGAATATGCTCTCAAAACTTTTCTTGAAGAAGCTCTTGAACCATTAGAATGGACTCATATTTTAACAACCCTAGATGTATGTGCTATTTTAGATGGACCCACATTAAAATTTTGTGACAAGGACGGTTATGATGTGGTTCCATACTATATGGTCAATATAGTGAATGCGAATGATGAGAAATTGACCCTAGAAGAACCCCAAGAAGATCAATTGGCAAGTGCCAAAGGAGAGGAAGAAGAGTTTTATGACTCCCCATAGCATTTTAAACGAGAGGATGACACAGATAATGAATGCTCTCACAACCCGAGTGAGCAAGAAGAAATGACAACAGATGTCAAGTTTTATGATTTTTCAAATAAAAAACCTAGATGTCAAGAATGATACAAGAAAAAGAGAGCTGAAAACAAACCAAGAGAGAACCCTATGCATAGAATAAGGGGCAAAGCACAATTTTTTATTCTTGTAAAAGTTGAAGATTGTGTTAAGGACAAGATATCTAGAAGGTTCTCTAAAGCTCAAAATCCAAAAACGAAAGAGAGCATAAACGACCTGCAAAAAAAAACCAAAAAAGTCAAAATTTGAAACAAAACCCAAACAAACAAAAGAACCAGCATTAAACGAGTTTGGAGAAACTAAATGGACCAAGGTGGAGAGAAAGAAGAAGTATAGAGAGCTTAAGAAGGCTCTCAGGGAGGTATGGACAACGGAAGTAGAAAGTGGGGAGGGAGAAGACAATAAAAATGATGACAAAATGAGTGGGCCATCCCACTACAGAAAGTTCACTATCCAAGATCAGAAGGTAGTGTTGATGCAACCTCTATGAGAGCGAAGGGACAAGGAGTCCTACGATGAGCCTAAGGATGCAAAAAAAAAAGATTTTGCAGGACCCGAAGAAGAACCACGACCAGCCTACATAGCAACATATCTAAATTTGAATGAGGAGTAGCAACTCATAAGTCTTCTCAAGGAGTAAAAGGACATGTTGCTTGGACATATAAAGACCTGAAGGGAGTAGATCCTACAATATGTCAGCACACAATCCCATTAAAACCCAATGCAAAGCCTAGCCGACAAAGACCTTACACGTGCAATGACATGTTTGCTGAGAGCATCAAGGAGGAGATTGATAAATTAAAGGAGGCTGAGTTTATCTATGAGATAGAACACACCGACTGGGTATCTCCCATTGTGGTAGTATCTAAGAAGAATGGAAAACTACAAGTGTGTGTGAATGTAAAGAAGGTCAATTTCACCACGATAAGGGATAATTATTCCTTACCTATTACTGACCATGTCCTCGAATGAGTGGCAGGTAAGCGGGCATACTCATTTTTAGATGGATTCTTTGCTTTGCGTTGTTTGGTCTAGGCATCTCTATGATTACTTTTATATTCTCCAAATTGGTAGATATGCCATTCTCTGAGACAATATGTCCCAAGATTCTGCCTTGTCTAACTATAAATATACACTATTTTGGGTTAAGACAGATCCTATAAGTCCTACACTTCTCGAATGCTTTTTTGATGTGCCTTGTATGTTCATCTCTCAAGAGAGAGTGCAAACGTAAGTAATCCATGTATATTTCCAAGAATATCCTCAAGTATTCTTTAAAGGCATGTGCCATCAATCTTTGGAATGTAGCTAGGGCATCGGTCAGGCCAAAAGGCATCACCCTATATGCATATATACCCCATCCCATGGAGAACGCTATCTTGTATTGATCTTCAAGAGCAATGCTGTTGAAGATGATGAAACAGGAAACAGAAGGAAGATAGCAACTCAGAGTAGGAAGAAGATGAAGAAGGAGAAGACACAGAGCTTGCGTACGAGATCTCTATAGTCTATCTCTCTGTATTAGAATAATAGAGTATATACAAACTCAGAGCTACAAAGCTTATATGAGACCCTAAGAGATAAGGTGTCCTTTCACACCAGATGTCCAGGGGGAAAAACCCAGTGGGAGAAAAGTGCCCCTGGTGAAGCGAGTATACACACTAACACTACTACATGTCTACAAATCCCCCCTGTAGTGATAGTGTGAATCCGTACAAGGTAGCAGATCATCATGTGTATGAGAGTAAGCCCAAAGATTTTCGGAAAGCTTCAAACTTTTCTTGTGATAACGCCTTCATAAATAGATCTGCAATGTTATCCTGTGTAGGACAGTAAGTTAGTGTGATCTCCCGAGCATGTAGCCTTTCCCTGACATAGTGGTAGTGAACCTCTATGTGCTTTGTTCTTGCATGAAATACTGGATTCCTTGCAACTGCCATAGCACTCTGACTGTCTGTGAAAATGGTAGTGGGTGCTTGTTGACACTCACAAAGATTTGCCAATAACCTGCGTATCCATACACAATCAACTGTTGCCGTGAAAGCTGCCCTGTACTCAGCTTCACAAGTTGATGTAGCCACTGTGGGTTGCTTCTTGCTTAGCCAAGATATACATGCATTTCCCAAGAAAGAACAATGCCCACTTGTGGAATGTCGTGTGTCAAAATCACCAGCCCAATCTGAATCGCTGTAACCAAGAAGCTGCATAGAACTGTGCTTTCCATACATATCCCCCCTTGGAAAGAACATGGAAAGATTAGGGGTACCTGAAAGGTAACGAAGTATGCGCTTCACAGCCTGCCAATGATGCATACCTGGGCTGTGCATAAATCTGCTTGCTTGTGAAACCCCAAATTGAATGTCTGGACGAGTGTTGCCTACCAAATATATCAAGCAACCAATCGCTGCTGCATAAGTGTGTACATCAAAAGGTTCTCAAACATCGTGCATGCTCAACTTTGATTTAGTTTCTACGGGTGTAGAGATTGGTTTACAATTTTTCATACCAAACTTGTCCAAAATTTTATGCAAATATTTGGCCTTCAACATGAATATGCCATCCTCTGATTGCACAAACTGAATACCCAAGTAATAATGTAGCAAACCAAGATCAGACATCTCAAAGGTTTTCCCCAAAGCATCTTTAAACGCTTCAATTTCATTTGTAGTACTGCCTGTAAGAAGCATATCATCCACATAAAGTGTTAGCATAATGAGAACTCTATCTCTCTTTTTGACATACAAAGTACTTTCTGTTGGACTATTCTGAAATCCCTGGCTAATCAAATAAGCATGTATCTTTTCATACCATGCTCTTGGAGCCTGTTTGAGACCATACAAAGCTTTACGCAATCTACATACCTTTTGCTGTTGACCTTTTACAACAAAACCACTTGGTTGACTTACATAAACTTCTTCCTGCAAATCACCATTCAAAAAAGCAGTTTTGATATCCAACTGATGCACTTTCCAACCATGATGAGCAGCAATTGCAACTAGTGATCTAACTGTGGACACACGAGAAGTAGGAGCAAAGGTTTCATCATAATCTATGCCTTTCTGTTGCGCATAGCTTTTTGCCACAAGACTTGCTTTGTACCTATCAACAGTACCATCTTGTTCCTTTTTACCTTAAAAACCCACTTTGTACCAATAGGCTTTTTACCTGTAGGCAAGTCCACTAGATCCCATGTATGATTCTTATGAATAGAATCAATTTCTTGCTGCATAGCATCTTTCCACTGAACACACTCTAAATCTTGTTCAAATGAATCAGGCTCATCTGCATCACAAAGAGTGCTAAAGCAAGCCAAATCTACTTGCTCTCTGCCAAAAGTAGTATCAGCACGTGTTTTTCGTGGCAACGGTGCATCCAACTTGCTATCCTGAAAAGTCTTTTGAACCCATTTAGGCAAGGTTCTTTCTTCCCTGAGAACTTCTTGCTCTTCACGCACAATTTCCTCTACATCATGAGGTGTCACATGCTGATCAAAAGATTGATCAAGATTATCAACCTGTTGTGATTCTTGATTCTCCACAAAAGAAGGAAGCAAACCTTCAAATACATCATGTGTCTGCATATGTGGTACATCAAAAGCAACCATAGGTTGAGCAGTAGTTTCTGCAAAAATTACATCACGACTTTCAAAAATCTTGTTTGTAGTAGGATTGTAAAGTCTATAACCTTTACTTCCACTACTGTACCCCACAAATATACATTTGATTGCCTTATCATCAAGCTTCCCACGTAACTGCTGAGGGATGTGAGCATAAGCAAGACAACCAAAAACACGAAGATAACTGACTGAAGGTTTTCTGTCATACCAAGCTTCATATGGAGTAATGGTCTTCAAGGCACGAGTAGGACACGTGTTCAAAACATGTGTTGCACAAGCAACTTCCTCCATCCATAGCTTATGAGGCAAACTCTTAGCCTTGAGCATACATCTAGCCGTCTCCATTAAAGACCTGTTCTTCCTTTCTGCAACACCATTCTGTTGTGGTGTGTATGGCATAGTGCATTGGTGTTTAATGCCTTTTTTCCCCAAAAATTCCTTAAATGCACCTGACATGTATTCACCTCCTTGATCGGTACGAAGAGTCTGTACTTTGCAACCTGTTTCATTTTCAACCATGGCGACATAATGTTGAAAGATTGCAACAACATCTGACCTTGCTTTGAGTGGATACACCCAAAAAAACCTGGAAAAGTCATCAATGAAGGTCACAAAATAAAGGCTGTTTCCCATAGATGGTGTCCTCATAGGACCACATACATCGTTGTGTACAAGCTGCAACTTCCGTGTCCCTCTAACTGAACCATCCTGCAAAAATGCAAATCTGTGCATCTTTCCAAGAACGCAACCTTCACATACATGTCTTGGTGGCATCTCCAATAAAGACAAATCATGCACCATATTATGATGTTGTAAAGTCATCAAACTGCCATAACCAACATGCCCAAATCTAGCATGCCACAACTCAGCATCCTGCATGGTTTGAGTCTTTGTTTCTGCAATACATACCTGAATCTGCTTTTCATAACGATCTAGCACAAATAGTCCATTTTCCAGCGTACCTGTAGTGATAAGAGAATAAACATTCTCTCGATCTCGTACAACACATCTGTCATCCTCAAAAATGACGCGAAGACCATTTTTTGCAAGAGAGGATACAGACAACAAATTCTTCGTGATCCCTGGAACATATAAGCCATCTGGCAAGCATAAATCTGAACCATCTGAAATGGTAATCAAAATCTTAACAACGCCTTTGATTGGATAAGAAGCATTATTTGTACATGTCACCTTCTTTCCTGCTGGAGCTGCATCCAATGAACAAAACAAATCCTTCCTTGAAGTAATATGCCTGGATGCACCACTATCAAAGTACCAAATCATTTGTGTCTCATCAACACTGTAAGAAAAAAAATCTGAACATACTAAGGAAGCATAAGAATCCTGCACAAAGTTTGCAGACTCTTCTTTAGCTGTAGAAGAATCACCAGAAGCTGAAACAACCAAACTTGACTCTTTATTCTTTTCTTTAGCAATTCGCTTTTTACACTCACTAATGTAGCGACCAGGTTTCTTGCAGTAGTGACATTTACCTTTCTTCTTGGACTTGTCGGAATCACCTTTAGACTTCTCTAAAGACTGTCCTGCACCAGACTTGGAGTGATGAGCACTCTCTTTACCCTTGTTTTTGTTCTGTACAACAAGAGCATGATCTATACCATCCACCTGTAAATACTTGTTCTTACGTGATTGATCCTCCTGCAATAGCAAAGCACTAACTCTTCAAAACGAAGAGGCTCAGGATTAGCTCGCAAAGACAGAGTCAAAGAAGTCTGAAAAGTCAAATAAGATGGTGGTAGTGAATTGAGTGTTTTGGAAACCAAGTCCTTCTCTGGAATCACTTCATCAATGCTAAGCAATTGCTCTTTAAGATCCCTGATTTTTGTAAGATGCTCGACGATATCGTCACCTTCGTCCATCTGTATTTTGTCAAGTTGTTTCTTCAAAAACTCTATTCTGGTAGCGTTTCTTCCTCCAAACATAGCTTGCAGAGTGTCCCAAGCATTCTCAGAAGTTCTGCAAGATCTGATATGTGGTGTGATTGTCCTCTTTATGGTTAAGGCAATCATAGCCATAGCTTGTGCATCTTTAGTATCCCATTTCTTTTGCTTTGGAGTGACTTGTGAGGGTCCTGCACCAACAGATGCACCACGACCATGCGTGACAGGTGTAATGCTACCTGGACGAACTTCATCTCTAGAGACATAATCCCACAATCCTTTACCAACCAAAACATTTTTGGCCATAAAAGACCAAAGAGAATAGTTTGTACCATCCAATTTGTCTTCGGATGTAAACGCACCAAAAATCTCTTTCTCAGTAGATTGAGCCATACTGTGGATGCACACAAGAGAGCAAAATAACCTCCAAGAGATTCACAAATCTCCTCTCCAATGTAAGCAAAACTCTACACAAAATCTCAGCACAAAGCTAAGACAAGCTGCTTCCCAAAAGAACTGTTTACCTGAAGAAAATCTGTCAAAAAGCACACCCTCTTGATTTAAACGCCTCTGAAAAGTAACTTCTGCTACGCTGCTCAGAACAAAATTATGAGGGCTCTAACGACTTCAAAAGGGGGGTAAAACCCTAGGTCATCTACTGAGAATACTCCCGGAACGTCGAGGATGCTCCCACGAGCAAATTTTCCAAAAACTGCCTGAAAACTGCGATTGCGCGCGCGGACGCGAAAACGCAAGTAGAGTCTCTAGAAATCACCTTGCTCTGATACCAATTGTTTAAGATGATGAAACAGGAAACAAAAGGAAGATAGCAACTTAGAGTAGGAAGAAGATGGAGAAGGAGAAGACACAGAGCTTGCGTACGAGATCTCTGTAGTCTATCTCTCTGTATTAGAATAATAGAATATATACAAACTGAAAGCTACAAAGCTTATATGAGACCCTAAGAGATAAGGTGTCCTTTCACACCAGATGTCCAGGGGGAAAAACCCAGTGGGAGAAAAGTGCCCCTGGTGAAGCGCGTATACACACTAACACTACTACATGTCTACAAATGCTTTATGGGACATTGTGGTTACTATAGGAGGTTTATACACATGTATGTAGTCATTGCCCAATCCCTATACAAAATTATAGTAGCCTTTATGTGGAAGAATGAGTGTAAAGAATCCTTTGAAAAATTGAAGAAAGCACTCATATACGCTCCTGTATTGAAAGCACCAGATTGGGAAAAGATCTTTCATGTTCATATTGATGCTTCTACATTTGCTATTGGATGCATCTTGGCCCAGTCAAGAGAAGGAAATATGGAATTCCCAGTCTGCTATGTAAGCAGGCAGCTTAATAGTCCTGAAAATAACTACACAACCACGGAGAGAGAGGGGATGGGGATGATATATGCTGTTAAGAAATTTTCACATTATCTCTTTGCAAACAAATTGTGTTTTTCACCGATCATCAAGTCCTCTTATACCTCGTAAACAAACCATGAAATATCAGAAGAATTGTACGATGGTTTATCATATTGCTAGAGTTTGATTTTACTATTGTCATAAAAAAAGGGAAGATGCATCTACGAGCAGATCACCTTTCTAGACTGCCAAACAGAGAAGCTCCAGAAGGGGTAGACAATGACATCCCTGACGCATATCTTTTCAATGTTGAAATGATACCAAAATGGTCTCACGAGATAGTCAATTTACTATCTTATGGAGGTGAGTTTGATAGTATGGGACATGAAAGTAAAAGACAAACAATTTTACAATCACGGTATTTCCAATTACTTGGCAACCGTTTGTATCATTTAGGCTCGAAAAATATTTTGCGGTTATGCATAAGTCTGGACTGTATGATTGCTATATTTTCGAAGCACATGTTCAAGATTTAGCATTTCATTGCTTGCAAAAGAAAACATACGAGCGCTTGCAATAATTATGATTTCATTGGCCAAATATGGGCATTGATGTTCAGGAGTACATTACTAACTGTGCAACCTGCAGGTCTAAACCATTAATAGAACATGCTACACTGTTTTAGAAGACCATTGCACCAAAATGGAGCCAATACATAATTGACTATTTGACAACGAGGATGTTTTCAAAAAATACCTCTAGGGCACGACAAAGGGCCATAAAAATAGAGGTTTGAGTTTTTGTACTAATTGAACATCAACTGTATAAGAGAGGAAAGGACAATCAGCTCAGGATATGTGCGATTGAAATCATGTGTTTACCAATCGTAGAGTAGACACATGAAGGACTCAGTGGAGGCCATTTACAGGGGATAAGATGACAAAACTTGTCTTAACCGCTAGAATATGATGGCCTACATTACACATGGATGCTGACAAATATGATAAGATATGTGATGTGTAACATTTAATGGCCTAAAATCTTATTTGTAGCGGAAATTAGCATGAACATAGTGGGCATTTCATTAGAATAGATTCCTAATGAGAATTACAAGAGTGCTTGGGTGGAGAGAGCAACAAAAAGCATAACACCTAGTTAGATAGCATCGACAATACTTTCAAAAGAGAGAGAGCAATTAAACTATTGACAACAGTTGAGGACCGGATTTGCATGGAGCCGGTCCCCCCTCCAAAAGGCTTTGTATTATGGTTTCTCCCATCAAGAGAGACATTGTACAATACAATTCTTTGTGTTCCTTCAAGACTAGCTAGTGCAATGAAGATGGAAGCTTCATACACCAAGCAAAACACTTAATCAAACACAACTTGAATTATCCCCGTTCTCAGACCCAAGACCTCACACACCTTCGAAGATGGTGAGAGCTAGCAGGGTATGAGAGTAGATTGAGAGGAAAAAGAAGTATCTTACGAGAAAGAAGTACATCTCCTCACATAATCACTCATATTAGCATAGCTTAGCTTAGTAATTAGCTTGGTAGAGAAGATGAGCATGCATTGAAGCTTGGCTCTTGGTTGGATTTGCATCCACATGCCAAGAGAGTGTTTATGTAGGCTTCTATCTCACAAGCTTGGAGTAGGTGATGAGCTCTCCATTAAAGCTTGGGAGGAGATAGAGTGTTTTTCCTTCACACATGGTCCAGTGTGAGAGTGAATGCCCAGCAAAAATCAGCCCCCCCTCTCTCTTGGGCGAGCCCTAGCTGCTAAGTTAGGCTGGCTTTTTCCTCATTGGACCTCCCCAGGTCAAGCCAATAGGAATTAAGCAGCATAAGTGATAGCCTTCTGACATGTGTCCCCCTTTCCCCTTTTGTGAGAGCTTTAGATAATTAAATAATTAAACTAAACTCTCATTGGACCCCTTTGCCTCCTGGCCAATAGGAATCAGGCAAGCCATGGGGCTTCTGAATGCTCATTGGACCCCTTGGGAGACTGCCCAATAGTCTTCTAGGACACTTAATTCTTATTGGTTTCTTTTATTAAATGTTTTTAAATTAATTAAACTAGATTTACTCTAGCTTAATTCTCATTGGTCCACTTCAAGGGTCTTCCAATAGGAATTGGGCACACCTTGTGGGCATCTGGCCTAGGGAGCTGACATGTGTCCCTCATTCCCTTTGTGTAAAGGGAGCCTGTGTGTGTGTGTGTGGTTTTCTCTCTCATCCCCTAGCTTTGGGGCTCGCCCCCTCCCATGTAGGGATGCAGAAAGACTTTTTGGGCACACACACTAAGCATCCAATTTTCCCTAAGGTTGACCTTTGGACACAACCTTTGAATTTTGGAACCTTAGCATTTTGGAAGTCTTAATGGGCTGAACCTTAGGGTCTTTTTAGCCCGTTGTTTCACATGGCTCTTTTGCAGATGGCCCCCCCTTTGGATCCCTATTTTCCCTCCTTTGGATCCCTACTGTGGCCGGTCTGCTAACTTAACCAATATTCTAGCTTTTTCTCCCTTGGCACTTCCCCACATTAAATGATCAGTTTAATATGAGAAAATCATTTAGGAGAATTAGATATTGATTATTATGACATGATGCGTGTTAGCGTACCAAAGTACTGATAAGGAGATATGAGATGCCTCTAAGGCCAATGATGTGAGCCAAAGCTTTTGTTAAGTGGGGTATAGATTTTGTGGGACCAAGTTCACCCACCATTTATAGAACTCATGCACAATATATCATCGTGGCTACAGACTATCTCACAAAGTGGGCAGAAGCTAAGGCCACCCAGAAAGTAGATGCAAGGACCAATGTATAGTTTCTATATGAAAATATCTTTGATATGGCCTACCCATAGAGATTGTGAGTGATCATGGCACACATTTCATCAACAAAGTTATTGAAAACCTTTTAGACGAGTTTATGGTAGTTCACAGGAAGTCTGCTCCATACCATCCACAGGCTAACAAATAGACTAAAGCTATAAATAGGACTCTATGCACTGTCTTGACCAAAATAGTATTTGATCAAGGACAGATTGGGACCAGAAATTACACGCCACACTATGGGCTTATGGGTAGCTTACAAAACCTCTATTGAAACCACACCGTACAACATGGTGTTTGGTCTTAATACGATCTTGCTGCTGGAGTTCCTGATCCCAATATTAAGAGTAGCTAAACACATCGGATGGACATGCCATGCATTGTCTTCTAGAGACCTTGAAAAACTAGATGAGCTTTTCTTGAAGCCATAGCCTCTATCTATGCTTAGAAAAGGCGACAAAAGGATTTTTTCAATAAGCATGTACGCTCAAAAGAGTTTAAAAGAGGAGACTATGTCCTAGTTTATACATTGAAACAAAATGCTACAAAACTTAAAAAGCAAGGATGGGACCCTTGGTGATCAGTGATATATCACCAAGTGGAGCCATCAAGCTTGCCATATTGGACGGTGAAGAAATGCGTAATTGGATTAGTGGCTATTGTCATAAAAAGTATCATCTACCACTAACCTAGAGCATGCTTCAACAAATTCATGTGAAAAAGAAACAATCTCAAGAAAAGCAGCGGCGGGTAGTCAAAGAAGCTCAAGATGAAGCCAGAGAGAGCATGGAAAAATGCAAGCTTTTACAACAACAACAACAACATGGACCACCACTACAAATCAATGTGATCAAAGTGACAGATTTTGAAGGGAGCATATGGTGGATCCAACCATAAAAGTCAAGCTTGGAGGTAATCAAGTGGAGGCCAGGGAAATCTTAGATTTGAGAGCTCAAGGAAATCTTATTTTCTACAGCCTATACAAGCAACTGACACTTGAGGGACAACTTCAACGAACACAAAAGGACATTCAAAGTTATACAGAGCACTCAATGAAGGCATTGGGCTGGACGGTGATACATGTGCAGTTTAATCAATACCTCTATCCACATAAGTTTTATGTGGTAGAACATAAGTCAGTGCATCATCCATTATTGCTTGGTCAGCCATGGCAGAAAAAGTACAATGTATAGATTGATTGGATCTCTGATACAATCAACATTCAACATGTACACAAAAATCAAGTGGCTCCATTTACGACAGAACCAACCACAAACCAATGGTAACGGACTTAACAGTTAAGGCAAAAAACCCTTCCCTCACCAACTCAGCAATGGATTCCAAAGAAAAAAACAAAGGAGGTTACTTTTGTGGAGCCAAGCATTGGGAATAATCTAAGACATCTATCCGACAAACCCCACCAGACAACGGCCACCAGTGCAATCACAAACAACACCTAAACAATTTTCGATTAAGAAGGCAGAGGTTGCACAATTTCCACAGACCAAGCTTACAACTACCAAAACAAGGGCAAAGGGTAAACCCCAGTAACCAACCCTAAAGTACAATCAGTGGTGGAAAAGTCCTTTTGAGGGGGTCATCCCCATAAAATTTGAGCCTCTACACTTTTTCAAAGTTTAGTTTAGCTTGTCTTAAATGTTAGTGCAGCCATCACAATCTTAACTAGTTGCAAGCTTGAATCTAGCTACATTGGTATCATAAAAATTAGTTCTTCCTTTCTTGTTCAAGAAGAGGAAATCCAAGGGCATCACGGATGTCATTGCTATGCAAATTCTTCTTGCTTCATAAGAGAATCCACTATGTCTTATATTCAAAATATTGACAAAATGACGATGTTTTTCTTGCACAAGGAATGTATGTAATTACATGATAATTGCAAGAAGTGAAAAGAAATCCTAACTTGCGAGTAGTCGTTCATGCAAAACTAGAGGCTAGTAATGTACTTTCTTTCGTAGGAGGAGTCCAAGCTATGGATACTCTTGCAAATCAAGAGGATTAAAACCTAGTTTGCCAAAGATTACCCAAGTGAGAGGGAGAAATCTCTCATGGGAGTCCTCTAAATTGAACATGATACAAAGTGCATTGCCTTATAAACACATCCCTCCTGCACATAAAAGCATTCCATCAAGAAATTAAAGATGTAAGATCTTTCATCTTACAAGTCCTTTTGAAAAATAGAATAATAAGTGTTCCATGTTTACCATAAATAAATTTTACAAATTGTGTCTTAAAAATGTTTGTTCTCTATTCCCTAGGTTCTTTCTTGGGAAAAGCAAAGTTTTTTCCTATATCTAATGGGTCTAAGGAAGTAATGGTTCAATTTTAGAAAAATTTACTTTTTCTTGCTTTTGTGCTTTTCAATGCTTTTTAGTAGAAAGCAGGACTGATCCCTAGTTCTACTTGGTCTAGTGAAGCCATGGATGAATTCTAGAAAAAATATCTTTCTTTGCTTTTCTCCTTTTTTTTTTCTTTTCGTACTTGTTGGCCTTCCAAAAAAGAAACTTGGTTTTTAATGTCATCTTACCCAAAAATGAGTTTTTTATCCATCATATGTGCATGAATTGGCCATATTACATAAAATTGATGAAGACAAATATTTTTATGCAGCTTCTTTTCATGAAATCAACATCTTAATTATTAAAAGCGGGTAAGCTATGGTTTCATTAGCTTAAAAGAATCCATTTTAATATATATATTGGCCAAAACTAAAAAATACAGGCTAAGAGGAGGATAAGTGTTGATTACTAAGTTAAAGCACGCCTAGATTTCATGCAAAATTAGGGCTTTTTTGGGTAGAATCTTACCTTTATTTTGAATTAAAAATTGGGCACATGGTTTTTGGGTCTCTTCTCTCTACTTTTCTAGAGGCTAGATAAACGGACATACCCCCACTCACATGCGGTTATAGATACACACCATGGCTGTGTTTTGTAAGCTCTCTCTCTCTCTCTCTCTCTCTCTCTCTCTCTCTCTCTCTCTCTCTCTCTCTCTCTCTCTCAATCATTATCATCCTCATCATCTTCTTGCTCTTGGTCCCTTGGTGAAGTGTTCTCACTTGTTGCCACCATCGTTTTGGCACGCAAGATGAAGTACCTTCTTCCTCTCTCTCTCTCTCTCTCTCTCTCTCTCTCTCTCTCTCTCTCTCTCTCTCTCCCCCCCTTTTGATGGTGGTGATAGCACTCTTCACTGACACCTTTGTGGCATAACCTCTATGCAGCACTCTCTTAACTCTTTTGCAATAGCATAAGATGCCTTTCCACAAACAACAGTGACAATCTTTATACTCCATAGCTATCTTCTCATTCTCTCTCTATATCTTTTCCATGCTCCATACATCATAATAACTTTACCGGTTGATGGTTTCATCTACATCTAGGCATGGTGTGCTTGTCATGAGTGTATGATGTTTCTTCTTGCATATCCATTCATGTTTAATGTGCCTAAGTATGCTTGTGGTGTATATGCACTTGCATGGAGGTGTAAAAAGTGGCATGTCGTCAACATAAAGTAAGCAATAGGAACACTATTTTGGTCATATCTCCCAAACCACTGCAAATTAGGTTGACCTCATTATTTGAAGAATTTTATTTTGTATTTTTCATGTTTGGATTCCTTTTGTGTGATGAGTTGTGGTCAATATATAGCTTTTTATTTTATTGTTTGCCTAAATTTTTGGGTATTAAACTCATTATTTAAAGAATTTTATTTTGTATTTTTCATGTTTGGATTCCTTTCATGTGATGAGTTGTTGTCAATATATAGCTTTTATTTTGTTTTTCACCTAAATTTTTGGTCATAAATTCATAGGAGGGCCACCATCTAGACTCCTCCAAAAAGGAGTCCGCTTGACCTCTCCTTAACCTTACTTAGAAATGTAGAAAAGTCACTTGATATAATTGTTGTCATATTTTGAGAGTTCGCTATGTGCAACTCGAGGTATGGGCTTGTCTACTACATGGAGATGCTACGTAGGGGAGGTATATATTTTTTGGATTTCTATCACTTTTGAATATGTTTTAATGAATTTTTTGGAGATTTTATTGCATGTGTTTGATCCCCAAGAGTTATTCATTGAAGCTTGATCACCTATCTGAATGGTATGGCCATTTTTGCAAAAAATGGCTTCCTTTTTGTATCATAAAAGATAGTGTGGGTCTTGTATGGGAAAAGTGAGGTGGTAGAGTGATAACCTACTACATAAGGCTAAACTTGATGCATTGATAGTCTCCTTTTTGCATGCTATGTATAACCCCAAAGTATTAATTTTCCCATAAAGACGGATGTGCAACATATACTGATACCAAATGGTGGTACTAATTTGTGTCATTGTTTATGTTCACTTAATAATTAGCTTTCATGTTTAAGAACCTCAAACAATATATATGTTCAGGTCTCAAGTTTGCTAACAATGGGTGCAATTACAGTCCAAGTGTGGGAGTCATGTCTCAAGGGACTAGATTTGGTATATATATGGGACCGAGGATCTCACATATTGTTACAATTATGGTCATGGTTGTGTGAATTGGTATGGGTCTTGGTTTGTGGCATAGATTATGTTGTTGTATTTTTCAAAACCATATGTCCTACTAAATTAGCTCTATTGGATGGATACACATCACCCAAAGAGGGGTGGCATGTGTGCATATATGACATGGTTGATAGTGTTGATTGAAGATATAATTGATGCCTGATGAGGTGTCTTGGCCATATTTGAGATGTCTTTGATGTTGTGGCCTATGAGATATATCTATGTAGTTTATGATTCGTGGATAAGGGTAGAGACCTAATGGTCGATTGTCTCGGAAAGAACTTCTTGATGCATAAGGTGGTTATATAAAGAGGAATCTTGTTTATGTTGATATGTAGCATCATTGAGCAACCACCTAGCAATTGGCACTTCACAACAATAAAGGAGAGGCCCCGATGGTAGTCTCCATTCTATTCATGTTAGAGGGATTGGCTATGGTAGGAATCAAGTGGACCTCCACTATTGAGTAGGTCTAAAATTTTTGTGGCAAATCTTATGGCTCAATCATGTTTGAGGGGTCTAATTTGGCACCTAGTTTAGTAATCAAAGAGGCGTGGAATGTCTAATTGGTGCTGATTTCCAACCAGCGAGAGGCATTTGGAATCCTTTCAAAGCTCAAGCAACCTCATTGTCAGTGTAGCATGGGATAGAGGTGTTCCACCTTGCTCTTGACAAGTTGGAGTGGTTGAACCCACACAAGATACAATGATCTCATGATATTATTGTTAATTTCAAGTTATAATGTAATTATTTTTGTGGGAAAATTCATGATTCATGTGTATTTCATTTTAGTTCATGCACTAACAGCCCTCTCGTGTGTTCTCAATTTCACCCTTCATTATTCTCTCTCTGTCTGTTTGTTTATGTGTCAAGAAGAAGCCTACACATTTATTCACCCTCCACTTATGATTCTGAGTCCACTTTCAAGCATAGAAATTCATGGATGGGACTAGTTGCTAGGTACCTCTGGATGCATTCTAGATCATGGATTTAACTCCACACTATGTCGAGCGTGAGAGTTCCCTCCTTTATGTATGCTTCCACACTATGATGTATTCTAAATTGTGAATATGTAAATTTTATATTTCTTTCATAGACCCTTAGAGAGGGGATTGATCAGCTTGTATTAGAGCCCAAATGTTATAGGGATGACCTTAAAACCGATACTAGCTGAGTTAGTCATGCATTTATGCACCTATTCATGAATGCTTTTTGCAAAAGAATATTGTTTGCAAGAAGGTGTTGGTTGATGCGGATTATTGTTTGACATTGATTGAGAAGTAGCTGCAAAAGATCTTGTTTGGATGTTGAATAAAAGGATTGGATTTATTTTTCTTGTGTAACACATTAATTGGAAGTGATTGTAGTCCTCTTATTTGGGTTGCTATGGACAAGTGCATTGAATTTCTTTGTCGTCTATTTTGGAGCAGCCGATCTATACTAGAATGTCTTCAAATTTCATAAGCAAAGGATACAAGCTTCTGCAATAGTATAAGTGACTCCTAAGATTTTGTAACTAACCCTTGTTTGATGGGTATATAAATAGATGATTGCTCTCCTTTCACGGGAAGAATGGTTTAACATTCTCCCTCCCACCCACCCTCTTTATTTTTATATCGTAAGATACTATGGACTTCTTTCTTTTGTTCTTTGTCTCTAAAATTTTGATTAGAGTAAAAGGATGATATGAACTTGTTATTATGCAATACTTAATCATGCCTCCAAGAGGAAATGGCATTGATACTACCATCAATGTACTAGATACTCCACCACACAATATCAGTGGCCATGATATTGGTAAACCTGGGTGTTATCAAAATTTAATTTTATGAATTTTAGGATTTACCCATCACCTTTGTCTCTTTAGAAATGACTATACTAGAGAGGGAAAGCACAAAAAAATCACAACTCAATGGAGAATGAGGCATGCAAGCAAGTGTAATCATGGCTAAGGAAGCACCAAGAGATGAATGCCACTTTATGAGTTCATGAAAAATTCTCCTAAGATTTTAGATGGTGGGAACAGTCTCCTTGTCAACCTCAAGGATGTCTATCTTGATAAAACTTTCCTCAAAGAAAACTCTTGTAAGTCATTCCATATTGAGGTGTTGCGGCATATTCCATTCAAAGGTGGCATTAGTTCCATACTATATGCTGCTGTAACAGTCAGAGACCTAGTGGTGATGCCTATAAATATGACAAGCTAATCCTAGTTTGGGACCCTTACACCCTTAAAATTCTTATATGACCCTTAGAAGAGCTTACTAGGAGAGATTAAGAGAGGTTGTTGTTAACCATTAGTGTCATTTTTATCTCTTTTACTAGAATCTAATCCCACGCTTTCTGTTAATCAATTTTAGACTTTTCTTTCCAATTCATCATTGAGTCTTGAGTTTGGACCTAAAGGATTTGTATCCAACTATAATCTAAATTGTATGGTACTTGTGTCTCATTCAATGTATCTATAATTTGAACTTGCACACTCATTTAGTTCATTTCAATTATTGTATTCTCATGTTCTATGACCTAACTATGAGTTTCATTCATCTCAAGTATAACGGAATATGGCTAGTAACATTGATTGTAGCGGAATTAGAGTGATAGTAGTGAGCATTGCCTTAAGATAATCTTAATGAACATAGGGAGAGTACTTGGTTGAAGGTAGAAAAACAAACATTATACCTATTCAGCTTGGCATGACCAATACTTGCAAAAGAGAGAGAGAATGAGAGAAATTGACAATAATTGAGGATCGGATTTACTTGGAGCCGCCCGGTTCCCCCTACAAATGGATTTTGTACTATAGATTCTCCCATAAAGCGAGACTTGGTACAATACATTATTTGTGTTCCTTGAGACCTTGTTGATGCTATGAAGATGGTAAGGTTCATGCACCAATATTATCCCCCTAATTAACTTTCAAATAGCATGAAATTGTCCTCAGCCTCAATCCCAAGGCCTCAAACACCTTCAAAGGTGGAGAGAGCTAGCAGGGAGTGAGGGAAGGGAAGAGGAAGAAGATGTAGCATATCAGAAAGAAGTATTTTCCTCACCATAGATTACTCTTAGACCTTAGCTTAGCATAGTAATATAGATGGTAGTGAAGATGAGCTTGCCATTAATTCTTGACTCTTGGTTGGATTTGCATTCCATAGCCAAGAGGTGTTGGTGTAGGCTCTCTACTTCTCAAGCTTGGAGAAGGAGATGGAGTTCTTGTCAACACATGAGAGAATGGGTGAGTGTGTGTATGTGAATGGAAAATCTGAGATCCGTTCCTTGCCTTGGTCGACCCCTCTCTCACCTTACAAGCAATAGAGGTGCCTTTTGGACAAGTGTCCTCCTTTCCACTTTTGAGAGAGAGAGAGAGAGAGAGAGAGAGAGAGAGAGAGAGAGAGAGATCTTGATTAGTTACTTACTTAATCTAAATTCTCATTGGACCTCTTTAAAAACCATCCAATAGGATTTAGGCACACTAGGAGGGTAACCTAGCTAAGGGCTTGATATGTGTCCTTTATGCCTCTTGTGGAAAGGGTGACTGTTGGGTGTGTGGGAGTGTATTCTCTCTCATCCCCTACTCTTAGGGCTTGCCCCTCATTTTTAGGCACCTTGTTGACTTTCAAGCACCTTGGTCATCAAGCACCTTAGTAGCTCAAGCACCTCAAGCACCTTACATAAGCACCTCGAGCACCTTAGTAGCTCAAGCACCTCAAGCACCTTACATAGCCTAAGGTCTAAAGTACCCTAAGGTCATAGGTCTAAGGACTTTTAGAGCTAACCTTTGGAGGTCTTTAATGAAGCTAACCCTAAGGTCTTTTAAGCTCCATTATTTGCTCATTGCTCTTTGGTAGATCATTGCCTTTTTGGACCCTCAATGAGATGTAGCCTTCTCTCCCTTTGGTCCCGTGCTGAGATGGGTCTAATAGCACATATCTATATTTTAACTCTTGTTACCATTCATTTTCCCAAATTAAATGATCATTTCAATATGAGAAAATAATTTGGGATAGGTAGATATTAGATTTTATGACATTATCTCTCTCTTGAAACCATAGTCATCCTCGACTATGAGGTAGAGAAGATAAAGCCTTAGTCATTAGTCCATGTTTCTTAGCGGGTAGAGGATCCCTTTTTACCCTACGACATCATTCTAGAATGGATGACTAGTCCATTTGGTGCTTGAGAGACTCAGCTGCCGCAAGTATGTCTACTCTTTAGTCCATATCATACTCTTAGAGTAGAGTGACAAATTCTACTTGGTGTTTGGGAGATGTCGTCATTACAAACATGATTCTAAGCATGCATACTACTTAAATTTGTGCCCAATAAAAATAGAACTAGTCTTAATCCTTAAGCTGTGTTCCTTGCATCCATCTAGCATCTTCAAAAGGATAATTTTTGAACTTAATAAGATATCATCGGATAATCTTACCATGTCTTAGTACCTTGTCTTCATGTCGAAGAATGGATTCGGGTTGGAGCACCTCTTCTTGATCTTCGATCTCCGGTGGGTCCTCAATTATTGGTTCTCTTGGTGGCTCTCCTTTGTAAGGCTTAAGTAGGCTCACATGAAAAGCATTGTGTATGATCCAATGATTGGGAAAGATTCTTGTAAATCTTGATTATACTCATTAGCAGCGAAGATCTTCCCATGTACTTTGAGTAGCAAGGGACTTTTAGATCTTCAATATCAAAAGGTGCCTTTCCGATGTAGAAGTATGCACATTGTTGCTATATGCATACTCTACAAGCGGGTAGGTACTTGTCCCATTGTGAGCGTTGATCAACTTCCGTAACATAGATTTTTAGTAGGTTTAGAATCGTAAGGTTTGCTATTACACTTTGGCCATCCGTTTGTTGGTGATAAGACGATGAGAAATTAAACCTTGTACCTAGATTCTCAAAGAGACCCTTCCAAAAATTACTGGTCATTCTAGGATCTTTGTCTGACACTATGGATGTTGGCAAGCCATGGTACTTGAAAATCTGAGATATGAAGAGAGTTGCCATTCAATGTGCCTTCATAGTCTTATTGAGAGGTATAAAATGTGCTTGTTTGCTAAACCTGTCGACAATTATCCATATTCCTATATTTCCATAAATAGAGTTGAGAAATCCAAATATAAATCCATGGATATTCTCTCCCATGGTGAATTAGGAATTGAAAATGGCTGAAGAAATTCGGGTTGCTTCCCTCTAATATACTTTGTCTTTTGACACACTACACATTTTGAAACATACTCTTGTATGTCTACTTTCATAGTGGGCCAATAGAAGTAGTTCTCTACTCCCCAAAGAGTAGGTTGAATCCCTCTATGCCCTGCATAAGGAAGAGCATGGGATTTGTACATTATTTTCTCATGAGATGAGTTAGTAATGCATAGCCTATTGCCATAGAGAAGATAACCATCATGCAAGGTGAATGGTTCCTCTTTCTTCCCTAAGGCAAGGGCTGAAATGAAATCCTGGAAATCGGGGTCAGTAGCATACTCATCTATCATGAAAGATAGATAATTGTGAGTTGCTATAGACACCACATTTGCCCTTGGTCATCGTGATAGTGCTTCAACCACTTGATTGTGCTTGTTAATAATGTGAGCAATAATGAAAGTTAAATTGTGAAATAAAATTTTCCCACCTCATTTGTTTGCTGGAGAGCTTGGATTGCGTCATGAAGTACTCAAGACTTTGGTGATCCGTTTTTAGGATAAATGGAGTCCCTAGAAGGTAATGCTTCTATGTGTCAAGGGCATGTAGAATAGCTAGTAACTCCTTTTTGTATATACCCAATACTTGCTCATCGGAATTGAGCCTTCGACTCTCGTATGCTATGGCATGCCCTTCTTGAAGCAAGACTGCTCCAAGGAAATCTCCACAAGCATCATATTGGACCTCAAATGGTTTTGAGATATCTGGTAGTGTAAGCATGGGTTGAGAGGTAAGCTTCTCTTTGAGCTTCTCAAAAGTGTTTTTTCTCTTTTGCAGTCTATGTATACTTAACGTTCTTTTTTGTTAAGTCGTGTAATGGTCCTGCTATTTGCAATAAATTTTGTATGAAGCGTCTATATTATGTACACATACCAATAAAGCTTCATAGCTCATGTAGATTACTTGGATTAGGCCATCCTTTTATTACCTCTAGCTTGGTTGGATTCATACGGATACCATTTTGAGAGATAATATGGCCTAGGTATTGAATCTCTTGCACAAAAAATTCACTCTTCTTTTGACTAATGAAAAGTTTATTCTCTCTTAAAACTTAAAGATTACCCAGAGATGTTGCTTATGCTCCTCAAGAAAATTGGAATAGATGATGATATCATCAAAGAATACTCCAGTGAACTTGTGGTAGGGCCTAAAAAATTTCTCTATTAAATGGCTGAATGCGGCCGGAGCATTTGTCAAGCCGAAAGGCATGGCAAGAGATTCATAAAGACCAAACATTGTGCAAAAAAGCGATCTTTACAATATCTTCATTGACTATCCTTATTTGATGATAGCCACTTTTAAGGTCAATCCTACTGAAGTAGGTAAATCCTTGCACCTTATCAAACATATCTGTACCTACGATATGAGAAATTTGTTTTTAATAGTGATCCTATTTAGTGCCCTATAGTCAACACACATGCGATATGTGCAATCTTTATTTTACACTAGAAGAACTGGTGAACGGAAAGGAGAGGAATTTCCTAAAAGGAGAATCTCCTTTAAGTTCAGGGAAAAAGACATGTATATAGATGCTAAGGAAATGGGTAACACTATCCCCATTGTACATACACCAGCTTTCAACAAGTCAATAAAGAGCTCTATTTCCGTGTACATGATTTTTGTTAAAGACTCTCAAAATGAACCTAATGCTTTAGCAAAAGAAAATAAAAGCAACCAAAAGGAATTAGAGTTATCCAATTTTCTCAAGGGGTTTCAAGATGTTTTTATTGACGACATCCCTTGTGCGCTACCTCCTAAACGAGGTAATGATGACCATGCAATCGAACTTCTTTCAGGAAGTTCACCGCCTAACAAACCTCCTTATAGAGTTTCTCAAGCTACAAGAGGAGATTATGCGGCAAGTGCATGAGTTAGTTGAGAAGGGTATGGTTAGTCCAAACTCATCTCCATTTTGCTCACCTGTGCTATTAGTGAAAAAGAAAGACGGCACATATTGTATGTGTGTCGACTATATAGCACTAAATAGGATCACTATCAAGAATAGGTTTCCCGTTCCACGGGTAGAAAACTATTTGATAAGCTACAAGGATCGACCTACTTCAGTAGGATTGACCTAAAAAGTGGCTATCATCAAATAAGGATAGTTGATCAAGACATTGTAAAGACCGCATTTCGCACCACCTTTGGTCTTTACGAATACATTGTGATGCCTTTTGGCTTGACCAATGCACCAGCGACATTCAACCGCTTGATGGAGAAGCTGTTCAGGCCTCATCGAACCTTCATTGGAGTGTTCTTTGATGATATTATCATCTACTCTAATTCATTGGAGGAACACAAGCAACACCTCCAGGTAATATTTCAAGTTTTAAGAGAGAATAAACTTTATGTTAATCGAAAGAAAAGTGAATTTTTCTTGCAAGAGATTCAGTATTTAGGTCATATTATCTCTCAAGATGGCATCCAAATGGATCCATCTAAGTTAGAGGTAATAAAAGGATGGCCTAAACCAAGGAATCTTCATGAACTAAGAAGCTTTATAGGTATGTGTGCATACTATAGACGCTTCATAGAAAAGTTCTCACAAATTGCGGGACCATTACATGACCTAACAAAGAAAAGCGTTAGGTATACATGGTCTGCTAAGGAGAACAATGCTTTCGAAAAGCTTATCTCTCAACCTGTGCTTACACTACCGGATCTCTCAAAACCATTTGAGGTCCAATGTGATGCTTGTGGTGATTGCCTTAGAGCTGTTTTACTCCAAGAAGGGCATGCCATAGGCTATGAGAGTCGAAGGCTCGACCTTGTTGAGCAAGCTCTAGGCATATATGAAAAGGAACTCCTTTCAGTTCTACATGCCTTAGACTCATGGAAGCACTATTTATTGGGGACTCCTTTCATTCTACGAACGAATCACCAAAGTCTTAAGTACTTCATGACGCAAACCAAGCTCTCCGAAAAACAAATGAGGTGGGCAAATTTCCTTTCGCAATTTCATTTTCATATTGCTCACATTGCTGGCAAGCATAATCAAGTAGCTGATGCACTCTCAAGACGGCCAAGAGTGAATGCGGTTTCCATAGCAACTCACAATGATCTATCTTCAATGATAGATGAGTACGCTATTGATCCCGATTTTAGAGATGTGATTTCAGCCCTTGCATTAGGGAAGAAAGAAGAACCATTTACCTTACAAGATGGTTATCTTCTCTATGGCAATAGACTATGCGTTACTAACTCACTACGTGAGAAAGTAACGTATGAATCTCATGCTCCACCTTATGCGGGCATAGAGGGATTCAATCTACATTATAGGGAATTGAAACATATTTCTATTGGCCTACCATGAAAGTGAACATACAAGAGTATGTTTCTAAATGTGTGGTATGCCAAAAGACAAAATTTGATAGAGGGAAGCAACTTGGATTGCTTCAACCCTTGCCAATCTGTAATTCACCATGGGAGAGCATATCCATGGATTTTATCTTTGGATTGCCTAAGTCTATCCATGGGAATACGGGAATATGGACGATAGTGGACAGGTTCAATAAACAAGCTCATTTTATACCTGTCAAAAAAGACTATCAAAGCCCATCAAATGGCAACCCTCTTCATTTTACAAATTTTCAAGTACCATGGCTTGCCAATGTCCATAGTGTCGGATAGAGATCCTAAAATGACCAGTAATTTCTGGAAGGGTCTCTTTGAAAATTTAGGGACAAGGCTAAACTTCTCTTCGGCCTATCATCCACAAACGGATGGCCAAAGTGAAATAGCTAACCTAACCATTCTCGATCTAGTAAAAGCCTATGTAACGGAAGTAGATCAAAGATCCCAATGGGAGAAGTACTTACCCTTAGTGGAGTATGCTTACAATAATACTGTACATACTTCCACGGGAAAAGCACCTTTCGAGGTAATTGAGGTAAGATCAAAAAGTCCCTTGCTACTTAAGGTACATGAGAAGATCTTCGCTGCAGATGAGTATAGCCGAGACCTACAAGAATCTTTCCAAAAGATTAAGGATGCTATCTCTATCTCACAGCAAAGGCAAAAGACTGCTGCTGACAAGCACAGAAGAGCCCAAGCCTTTAAAGAAAACGATTGGGTCTTGTTAAAGTTTCCCAAGGCTCGATTAAGGCACACGACGGGCAAGAATCCTACGTGCCACCAAAAGTACTATGCTAAACTAGCAAAAAGGTACTATGGTCCCTTTCAGATTCTTAGGCCAATCAATGAGATGTCCTATCAACTCAAGTTGCCCAATCATTGGCTCATACACAATGCTTTCCATGTGAGCCTCTTAAAGCCTTACAAAGGAGAGCCACCTCAAGAACCAACTATTGAAGACCCACCGGAGATCGAGGACCAAGAGGAGGTGCTGCAGCCCGAGTCCATTCTCCGACATGAAGACAAGGTACTAAGAGGCGGTAAGACTATCCGACGATATCTTATTAAGTTTAAGAATTATCCTTTTGAAGATGCTAGATGGATGCAAGGCATACAATTAAAGGATAACCTAAACCTTGTCAATGCTTACAATGCTTCCCAATGAGTAAGAAAATGTACAAAATGTTAAAAATGAACAAAGTTTTTTCCTTATAAGACTTTCTTTTTCTTTATTGTGCACAAAAATGAAGTAGTATGCATGCTTAGATCAAGTTTGCGGAGACGACGTCTCCCAAACACCAAGTAGAGCTTGTCACTCTATTATGGAGGACTGATAGGACTAATGTGCAGACATGCTTGCGGCAGCCTAAGGCTCTCAAGCGCCAAATGGACTAGTCATCCATTGTGGAATGATGTCGTAGGGTAACATAGAGATCCTCTACCCGCTAAGAAAAGGACTCATGAATATGCTTTATCTTCTCTACACCATAGTCGAGGACGACTATGATTTCAAGAGAGGTAATTTCATAATAATCAATATCTAATTCTCCTAAATGATTTTCTCATATTAAACTGATCATTTAATGTGGGGAAGTGTCAGGGGAGAAAAGGCTAGAATATTGGTTAAGCTAGCAGACCGGCCACAGTAGGGATCCAAAGGAGGGAAAATAGGGATCCAAAGGGGGGGCCATCTACAAAAGAGCCATGTGCAACAATGGGCTAAAAAGACCCTAAGGTTCAGTCCATTAAGACTTCCAAAATGCTAAGGTTCCAAAATTCAAAGGTTATGTCCAAAGGGTTAAAGCTTAGGGGGAATTGGATGCTTTGTGTGCTCTCCAAAGTCAACACATATCCCTACATGGGAGGAGGCGAGCCCTTCTTCTAGGGGATGAGAGAGAAAGCCACACACACACACACACACATAGGCTCCCTTTACACAAAGGGAATGAGGGACACATGTCAGCTCCCTAGGCCAGATGCCCACAAGGTGTGCCCAATTTCTATTGGATGACCCTTGAAGTGGACCAATGAGAATTAAGCTAGAGTAAATCTAGTTTAATTAATTTAAAAACATTTAATAAAAGAAACCAATGAGAATTAAGTCTCCTAGAAAACTATTGGGCAGTCTCACAAGGGGTCCAATGAGCATTCAGGAGCCCAATGGCTTGCCTGATTCCTATTGGCCAGGAGGCAAAGGGGTCCAATGAGAGTTTAGTTTAATTATTTAATTACCTAAAGCTCTCACTAAAGGGGAAAGGGGGACACATGCCAGAAGGCTATCACTTATGCTGCTTAATAGTCATTGGCTTTGACTTGGGGAGAGCCAATGAGGGCTCAGCAAGAGGAAATAGCAAGAGGGCTCGCCCAAGAGAGAGAGGGGGCTGATTTTTGCAAGGCATTATCACACACACACTCACACAATCTCCTGTGTGAAGAAAGAGAAGACTATCTCTTCCCAAGCTTTAATGGAGAGCTCATCACCTACTCCAAGCTTGTGAGATAGAAGCCTACATCAACACACTCTTGGCATGTGGATGCAAATCCAACCAAGAGCCAAGCTTCAATGCATGCTCATCTCCTCTACCAAGCTAATTACTAAGCTAAGCTATGCTAATATGAGTGATTATGTGAGGAGATGTACATCTTTCTCGTAAGATACTCCTTCTTCCTCTCAATCTACTCTCATACCCTGCTAGCTCTCACCATCTTCGAAGGTGTGTGATGTCTTGGGTCTGAGAACGGGGATAATTCAAGTTGTGTTTGCTAAGTGTTTTGCTTAGTGCATGAAGCTTTCATCTTCATTGCACTAGCTAGTCTTGAAGGAACACAAAGAATTGTATTGTACAATGTCTCTCTTGATGGGAGAAACCATAATACAAAGCCTTTTGGAGGGGGGACCGGCTCCATGCAAATCCGGTCCTCAACTGTTGTCATTAGCTTAATTTCTCTCTCTTTTGAAAGTATTGTCGATGCTATCTAACTAGGTGTTATGCTTTTTGTTGCTCTCTCCACCCAAGCACTCTTGTAATTCTCATTAGGAATCTATTCTAATGAAATGCCCACTATGTTCATGCTCATTTCCGCTACACACAAGTTATTAGGCCATTAAATGTTACATGTTGGGCAACTTTGGTTTGTAAAGCGGGGTTGCCCATGACTTGATGCAACCTAGTAACAAGATAGTTCACAAACACCGGGACATATTTAGTAGCACCTTCATGCACAAAATCAAAGTCCTCAATATTCATTCTACTCTCTTTATTATTGTCAGGCATGCTAACTAAATTTATATATATGCTACTTTTTTCTTTGGAAACTTCAAAACTTTAGTTGCTACTCTTTTTAACTTTTGAAAAGTAGCAATCAAGCAACCATACCCATGGTTCTGAGACTGTTAATTGCAGAAAGTAGTGAAGAGGGTCTAACATTGCTCGATTGATTATGGTTCATGTTGAGTTTGCTAATAGCTCAATAATGGTTAAGCCAAAGGGAAGCCCCGAAAGACCCCATTATTGAGTCTATAGTTCCCAATGGTGTACCTCAAACTTATTTCATTACAACCAGCCATTTTGGCATACCTCTAGCCTCCTCATTGGAATTTACATTCAAGTTTCCACCATTCAAAAGAGGCAAACAATGTGTCATAAATGTCCTATGAGCTTATTATTATCTCTGGTCAAAATAACAAAGGGTGAACAGAATCTTCCATAAACAAAACATCTTGTGCAACCAAGATACGTTTGTTTGCAGATGGTATAACCTGTAACCTTTGCTTTTAGTATTATAGCCAACAAAAATGCATTTAATAGCCTTATCATCCAATTTCTTGTGTGTGTATTTGTGGCATCAAAGCATAAGCTAAACAACCAAAAATGCGCATGTGATCAATAGATGGCTTTTTATCATGCCATGCTTCATAAGGAGTCATAGACTGCAAGGCTTTTGTAGGACACTTGTTAAGTACATAAGTAGCACACATTATAGACTCAAGCCAAAATGAATGTGGCAAAGCTTGACTTTTGACCATATATCATGCCATCTTTGTAAGTGAACTGCTTTTTTTAGCGACACCATTTTTTTGAGGAGTATATGACACTATACATTGGTGTTTCATCCCACAATTTGCCAAAAATGCATTAAACTTATGCGACATATGCTCCCCCGCTCGATATAAATGGAGGATGTCCATAGTACATTTTGAGACATTTTCATTCATAGCTAGAAATTGCTCGAAGCACATGAATGCTGTGGACTTAGTTTTAAGTGGCATGCATGCTTGGAGTAATCATCAATGAAAGTTGCATAGTATAGGCAATTGCTAAGGATGAAGTTTGCATAAGCCCACAAATATCACTATGCACAAGTTGTAACCTACATGTAGCCCTTACTGAACCATTCTTTGGAAACTTTGAGTGTTGTAACTTACCCAAAATGAAACCTTCACAAACATGCTTAGAAGATGCTTCAAGAGGCATCAAAGAAGCAACCATATTAGATTTTTGCAAATGTAGCAAACTAGCAAAATTTAGATGCCTAAATTATGCATGCCAAGGTTTTGCATCTGAAACAGCCTTGGAATCCACAACTACATTTGCAAAATTCTGCCCACACTTGTTATACAAAGTGAGCTTATACAATCCATGGCACAAAATGCCAGATGCAAGTATTTCATCATGAAAACTGAGATCGTGAATTATACATCTATCATATCAAATGTGATAATAAGACCAAGTCTCACAAGTGTAGCTATAGAAAAAAGGCTCTTTTTTATCCCTGGCACATAAAGCATATCAACGTGTGAAAGAACTATCATTTGTAGTAGTTACCACAATCTGTGGTGTGACACGGGAGAGCGAAATACATTGATAAATGGAAAATATAGAGTACACTCAATAAGTAGATGCAATAAAGAATTTATATGGATGTAAGATAATAATTACAAGAAGAGCATAGCTTGTTTCATAACCTCTTGACCACCCCCGAGCTATCTCAATCTCAATCACAATCAACTTCTCAATCACAATCACACTCACAATCTCAATCTCAATCTTGGGATGGTAATGAGACGATCATAATCAAGGTCACAATACGATCACAATCTCAATCTCATGACACCTTGTACAAATTCCATTTTACCTTATTGAGTAGATATCACATTGGTTTCTTTGACATCTACAAAATAGCCAAAACAACATACTTGTGCAACCATTTCAACACGACAATTCCATTAGAAAACATAATTTTGTACCATCATAAAAGAATAATCACGTCTTGGTTGGCTCAAATAAAAGAGATATTACCTGTGTATACCTGATTGTAAGCTAACCTGTTGCTACTTGTAGGCTATATATAGTCTTGTTGCTACTCTCAGCCTACCCATTACATCAAGGATAGTAAGGTGTTGACTTTTGATACTTTATGGAGAATATCTTAGTTGGGACCTAAATGGTATCATTCATGAAATGACTTCCCTAGTCTAAAACTATTTCTAGAAGGCAACCATATGGACATATGTATGTTCCTAAACAAACCAAGCTATGGATTTGGGTGTGCTGCATGGGAGTGCCTTGGCTTCGATATTTTATTTTCTTGGGAGCACCTTGGATTCAATCCATCTACTTACATAGCATGTTTCAATGACTATGTAATTGTCCTTTCTTGGTGTAATGTTCTTGAAAGGTCCCATGGAAATCTTATCCCTACTTCATGAATACCTCTAAAGGATGAATGGTGGTTAATGGCTCATATTTATAGTAGTGGGTCTACCCATTCTATCTCTAATATCACATGTTTTTCAGAAGGTTGAAACATCTAACATCATACTTTGCCACCATAGGCTAGCATGTATAATCTTCTTATGAGTGATAATAGTGGAGAAACGCCCTCCAGATTTGCCAATATGAGCCTCGGTTAATGATTTTCATTATAGAGTGAATCAATACATACCTCCATAGGACTCCATCTATTCCTAATCTATGAAGAGATTGAGCAATTATTATATATTCTTTCCATTCAAGGTATCATTGTTTAGTAGTTGTAGTCTAAAATAAATTAAAATGTACTGGCTCATTCCCCAATGACACTAATGAGATTCCTTCAATGATTTACTGTCTCATTCCCCAATGGCGTTGTGATGAGATTCCTTCAATGATTTTGGAAAGAAAATTTGCACCACAGTGGATCTTCTTAGGCTTATGAAATATCTTAAACTCAAATTCTAGTATCTGATCAAACTTCCATGGATATCCAATTTGTTGATTAGATGTAGTAGAGCCTAGTGGTGATCTACATAAAAGTGAAATAGTTTGCCCTAACAAATAATGTCTAAGTTTGGTAGCATGAAAGACCATTCCAAATTCTTCCCTCTTTGTGGTTGAATACCCTTGCTTTGTTGAACATTTGACTTCCAAAATACACTAGATACTCAGACTTGCATTCAGGTTGAGCTAATATAGACCCATAGTCATCCCCGATGCATCAACATGCACATGAAGAATATACATCCTTGCTTGGTTGGCAAAGTATTGGCTTTGTGTGCTTATAGCTGTTTTAGGAATTGAAAGGCTACTTCACATTCAAGGGACCAAATAAACTTAACGATAAAGTCTTTGGTGCAAACATATTAATGAATCTTCTATGCTCTGACCTATTGGATGCTTTTGATCTTGTCTTTAGCCATTTGAGTTCCATTTATGGAAACTATGTGGCCTAATAAGTATCCCTTCCATACCATAAATACACAATTGAAGGGGCTTAGAAAAATTCTCTTCTCTCTACATCTCTCAAAAACCATTTCAAAAAATATACATATCTTTAGATGAGAATATATTGAAGTCATCCACAATTATGGCTAAAAGTTTATGCACAAATTCAATGAATATCTTCCTCATACACCTCTAAAACGTGGCTGGAGTGTTACATAAGCCGAATGGTATGACCAAGTACATGAAAGCCTCCCATTCAGTGATGATAAAGGTTGTCTTAGATTTTTCCTTTAGTGCTGTCTTCTATAGATTTTAGCCATTGTATCCATCCAAAAGTATATAAATTTCATGGGGGCCAACTATCTCATCTAACATCATATCTATAAAGAATAGTGGAAATGGATATTTAATTATCTAAGCAATCAACTTCCTCTAATCTACACAAACTTTAAGTTTTTCATTCTTGTTTAGTATCAACACAATTGGAAACAAACAACCATTGCTTTCTACTTTTAGTGATGAATCTAGATTTTAGAAGGCTATCGATTTCTTCTTTGAACTTTTTTGTATAGTTGAAATTGAGTTGATAGAAAAACTACTACTATGGGGTGGGAACAAAATGTTTTTTGGATTTTTTGATCAGATTGCACATGCCAACTAATATACCTCAAGAAACAAGAGAATAAACTAAAAGGAAATCAAAATGTGCCAAAAATAAGAGACAAAACTCAAATTTTGATGATGGTAGATGGTGAATATTATATCAAGGATAAGATTGCTGGTGGAAACCCCATCTCAAAAAAGAAAATGCATGGAAATGACAACCTAAAACAAAAAAAAAACTAGAAAAAGTTGATGAAACCAAAAGAAAGGAACCTTCAATAACAAAAACAGAGCAAAAAGCTAAGTACAAGGTGAAGGAGGATCTAATTTCAATGGTATTTGATGTTGGCATATTTTTGAATCGACACCTTTTAGATCCGTATGTTTCTAGTAAACACATTTATATTTTTGCATAACTGTGTGAATTTCTCTTTGATCTCCATCTGCAAATGTTTATTGATCTTTAAAACCTTAATATATGACTCCGATTGAATTGGTTGAATCCTCACTTCCCTTCAATGGTATCCTAGTGTGTTCATGTGCTTGTGCATTCTACTACTTATGCTCTGTATCACCTTCGTCTGCTTGAGTTCTTCCAAATGTATATTTCTTGGTGCTTCTCTAGATGTCAAAACATCCCCATCTTCTAACATCCTACCATCCATGCTAAATGGTCTTGCATTGCACCTTGATTTGATTCGGTAAAGTTTTCAAGGTACTATTGTCATTGCTCTTGCGCTCTCTTCTGATCTAAGAGAAATGCACTCAGATTTATTTTGGATATAGGAAAGATATTCATTGACACTAACATTCTTTCTATCTTTTTGGTCTCATATTTCTTACATAAATTCTTTGGTTGCATTGCTCTTTTCTAGCTTCTACTATCATTTTTTTAAACCTATATTCTTTTGTTTAGTCCTTGTATGGTCAATGTTTGACCCACACAATCATGGATGGATCTTACACTTCTTAGCCATGGCCTTCCTAAGAGCATACTATACGCACTTGGACATCCACAACCGAAATCTTGTTTTGAATTTCTCAAAGCCGAACTTGATTTGAAGATTTTCAATTAGACCACCTACTTGCACAATTATTTGAGATGCCATTCTTATCCAAAAAGGTGCATGCTCCATTTTAATTATCCGTTATTTTTGTCTAACATGTTTGTTGAGTATATTAACTCTAGCATCCCCATCTAGAACGACTCTTATCAGTGGCTCCCACTATTTTCTCACTTTTTCATCCTTAATATCATACCATACTGTTGCTTTCTTATGAATTTAGTTTCTTTATGTAAAGTTCTCTTGATGTTATCTAGTTCAGTGGTTAACTTCTAGATCCTTTCACATACTTTGACATATATTTCATCTTCCTCATTTCTAGAACTAATATCTGGACTTGAGGATCTTTCCTTTGAAAAGTTGTCCTCATAGTGTCATGCTTATGCTGGCCTTCTGTGTCTTCTTGTTGATGGATCCTTGAGTGGGTATTTAGATTGTTCCTTTCAATTTTGAGCCCATATCCTTTTTATTAGCTTTGACCAAGTCATTGCCACACTTCCTTCTCAAGATGCTCCTTAGATGCTTTTACTAATTTTTGAGCTACCTCCTCAACACTCTTCTTACCAATTTCAAAAGTTGAGATTTCCACTCTTAGAGCTTTTGAAGCTATCGAAAAAAGCCTTTGAATAGTTCTAGCTTCTAAGCATTCAAGCCACTTTGGCTTCCTCCACTCCAGATCCTCATTGATATGAGTTTACATCACCCTCTACTCTTGTCACTTATTCACTTCCTTGACCTTTCCTTTAGCTTTTCAAACAACCCTTTATTTTTCTCACTTTTGAGCCTCTTTGTTTTACTTCATTCGACTAATTGGCTCATCTAGTAATTTGATGACAATGCCAGTGCTTTTAGTGATCACATGCATTATAACTAGCTCTACCACCTTTCCCCCAGTCACTTCAGCTTTTAGATTGTCTATACATTCTGCTACAAACTGTTTGTACTTTCTATGCATGTAGCAACTGATATTACGTCTAGTGAAGTCAACTTTTCTTCTATCCCAATCTCAAAAACTCTGGTATCTTCCTCTTTCAACCATATTATTGGTTCTAGCTCTATTGTCAATGTTTTCAAGTAGCCTCTCCTCCTCGATTGACTCCGGGTTTATCAAAGTCATGATGGAAACATCTTTCCCCTTCCTTGAAGTGATGAATTATGGATTTATAATTATTCCATAGGTGCCTAGCATTAAGTACAGTGGAAACATTCATCAGATCAATGTTCTTTGGATTTACATTTAGTACTCTAGGTCTTTACTTTCCCTATTGGAGGTATGGTCCTAGAGATCTTAGAGTTCTATTTATATAATTCCTTGATCTTTCTACTCCATGCACCCTTCTTCTTTATCTTGAATGTATCTTTTGACTCTTTATTATTTGAAGATCTAGAGCTAGTTGATGACTCTCCAGTTGTTGACTCACTTGAACTAGAGCTTGCATTCCCACTTTGACCTTTCTCCTTCTTTGCTTGTTGTTCTAATTTTAGAGCTCTTTGCAATAGATTATTAATTTTCTAGTAGGTGCTAACACTTTTTGTTGTTTGAGCTTCTTGCTTCTAAATTGACTTCGAAGCCAAAAACGCATAGGCTTCTTTGAGGGTGGCTCATTCAATTGTCCGGTCAGTTCTTTACTCTTTTCCACATAACTTAGTACACAAATGAAAGTTTACCTTGCCTGATTGTATCTAGGTCACAGAGGATATCCTCATGCCTACGATTCTCACTATATTCAAGCAATTATATGTCCTCAGCTTACATGCTGGATAATGATAGTACCATTTTTGTGCACCATCCTTGAGAGTTTGTGAAAAGTATTATGTCCAATCATCATGTCTATGTACTTTGATCATCATATTTCTCAAATTCCTAAATGTGGATGTGTGGGTCATCCCTTCGACTTCCTTTAAAAGTGTAAAATGATGTTTTGAGATCACTAGATCTCTCCTCATGTCTGGATTTTGCGTGTTCTTGCATTGTTGGTGTCAATATTGATTCTCGCTTTTCCTTTCAAAATTGAACAACAAGAACCATTCAAATGAGAGTTTTGCAGATCTTTTTGAATGTCGTTGTCTGGTTTGTTCTAAGTAACCATTGTCGATACATAGATTTTCTTTAGTTTCTTCACCTTGAGATTGATGTTGCTCATCATTTTAACCTTATTTTGATTCCTCTTCCATTGTACTGATGTGATCTTGGTTTTCGATAAACTTTGTGGTAGCTCTTCATCCTCGTGTTGATTGTTGTACAAGCATTGTGAATGATTCACTCACTTTGAGTTCTAAGGAGATTTTTTCTTGTGAAGAGCTTTATCTCAACACCGCGATCTCCAAAATGGAACGATCTAGAATGCTTTAACCAATATTCTAGAGAGACTCAACACCACTAACCAAACTTCAATGTGATACCTTGGTGTATCATGATAGTCGAGAATGTGCTCAAGTTCATGCGGTTGGATTGGAGGTCTAATGAAATCAACCAAAATTTGCTGGTCAATGACATTGTCATCCCTATGGAATTGTTTATGTAAACCGACTTACATAAAAAATCGGATGAATACGAGAGTGTGTAGGTAAAGATAGTTTGTAATTTTTATCTCCAACTCGCTTGAGTATCTTGAAAGGCCCACAATATCTTGGAGATAATCTATGTTGGCATAGTTTTTAGACTTTTTTAATGTTTTGGCAAGCATAAGATACCTCTTCTCCTTCCATGAAATTACTTGCCGACATTTCTCATCAACATACTTTTTGTATCTATCATGTGCTTGTCAAACATTTTGACAAGCAAGTTTCAACATATCCATGTTATGCTGGAGAAAATCCTTGACTTGCTAAAGTTTCTCAATTACTAACCCCACCATAATTGGTGATCTAGGTTGAAAACCATATATAAGCATGAAAGGACTAAAACCAAGCATTGTCACATGCTTTGCACTATTGTATACAAACTCTAGAATAGAGGGATAATCTTCCCAATCTTTTTGCTAATGTATGCTCTTAGCATATCCTCTAGCACCTGATCAACACATTTTGTCTAACCATCCATTTTTGGATGATCAGCAATACTGATGTTGAGTTGTATACCCAATCTTTTAAACACAACCCTCCAAAAATTATTGTTAAAAACTTCGAATCACAATCACACAAAAAATTGTTGGGCAACCGATACAGTCTATATAGATTGTCAACAAATAACTTGTTTTAATTGTGTATTTGGTTGGAATAAATTTGCAAAGTTTAGTCAACCGATCTACTACCATCCATATTGAGTCATGACCTTGTACACTGGTTGGAAAACCTACAATAAAATCCATAGAGATACTATCCCATTTACCATTGGGAATCTCCAACGGATGTAAGAGACCTCCTGCTTTCAGGCGCTCTGCTTTATTAAGTTGACATTTTTGGCAATGCAAGACAATGTCTTGAGCATACCTGTATAAACCTGGCAATTAAATTATCACCGTAATAAGTTTTCTTTATGCTTGGGTGCCCTACACTAGGACTATCATGACATTCATAAAGAATTTAGTGCCTAATATCTACGTCCATTGGTACACAAAATCTCCACTTTTGGAGTAGGTACCCATCATTTATGGAAAATTTCTTCTATCTCTACAGCTCATCACTCAACAGAGGAGAACTAGGCATGGAGGAAAAAGGCACACTGCTAGGATTGAAGTGAGAAGGATCCCTCCTTTTCACATGGGTCCACACTTTGGAGTATGTTTCATCATGCTCATAACTTTCCTTTTAAGATTCCAAAAACTCACTTCGAACCTCTGTAAAAAGAAGAGAGTTGATGTGAGGCATATGGCTAAGAGCATCGATCACCACATTGTAGCATCCTTTATAAATATCAGCCCATGTGGCTTTTGGACCCTTCAAATCAGTTTGTTGTGAAAATTATTTTATACTTTAGTGGTCGAACACAATTTCAAACTGAGTCCCATACAAATAATGTCGCCACATTTTTAATGCAAATAGTTACATAGAGTTACTTTCATAAGGAGGGTAATTCGGTTGTAAAGAATCAATGCTTTTAAATGCAATTGGCCTTCCCTCCTGCATAAGGACTGCTCCAATAGCACAATTACTAGCATTCCTTTCTAGCAAAAATGGTTTCATAGGGTTCACAATAGCCAAAATAGAAGCTCTAGCTAATGCGACCTTAAGAGCATCAAAACTTTGCTATTGAGTTTCTCCCCATTGAAAGGTTTTCCCCTTGGATTTCAGTTGGTCAATCATAGGAATAACAATACGAGCATAGTATCGATAAAAACCTGCAAATCCCAAGAAAATATGAAGCTCTTCTAGGATTTGGGAGAAGACCTTCTCCTAATGGCATCGGATTTGGATTTATCCATATAGATTCCGATGGCTGAAATTACATGCCGAAAATAGTGAATCCTGTCCTTGAGAAAATTACACTTGGATTCCTTGGCATATAACTTTGTTTGGCCTTAGAAATTCAAACACCTGCTTAGATATTTGTAAGTGGGCTTCCTCAGAGGCGCTATACACGATGATGTCATTGAGAAAAACGATGACAGACTTGCCCAGATATGGTTTCAAAAGACACTGTCGATAAGCGTCATAAAAGTAGCTAGCGCAACCCAAAGGACATAACCAAAACTCATAGTGTCCAAAACTTATTTGGAAAGTAATTTAGGGTATATCAGCAAGCCTAATACGTACTTGATGATACCCTAACCACAAATATATCTTTGTAAAAATACGATCATGTGTGAGCTTAACAAATAACATTAGGAGAAATATGAACCCTCTAGGGGCCCTTTGGGATTAAGGTTAATTAGAGGCCAGCCAATAGGAAGAGGGTGGTGGACACACTCTACAACTAGGAAGAGCTAGGTGTGTCATAGTTTGTCCCCTCTTTCCCTTCGTTTGCCTAGGTCAAAACAACCTTTTAGAGGAGAATACCATGCTCTTACAAGCCTTTAAAACCTAGAAAAGGGGGTGTGATAGTGAGGTGACAGTTGGAAAAGTGAAGATGACATGATGGTACAATGTAATTTGAATTGGGGGGGGGGGGGGGGGCGGGGGGCTTCAATCTCAACCATTAGATCCTTTTTTCATCCAATGGATATCATCAAAAGGCGCCTTTCAACCTCCACCCTTCATCTTGAGTGAGATCTAGTGGCTAGGATGGGCTCCCCTCTCTTCAAAATGCGCCTTTTCACCTCCTCCCTTGATCTTGATTGAGATCCAAAGGCCGAGATTGAGCCCCCACTTCAAATGGCGCCTTTCAACCTCCACCCTTGATCTTGTGCAAGATCCAATGGTCAAGATTGCACCCCCACATCATATGGAGCCTTGCTCTTTTACCCATTAAACAACTTGCACCTTCCCCTCCAATTAACCAATGGTCCATCTTCCAAGGCCTATTAAATATGGGCCAAAGACCCCACTAGTCAGTTTCTTTTGAAAACTGACATATTCTAGCTCAAAACCACTAAGAGGTTTTTTGTGTCCCCTTAACCCCCTACCAATTAGAAACTTAATCCCAAACCTTACAAGGCCCCAAAGAAGTCCAATATTTTCCTAGTGAATGCATCTAGGCAATAGATACTTGTTCTTAGCAGTAACCGCATTCAAGCCATGGTAGTCTATGCACATGCCCATTTTTATTCATCTAAGAAACATATAATGGTAATCACATTCAGGCCATGGTAATCTATGCACATGTGTATACTACCATTCTTTTTCTTCACCAACAAAACAAGAGAAGCTCATGGTGAAGAATAGGGTTGTATAAACCCTCTACTCAGGTAGTCAACAAGCTCACATCCCACCTCAATATCCTTATAATGATTCATTCTATAAGGTGGATTACTAATATACTTACTACATGCAACCACGTCCATGCCGTGTTGCACAACACATGTCGGTAGTAACCTTGGTGGAAAATTGTTTGGAAACACATCCTTGTATTCCATTAACAATCCTTTAAATTTACTAACAACATTTGCTTATTCTAGTTGTACAAAAGTAGCCATAGATGGGAGAGAAGAGAGGGAAGAATATGATGTTGACGAACTGGCATTTAAAACATTACCAACATTTGACAAAAAATGACACAAGTAACATAAAAAGAGTTCTCCTATTTCATCTTGAGAAGAGAGATTCATAAGCTCTGATGTACAAATAAGTGGTGATCCTTCTTCCCTAATAGCAACACATGCACGCCATTGGATTCGAACATCAAATTATTATGCTCGTAAGCTAATGATGACCCTAACCCATATAACCACTCCCGACTAAGTATCACATCTGCTTGATCCATAATCATGACTTGTAAAATTTAAGGATGTATGATACCTTTGAATCTCCAGAGGTACATCCTTTACTTATGTCTTTTCAAACTCTTCATAAAATAGATGGCCCCAAGTCCACTTGGGCATCTTGGACGCATTGAATGCACTTATGATTTTTTATTGGGATCATCATGTATACGTACCTGCACTATAGCTTCCTCAAGCGTCTTGGGGTCCTGGGTTTTAACGTGCTTCTTAAGCTCTGGTGTTTACCCATGGATCAACTCATGCACTTGCTGGAAGGAATCTAGATCCTCCAACTTGAGAATCACGTTACGACAATGCAAGATATACTCTAGTAGTTTTGTATGATGATGCATAGAGAACTTGTCCCATGCAGACCAATTTTAGGTTGCTTCATTTGTGGATATAAATTATTTTTTCTAAATACATCCTAAAAAAAAAAGGCTTCCCATGTCTGTGGTATGATGCCCTTCTCTTTGAGCGGCATCCACTATTTATATGCCTTACCCTCTAGTTAGCCTTGTTTGAAATGCCTTGACTTCTTTTGGAGTGCATCTAAGATTATGAATACCATCCCATTTGCTTAAGAATATTCACAGTATCTTCGTTGCTCTCTTTTTTTTCCCCCCCCAAAAAATCGATGGCTTGGTATTCTTTAAAAAAGTCATCCACCTCTTTTTGAGAGAGAAGGTGCAACTCCTCTAGATTGGAGCCTCGATCCTACAGACCAGGGGTGCTCTTGCTAGGCACAGGGGTCAAAGAAACCCTAGTCTATTCACTAATTGGTCCCTTGGTCAACTACTGCATGGATTGCACAATCATATTAGACACCTTGGTGACATTCACACTCAACTATGCAAAATTGGACTATAAAACAGTCATACGTGTTCGTAGTGTACTAAATTCTTGGATGTCAAGCAATTCGATGTTGTCATCAAGCCTAGTTGCCGTGCGAGCACCGCAACAACAGTCATAATTGGTACATGGTTCTCAAAATCAAAAGTATGATGTATGTCAACATCCGAATCCATGGCGTAACATGCTATGCGAGAAAAAAGGAATGAGTTGTTACAAAAACTGCTTAGCAAAGCTAAAGAGTAATCATTGAAGAGAAAGCGCAAAAGAAAGCGATTAGCCTTGCTAAATTGAAGTCCTCAAATTAAGATAAATTTTTGATGTTGATTTTGAATGTCCAAATGCCTGGTCTGCCAAAAAAGCTTTCCGAAAACCATTGAAATTAACCTTGTCAATTTTGATGAATAAAGAGCCTGTGAGTCTGATTGAGCAAGAAGATCTTTACTCAATATGTATTGTCGTCTTTGACTTATACAAATATTTTGTCAAAAAAAGAAAGATTCAAGACCCAAAAGCATTTTGCGAATTAGAAAATTCCTACAGCAAGAAGTTGGTGTCGTTGGAGCCGATTGCCACGCTCATAAGATCTTGCTAATGCTCGCGTTTGGACACAAGATCTCCAAGAGATGGCAACTAAACACGACGACATAGGGAGAGGGAGAAAATATCATAGCATGCAAACGAGAGCTTGAGGGGGGAAGCTCAAGAAGCTTGTTATGCTCCAAACTTTGGCATGACCTAGTAGAGAGAGAGAGAGAGAGAGAGAGAGAGAGAGAGAGAGAGAGAGAGAGAGAGAGAGAGAGAGAGAGAGAGAGAGCTTGATTTTGTGCAAGCTGATGCCACATTTTCCGCCCCACATGCAAGCCTTGCTGAGAATAGACCACGACTTTCCCAAAACAACTCTGATGCCAATGTGATCTTGATGTGTAAAACTTGTCTCTCTTCCCAATCTCTTGCCCTTTTATAGGAAACCCCCAAGCTTGGTTCACACTGGCCCCTGACCTACAAACTTCAAATACGAAACAAATTTCAAATAGTAATCAAGGAGCTAAAAATAACAGATTCAAATGATAGGCAACCGGAATGAACAACTAGATGTGTATTTAGATTCAAATAGTAATTCAAGTACAAGAGTTCAAAGAACAACGCTTTGGAATAATTAACCTGGTCAATACGATGATACAAGGGTTAGCACTATGTGCCCCTAAGCTCTATAAGATGCGAGTGTTTAGAGTTACAAAAGATACAAGAGTCAAAATCCCAAAATGTGAGTAGTGGGTCCATATCCTTGCTTATGTGCTTAACAAAAGTAATGTAAATTGAGAAGGATACTCTTGAATTTAGCGTGGGATGTTTTATATATGGTGGAGCACGAGAATCATAATGAAGGAGGATCTTCTTTTCATAATAAAGGCTATGCGACTTTCCATTCTAGCAAGCATGAATCATTCGGGTGTTATGTTTGTGGCTAAGTCCTCTTTGCAACCCATCTTAGTGCAAAAATGGTACAATGGGCACTACATTATCTTGGAAAATTTAGTATCTAAAGGAGCTTCTTTGACTTGTCAGGCTGTATGGGGCTAATGTTGGATGTGAACAGCCTTTTCTTTTGGCTTCTCTTGTTGGGAAGGCCGGGGATTGTTATGGGTGGCTATAATGTATGTAGTCATCTTTTGAAATCTCTTACCCACATGTATCGATGAATACACTAAAGTGTAGGGCATGGTCGAACTTCTAATGTGATTTTCTTCAACAAGAGCCATGGTATTTGCTGCATCATGATGACCCATGTTACTTATTCCAATCAATAGAGTATTCCACTACAAGTAGACAATTGGATAGGAGGTATGTTATGCATAATGATGGTTTATTACCTAAGGTTTTGGCTTACGACTGTGAGACATGAACATGGTCTCTCATACTACTTTCCTCTGGTGTTCCAAAATATTGCAATAGTCCATGTATATGTTTAAAAACTTTCTTGCAAAGGCCCCTTTGAAGTTCAATAGCTCCTTTAAGAAGCACTTTGTGTTCAAAGGCTATAGCTTTGGGATCATTGAAAACTTTACTATCGTATTCCCATCTTTTGGAATTTAGTTTAGGATATATGTTCCCGATGTCCAAAGGGAGGCACAAAATATGGTATTTACAATACATATATGCGACGTCAACAATTGAGCAAGCCTTGTTGGATGCTACTCATGCCAGGATTGTTGTAGATACCACCATGAAACTTTGCTTTTTGGTTGTTGAATGCAACCAAACACATTATTGATTTGTGCATGATTGGCTATCAAAAAGCTAGAGTGGCAACTATCACTCTATCATTTTGGGGCAATAGTTTATAAAACAATTGCTTCTATTATGACTTGCATCCCATGCATGGGTGTGAAAAAATTGCTAGGTTGCAAAATGATGTAAGAGACATGCTTGTGGATCCCCCTCTTTGATTTTATGTGCCATGCCGATTGTGAATGTTGAAGAGCATCTAGGAACTTGACGTTTGACTTAGTGGAGGCCCATGCGACATATGATATGGCTGCTACTCTTGAGGCTATTATAGCACATGAGATTAAGATGTAGTGTGTCAATCACCCATTAAGAAAATATGAGCCCTAGGATGGAATAGACTTACTCATGAATTGTTCATTCAAATTGCTAATGCTTTTGAAGTACCCACTTACAAACCTTTGTTAGCATGTTTGGCTTTTAGCACGTTGCTGAATTTTGAGAAGATTCAGTTTATTAAGTTGTTTCCCAAGGTTCCTTCTCCATGCAACTTTAAAAAGTGGCGGCTTGATTCGTTGTTGCGGGGAACTTATAAGATCTTCACAAAGGATTGATAATCGATTCTATCAACTTCTATCACAAGTCATTCACCCATCACACTATGGATGTGTAAAACGATGCAATATTTCCTTGTTGGGGGGAACTTATAAGATCTTCACAAAGGATTGATAATCACTTCTATCAACTTCTATCACAAGTCATTCACCCATCACACTATGGATGTATAAAAGGATGCAATATTTTGCACAATATTCTTAATGTTCAATTGGGTATGCTAAAACCCTCAATCAATAGGTGGTGATGGTTGAGTTGGATTTGGAGAGAGCCTTTGATCACCTTAGCTAGTCGTACATTGACAAATTGATGCACGCTATGGGTTTTGGCTCCTGCATGTCCAATATTAAACACATAATCAATGCAAGTTTCATCTTTCATTTCATGACGAATGGTAGTGTCACAAACCCCATATCTCCCACTAGGTAGGATTGTCCTCTCAACCCATTGCTTTCACTCCATATTAGTGTTTCTTTCTTATTTGGCACTGCATAATGGGATTGTGGGCCTTTTTGTACCTTTAGGGAAACAACTTATTGGCCAAGCATTGACTAAAGCTCGTTTATGTTCTTTAAGGAAAACAAAGAAAATTTGGAGTAAGCAATGCAAGCATGATCTACCTATGCACATTCTACCCTTATCAATTGAAAAGAGGAGCATTTGCAAGCCTTGGGGTGATAAGGAAATGTAGTGCATTGTTATACCTTGGAGAAGACATTAGACTTAGCATTCATACTCATCCTCTTTGCCAAGAAGATATGGGTCTTTGTTTCCTCAATCTAGTTCATGTGGCTATGAAGCTTTTGCCCCTCTTGATTGGGATTTTGTAAAGCATTGTGATGCATGTCATTCTCAACCTTCTCAATTGCTTTAGAATATGCTTTATTATTGGGGTTTCGAGCATAATAGTACCGGTACACCAACAATAACAATGCCGTTTTTGGCTCGTCCCAAAGGGGTAAGGCCTTAGTGATGGTTTTCCTTTTTGCTAATGAAAAATGGGAGGTAATTTTAAAAGAAATTTTGAATTGTTTGAAACTGATTGTTTTTTGATTGGCTGATGAAGTTAGTGGTGGATAACTTGCATGAATGAGATCTTGAACATATGCATCAAAAGATGCACCCAACCATTTATTAAAGATATGAACTATCGACTCGTGAAAATCTCATGCAATTTTGGCAAGGCAGTCAGGACTCAAGGTATCAAATGAGGAGCTATCAGGTGCACCAGGAGTGGCAGGTTGTCAGCTAGCAAGGAGGTGGAGAAAGGTGAGGTTGATGATGATAGGGCGACAACATTGGCCTCGTCGCAATGCAACACATAGACAAGTACCGAGTAGTGGAGGATCATGAAGGCTGTGGATCGGTGATGATGTGAAGCTAGCGGGGCGATAGTTGTTGTAGGGCAGGAATAGGAGCGCACAAAATTGGCAGTTCTCTCAAGGGTAGAGCCATCGACTAGATGCATGAGGGGGTGAGAGGATCATCGAAACTGTGGGGCACAGGTAAGTGGAATATCGGCTGCAATCCAAGGTGAGGTGGTGGTTCCTGATCTAGCCCTGATGGTTGTCAAAAAGGGTTATGGTTGAGAGCTTGACTATGGTGGGCAAACCCAGGGGAGAAATGGTCTGATTCAAAGCAATGTTTACTTCCCGCAACATTCAAGCTACACAAATTTCGAATCAATTAACATTTTCATATAGCATCTACAAGAGTGATTTAACCGGAAAATGAAAGAGCAGGTTGTGATGTAGAGTACTTGAACATGCTGTATTTAGTGTGAACAGCAGTCTGCACGAGTTGTACTCCTTCTACTTGTATGTGTTGCAGCTACGCCTGCAACACATTCAGGTTCTTTGATACATGTAGGAAGATGACATACAACAATATCAAGTAGATGGCCACTACCAAAACCTGCACATCCAAGTCAGCATGCCATAACCTGCTCACGCACGCCCGTGTGTGTGTGTGTGTGTGTGTGTGTGTGGACAATGACAGCCCTCTTTGCCTTCCCTCCAGTCCTATTTACGCCATGCCTTGCAGCTCTCGTAGGGTAAGGGAGCACGGAAGTGGAAAGCACTGAGCAATGGCATGGCGACAAAGCAGGAGGACGAGCGCATCGCAATGGACACAGCCTATCAATGGCATTGTGAGCGACAGCGACAAAACAAGAGCCACAAGAGCATCAGGAGGTACGATTGCAGACGATGATCGAAGCAGATAAACAAATCTCTCTCTCTCTCTCTCTCTCTCTCTCGCTTGTCTTGACAGTAATACTCTCTCCACGTGCCAGTGTGCCACCTCTTCCATTTTTCACCTACAAGAGACAAGAGAAGACATGGCAGCATCTCTTAAGATACCACTCAATGTGCCGACTAAATTAAATGTGGCAGTATTGAGGTATTGAGTCCCTTCGGTATTGCCGACTACTGTAAAGCCTGAAATCTTTTCATTCTTCGTCGGACTGATCTTAGAGAACTGCAATCTTCCACATGCCAATCATGGGCATGTTGTTGTACGACACAACTCAGTTGTAGCCGTTGCTAACCTATGCGTGGTATGTGGCCATGTCGGCCTTGGAGGCTAGGTGTAGCCCTTCGTACTGCACCCACTCAAAAGGTAGCCCGCCATCTAGAGCTTCCTTCTTTGGTGTTGCCACTCCTTCCAGCCATGTGTGCACCTTTCTTTCACAAGAAGTCCCTTCCTACTGACCGACACACGTCCATGTTAAGCACCAATCTTTGGCTCTCATTCCCCAACCAATTTATCCATACGTTGGTGAACCCAATTTTGCTTGGCTAAAAAAACCATGGAGAGAGAGAGAGAGAGAGTCTCCAAGCATTTGCAGGAGAGGGATAGCGAGTGTGCATCAGCTATGCACACAAGCAGCTGAATGGAATCACACAATTGCAAGTTGAGGGTCTTGGGACTAGAGCAACACATGGGGGATGTCATCGGATGTAGCACCAAAAAAATCAAGGAGTAGCACTGCAATTGTGCATGGGGGGCTTAGGGACATTAATCATGGGCACGCATATGGGCAATTACAAACTCTTTATCGGACACATTACATAAGCAAGTTAGAGCTGGAAGAGGGTAGCTTGGGATGTACTACCACTTCGGACTCAAATCCAACAAGGTGTGTGTGTGTGTGTGTGTGTGTGTGTGTGTGTGAGAGAGAGAGAGAGAGAGAGAGAGAGAGCTTTTAGGAATAAAAAATAATAAGTGCAAGTTACATGAGCAAGTGCTCACCCAAAGATGTGTGTGTGTGTGTGTGTGATGCCAAAGGTGGTTAAGGAACGCAATGAAACTGAGTGTCAATAGAAGATCAAAATTATCTATTATCCTTATCTTGAGGTCTTCAAGGCGACTTCTTAGCATGCGCTTCCTCAACGTCAAATGGGTCATGTAGGAACATGATGGTCCTGAGGGAGGGCAAGGCAGAAATGGGTTGGTGTAAGCATGAACCAATAATAATGGCTCGCAAATCATGCCTCTCTAGGCCATGCTTGTCACTTCCATCATAAGCATACCCACCTTCCCAAACAATGCTATCACTCCCTCCCAGCTCGTTTCTATGTGGCACCTCGAGAGTTTTCTTGCCTGTAAGATTCCCCATCAAGCCCCTCGTGACCTCCCCCTTTCTCCCATGCTTTCCAAGTGCCAACCTCTAACGGAATGCCATGGCCCCTTCCTGCTCTTCTTCTCCATTGCCAAGTCACCCTCTTTACCACGTTTCTTCTCCCAGTTTGAGTCCATGCCTTCCTACTTCTTTGGCATGTGAATATCTCAATTTTAATAATAATATGGTCATTGTTGCTGCATGTCTTTATAATGTTGTTTCATCCTTTTTTTTTGTAAAAGATATTCTCAAGGGTAGGCCTTGTGATTTTTACAATTGTTTTTTATGGTACAAGTGCTATTTAAAAACATGTTTTCAGCTGAGAGACTTTTTTCCTTTGGAACGTATCTTTCCCTGCCACTGCTTGGGCAAGATGGCATCTCGTGACATTCATTGCCTAATACTCTTAACAGTGTTGCTTTGCCATTTTGGCTATGGGTTTTTCATGTTCATGTGCCTTTTAGGCTTTGTTTGTTTGATAGGTCTTTCAACCATGTATATATGTGATTGGTAATCAATATGATCTCTCTCTCTCTCTCTCTCTCTCTCACACACACACACACACACACACACACACACACACAGAGAGAGAGAGAGAGAGAGAGAGAGAGAGAGAGAGAGAGAGAGAGAGAGATGATGATGAATGAAACGTTATATTAATGTCCTCAAAAAGTCAAAATGACCTGTGAGACCAAAAGGTTACATCCATGTGTGACTCTAGTACAAAATAAACACAAATGAGGGTAAACCTGTATTTCATTCTCTTATTTTGATTCTTGCTTGCTTATGGTTGGTGACACTCCAATATACATTTTCTGCGAATGGTACATGAAGAGGTATCATCAATAGAAATGGTCACGCACATCATATCTATGGGACCAATGTAGGTAGCATGTTTGTGGCCCTTGGCTGTGTCAGTAGAAGATTATGAGACAGACTATAGTACAGAGATTATGATAAGATGATGTACAAAAATTTGCAGGAGCAACTGTCTTGGCACTTGGTGCTGGTGTAGTGGCCGCCATGGAGTAAAAACTGACAAGAGGCTGCTAGAAGAGAATTGACCATGCAAGGTACACATATAATCATCTTGGAGCAATGGAGGGGACAGTGCCACTTAGAAGGCCACCACCATTTTCATCATATGAGACAAAGGGGTTACTTGACGCAAAACTTGACAGAAAACCAACTTCATGCCTCTTGTTACTAGCTTCAGATTCAATGGAGGTCTCAAATGACACCACGGTATCTGTTGAAGGTACAAGCCTCCAGATGGCTTCCAATTCTCGAACTACGTCGGCCATAGATGGCCGGGCATCAGTTTCATCCCTGCAGCATGTGAGAGCTAGTCGCAAGAAAGGCTGAAGGCATTCTGCTGGGTAGTGGCCCATTTGAGGATCTACAATTGAGAGCACCATCCCTGCGTCATATGCTAGATTCACCTGCACATGCATGTCATAACATTCCGAGTGAGAAAACAGGATTCAGCATTGGGAACTCTAGTACATAGAAATTTGAGCCAAAGTTAAAGCGAAATCCAGTAAGCGGAATGCCATCATCTGTTGCGCCCACATAAATGTGATAACTCTCATTGAAAAATCACACTGAGGTCTATCCACAACCCTAGACTGCCAGAAAGATTTGTACAAGGTCTTCAAGATTAAAAGGGTATCCATTAGCAAGAAGTATTCAGAAATAGCCAAATTGTCAAGTCTCCAAGTAGTCCATGGTGTCCAAAATTGCATCACAAAGAAGAAAGTAGCATAGCACTATAACCTGGCCCGGGAAGAATCGAAAACTTAAATCATGTCTAAACAAAGAAAAAAACAGAGCTTGATAGAGCGAGCCACCTTGGAAAACAATCCAAACCAACGTCTAAAAAAAGAAAATAGAAATGGACTTGTTCAAGGATCCTACTCGCATAAGGCAAGTCCCTGTTCCAGCTTTGAGAGAGGCAATGACACCAATCAAAGAGTCCGTTTAATGCCACAGCTGATTATCTAAGGCCAAGATTGCAGCAAGGGTTGCATGCATCGGGCTATAATTCCATAAAGAGGGCGTCAGATGACGACGACGATGCTCTACATTTGGAATTGATTGAAAAGACTCAGATGACGACGACGATGCTCTACATTTGGAATTGATTGAAAAGACTCAGTCATATTACAAAAAGCAAACATTGCATACACTGAGCTTTTGGAGTGACTCGCCATATGTAACAGAGTGATGACATGGCATACCTGCCATTGAACAAAGGACTATATAGATAGAGATATACGGATGGCTGACTGTATGGATGAGAAGACTACTGACACGGCACTCTGTACGGACAAGTTGCTGATGTGGCAATCTGTACGACGATGTATGCTGGCGTAGCAGAAGAGAGTAGACTGCTAATGATGTGGCACTGTACAGAAGCCTGTCACGTCACGAACATAATTCTGATCGGCTGTGTGTGCATGTTGCTTTTGAGGATCAGATGTTTTTAGCTCTAGCTTTTCAAGTTCTGCCTGTGAGCAGAAGCTACAAATTCAAGGGCCATGTGCCTATCGTACTCGCATCGTGCGAAATTAAACAAAATGATATATTAACGTCTTCAAGAGGCCAAAATGACCTATGAGTACAAACTGGTGAATCTGATACCATGTCTGGGTACAGAAAAGAGATGCTAAAATGAATCTAGGAGTGCTACTAACTGGAACTATGTGGTGTATGTGTGATCACTGATACAATGGGTGCACAATACAAAAGGCTGATATAATGGGTCATGAGTCTATCCTCATCTGTACTTTGGATGTCGAGATAGTATGGCTCAAATGCTTTGCTACAGTCTCCGCCAATTCTGTGAAAGCTCTTCTCCTTAGTCGCGGGCGTCTCGATCTCCCTAGCTCCAATGCTCGGTCAATGAGTATCGCGGGCGTGAGTACGAGCTGAGCTTTGCAGTGGTGGCTGCTCCTCTATCTGTCCACTGTCTGGTGTGAAGAAATCGGTAATTTGTCTCTGGGATTGTCTCTCTTCAGATCTCCTCAGTAAACTGTCTCTATGTTTGTGTAACTCAAGTAGATACAGTCCAAGGCATTTGACTCTGGAGAAGGGTCCGAAACTGTCTCTAAATAAACAATGGAAGCGACCCCGTATCTCATAGTACATTGTGCACTGACATATATAATGCATCTCCGTCTCTGACTCTGTACATCATAGGCAACATATCCTGCTGGCTGCTAGTACCCCTCTGAATCTACCAGTCTCAATCTCAAGCTGGTGAGAATCTGACTGATGGCACATTGTAACCCATGAGATAGATGTGTATCCATATAGCTGGGTCGAATCACAAACCCATCCCCTGTGAGTTGGAGAAGATGCTCTTTATAGAAATCCATCTTCGTACCCAACTCTTGTGTCGGTTCTATCCAAGTCTTCCTAGTGTCCAATTGGGTCACGTCCTCGCAAATGACTCTAGTAATCTCCATCCATGTAAGAAGCAGCGATAGTGCATCAAGGGAGTACTAGAAGGGGGGTAAGTTGTCCATGCTGAAGCCATGTATCTAGAACCATGATGAAATCTGTGCATACCATCATGATGAGTCCCCTTGTAAAGCTAACTGTCTAAAGGACTCAAGGGTCTGGTATATCTATCTTTGGTAGTATCCCATAAGCTGTGCATAAAGGAGAATGATCTGGTAAGCACCTCTATCTCCATGCGGGGCTAATTCCACTCTAATGATCTCATGTGGCACGGAGGCCTTGGCTCTAAGCAATCGAGAGATCATAGATACCGAGGGACTCTCCATACCTCTCCACCCATCTTGACCTACAGAGGGTCCCCAAACCTGAACCCCATAGAGCATAGCTCAAGCTACTAAGGTATCAAAGAGCCAGAGTTTTATTTGGGGTTCCTGGAATTGAACCTGCGAACACATCCTCTCGAATCCTCCCAAGGCTGCATACGCTCCGGTCAGTCTAGTCTCTACTGCTCTCTTGAAAGAAAACCTTGGCCCAGTGAAGACTACCCCAAGATAAGTGTATGCATCTGTGTACTCCTCTCCTAATCATAAGTGAATGTAGGTGCTCATATCCTGATCCACTACAGCGTGGTGTTAAACACCATAACCTTGGGCTAACTCCGCTCTAATAATCTCATGTGGCACGGAGGCCTTGGCTCTAATCAACCTAGAGATCATAGATACCAAGGGCCTCTCCATACCTCTCCACCCATCTTGACCTACAGAGGGTCCCCAATCCTCAACCCCATAGAGCGTAGCTCAAGCTTCTAAGGTATCAAAGAGCAAGAGTTTTATTCGGGGCTCTTGGAATTGAACATGCGAACACATCCTCTCAAATCCTCCCAAGGCCGCATACACTTGGGTCAATCTAGTCTCTGCTGCTCTCTTCAAAGAAAACCTTGGCCTAGTGAAGACTACCCCAAGATAAGTGTATGCATCTGTGTACTCCACAGTCTCCTAATCATACGTGAATGTAGATGCTCATCTCCTGATTCACGATGGCGTGGTGTGAAACACCATAACATTGGGCTAACTCCGCTCTAATGATCTCATGTGGCACGGAGGCCTTGGCTCTAATCAACCGAGAGATCATAGATACCAAGGGCCTCTCCATACCTCTCCACCCATCTTGACCTACAGAGGGTCCCCAATCCCGAACCCCATAGAGCATAGCTCAAGCTACTAAGGAAACAAAGAGCCAGAGTTTTATTTGGGGCTCTTGGAATTGAACCTGCGAACACATCCTCACAAATCCTCCCAAGGCCGCATACGCTCGGGTCAGTCTAGTCTCTGATGTTCTCTTCAAAGAAAATCTAGTGAAGACTACCCCAAGATAAGTGTATGCATCTGTGTACTCCACGGTCTCCTGATCATAAGTGAATGTAGGTGCTCATCTCCTGATTCACTGTGGCGTAATGTTAAACACCATAACCTTGGTTTTACCAAGGTTTACAGACATTTACTATCTTTTGCAAAGCTATGTAATGCATCCAACGGTTGTTGCATACCCTCCGGTGAGTCAGATATCAACATGATATCATCAGCATATAGCAACAATGGAATCCATTTCTCTGCCAGCTGGGCACCTCTGTCACCCTCTTTGTGAATGTGATCAGACACCTCATCTACATACATACCACATAGAGTAGGGGACAATGGACAACCTTGTTTCACTCCAATAGTGGAGTGCACTAAATCAAATATCCCCTCTGAGTGCGTACATGTCCCACCACTAATTTGTATAGAGCCATGATCCCCCAAATCAACTCATTGGGCACTTCCATCTCCTATAGTCTGCGCATCAATCTGGCTTTGGGCACCATGTCAAATGCTTTTTTGAAATCCACAAAGCTACAATACATCTGTCTCCCATGTGCCCTACCCTCCTTGATGATGGCTCTAAGTGTCAGAATGTGGTCAAGAGTGGAGAAGCCTCTCCTGAAACTGGCCTATCCCGCTGCCTGGAGAGAGGACTCTCCGGGCAGTTGTACTAAGTAATTGCTTGACATCAATTTGTACAAAATACCGCCCATGGCGCCTAGCTCATGGGAAAAAGCATCTAAGGGGAGAGTTCCATCCCCCTTGTATCTCTTGCAGGGTTTTTGTGTATAGAGTTCTCGGTCTTTCAACATGTTTCAAGTCTGTTCAGTTATCAGTTGGTTTCACTTGTATCATAGCTAAGAGACATTTCGATCTAGTTTCTATGATAGATTGAAGCATGGCATGAATTCTTGAACACAATCATGAAGAGAAAACTAGTCATGAAGCTACCTTCTCCCCTACTTGTGAGCCAATCCACAAGATCCTTCAATTAGACAACACCTACCACCATTGCCCTCATTGAGCCCTCCCTCTCCAAAAGTATCTCTTAGTGACACTCTCCCAATAGAATCATTGGGCCTAGTAAAATTGTTAGGTCCCACCAGAGTTACCCGGAACGCGGAAGGAGAACGGCGACGGGATCCCCGCGGAACAGAGGAACGACAAAGGGGTCCGGAACGGGAATGGTGTGGAACGGGAGGCATTAAAAACATCCAAATGATGCAAATTTTAGCTCTTTGTGATTGAATATAAGGAGTATTAGAGGCCCTTGACTATAAAACTCACAAAAAACTCGATTTGAAGACCATTCAATCTTTACTATGGCAAATGTATGTCGTGTAGACTTGAGAGCTAGAGAGAAATGAAATGAAATGTTATATTGACGTCTTCAAAGGGCCAAAATGACCTATGAGGCCAATCTGTTACAAATTGGTGAATCTAATACCATGTATGGGTACAAAAGAACTAGAACAAAGATACTACTACTAGAATCCATCCTCATTTGCACTCTGGATGTCGAGAGAATATGGCTCGAATTTAGTCTCCGTCGATGCTGTGTAGCCCCTCTCCTCAATACTGGCTGTATGGATCTTCGTAGCTCTAGTGCTCGGTCGATGAGAGTGCCGGTAGTGGTCGAATGAGTATGGGCCGAGGTCTGCAATGATGGCTGCTCCTTTGGCTGTCCCATATCTAGTGAAAAGAAATTTGTAATCTGTCTCTGGGACAGTCTCTCTCTATCTCTCCCCAGTAAAGTGTTTCTATATCTGTGTAAGTCAAGTAGATATAGCCCAAGGCATCTTTGATCCTCATAACTCATGACCCTAGAGAAAGGACCGAAACCCTCTCTGAATAAGCAGTGGAAACGTATTAAAGACTTCTGTTACAGAAGTAGATCAATGCTCACAATGGGAAAAGTACTTATCCCTTGTAGAGTATGCGTACAATAATACTGTCTATACTTCTACGGGAAAAGCACCTTTTCAAATCATAGAGGGAAGACCTAAAAGTCCCTTGCTACTTAAAGTACATGGGAAGATCTCCGTTGCCGATGAGTATAGCCATGACCTACAAGAATCTTTCCAAAAGATTAAGAAGGCTATATCCACTCTCAACAAAGACAAAAAGCTGTTGCTGACAAGCATAGAAGGGCCTTAACATTTAAAGAAAATGATTGGGTCTTACTTAAGTTTCCCAAGGCTCGATTTGAGGCAGACGACGGGCAAAAATCCTACGGGCCATCAAAAGTATTATGCTAAACTAGCAAAAAGATACTATGGTCCTTCTCAAATTTTGAAGCCAATCAATGAGATGGCTTATCAACTTAAGTTGCCAAACCATTGGCTCATACACAATGCTTTTCATGTGAGCCTACTTAAGCTACAAAGGAGACCCACCAAGTGAACCAATTATTGAAGACCCTCCCGAAATCGAAGACCAAGAAGAGGTGCTACAAACCGAAGCTATCCTTCCGCATGAAGACAGGGTACTACAACATGGTAAGATTATCCGAGGTATCTTATTAAGTTCAAAAATTATCCTTTTGAAGATACTAGATGGAAACAAGGAATACAACTTAAGGATAGTATGAACCTTGTCAATGCTTACAATGCTACATTAGAGTAAGTAAATGTACATGTTTCTTTTAAATGATCAATGTTTTTGTCTTATAAGACTAAATCTCTTTTTATTGTGCACAAATTTAAGTAGTATACATGCTTAGAATCATGTTTGTGATGACGACATCTCTCAAACACCAAGTAGAATTTGTCACTCTACTTGGGAGAATGAAATGGACTAAAGAGCAGACATGCTTGCGGCGGCAGCTACGTCTCCCAAGCACCAAATGGATTAGTCATCCATCTTGGAACAATCCGCATACATCTGTGCTCATTCATGAGTGAAACGTGCTCAACGTACAATATGTCATGCCTGGGAAAAGGGATCACATAAAGACGCTGACTAAAATACAGGAAATGATCACGAATGAAACACTCGAACAATGCGTGCGTATGAATCATGCGAACACATAATACTTCCTGGGGGGGGGTTCTTTGGTCCTAAGCTCGAGAGCCAAGATCGGTTCTTCTTGATTGATCGAATCTTCCTGTGGGGGTTCTTTGGACCTCGACTCGAGAGCCAAGATCGGTTCCTCGTGATTGATCGAATCTGCAATGAGGTTAGCTTCACTAGAGAAAGTATCAACTAACACATCATCCTTGTGAACAATCACATCATCTTCATGCCTATCATCATGCTTGTGAGAAATCACATCTTGATCATGCAAATCATCATGCTTGTCATTATCATTCAAATCATCATGCAAATCATTGGCATTCAATTCATCATGCTCATCATTATCATTCAAATCATCATGCTCATAATTATCATGCAAATCATGTGTGTCTTGCTTTGTAGAAAAGAGACTGAGAGAGTCTCCATCTCCTGAATCTCTTGCATCTGTGCCTGCACTTGAGAAAAGAGTTGCAAGAACTCTTTCATGTATTGGTCGCTCTTTTCTTTGATGGTTTTGTTCTCGTGATCAAATTCTGCTCGACTTCTTTGATCTCGCGATCCAATTTGGCTTCTCTTTCTTTGTCTTCCAAGTCGTACTTACGCTCTATGGCTGCCATGCTTTCTCCGTATTCACGATCTATGTCTTCCATTTCTTCTTCATAGGCCTTTCTGTCTGCTTCTCTTTCTTTGCGTGCTAGCTTTCTTTCCATACACAACTACTTCAACTCCTCCATAGGAGTTAGTGCAATCCTTGGCGTAGATGGGGAAGGAGAGGGTCGGAAAAACCTCCTGGTGGGGAAAATTCTTCTTCGCCTCTCTCATGCTCATCACCTCCAAGCGAAGTATCCATGCCGCTTCGAGTGATGACCATCCATTGAAGTCTTGGGTTCTTGTGGTCTTGGGTTCTTAAGTTCATGAGGAACTTGGGCTCTTGGGGGTCTTGGTTCTTGGGGTTCTTGAGGTTCTTACGGGTCTTTAGGTTCTTGAGGTTCTTCTTTCGCTTGCAATCTGTGTTTGAGAAGGATCTTCTCTTCACCCGAGTTCTGCTCTTTTCCGCGGGCGCACCCCTTGGCGGCCTTCCACTCACACCAAGGTTGCTTTTTCCCATCTCGTCGATTGGCCGGCCGCTAAGTGCACGGTCCGCTCTCAATGAGTGAAAAGAGGCACAAGGGGAGGCTGGACAAGCCCTTCTTTCTTGGGTTTCCTGTCACTCTTCAAAAACACGATTAGGAATCGACATGCCCAAGAGAACTTGGGTTCGTGCGACCTCAATAAGCAAAAAAAATCATGTGGTTCTTGTGGTTCTTTCCTTGAGTGATACAGAACACTGCCAAAGCTCTGATACCAATGTAAGGTGCAGTGGAATGAATGTTTGAACTTTGCTAAAGATAGTGCTCTAAACTGTACTCAAGGTTCCTTTTGTTCTTGTAGAAGGGAGAGCCTTCCGTTCTTAATGAGAGAGTGCAATGATCACAAACAAAGTGAATGGACACTGTGCGTGCAAGTGTATGAGACTCAGAGATAGAGAGAGAAGAGAATACGACACCAGAGACGTTGGTACAGCTAAATGCTGTCGAGAGGTAGAAGATGGCCCATGCAGTGATATATATGCAAGCTTGTGCATGGTATGGTGGTGGTGCAGCTATGAAGTGTGGCTGCAACAAGGTGGATGTGGAAATGTAGGTTTGATGTGGCTTTTAAGGCCGATGGTATACTGCCAGACACTAAATTGGATGGTGGCCTCATGTGTCCGAAGTGATGGTTTTGTATGCCGAAATGTGGTGCTTGATGTGTTTTTCGAGCAGGTCCAGGCGGGTCGTCAAACGTAGCCCGGATGTGCAAGATATGGCACCTTGAAGTGGGATGCATTGCAGATTGTCGCCGGATCGGCCGGGTGCAAGTGGTTGGCGAGAGATGATGCGAGTTGATATGCTTGAAGTGCTCAATTTGTGGAGCATGCCGGTCTTGTCGGATTGAGAAGCAGGCTCACAGATGGAAAGTTATGGCCAGTTGAAAGTTTTCCGGGGGCCGGGTGTGTGCAAGGTTGTTCGCATTAAAAGGCGTGCCGCCAGGTGTTTTTCTTGCCTCGACCAGGTTTAGCAAGGTAGCATGCACTACGTGGGGTCAGTTGAAATCGACGGCTTGGAAACCGAAATCATGGGCAACTGGACATGCCAAGGAGAATGTAAGGCGGTCACAAGCATTTTTTCAATCCTTTAGCGGTTTCAATTGGCCAGCTCGAGAAATTTGGAGTGCGGAAAAAAATTCTTATGGCTTCGAGCTAGCAAGACGGAGTTCGAGTGCATTCATGTGGTGGATATTTGGCAGTCTCGGCATGGGGGAGCACTGACTGCATGGGAACGTTATTACCAAGTTCTTATTTTATGAAAGTGTAAAGGGAGATGGTGGCTGGACTTGGAAAAAAGAAAAGGAAAGTTAACCTCAAAAGTTTAAAGAAAGAGGAGGCCAAAAGTCGCTGCCCACAAGGAGGGGTCCTTTTTTTGGTAAGCTTGAGAGAAAAAGAGGAAATAAAAAGAAAAAGAAAGGAGGGCAACGACGGTGCCGTCGTTGCCTCCTTGAGAGTGAGAAAAAGGGAGAAAAAGGAGGAAGAGTTGGGAGTTAGTTTTTTTAGGGGTTTTTTTGGTGCTCGCTCGTTTGGAAGCGAAGAGGAGCTTGCGAGGAGCAAGAAGCCATGGAAGCTTGGTGTCGGACTTGAGCGAGGCTCGTCCCTTTTGTTTTGATGTACGCCGATGAGCGGCGGTGGTCTTGTATAAACGCTTTTATGCAAGTGAAGAAGGAGTCCCCCCATATGAGCAATTGTGTCGTGCTTTCCCCTCCTCCCTTTCTTCTCTGCTCTATTCAGAGTGTGTGCGGTTGTGTGCAGTAGTGTGCCCCCCGACATAGCCTCTGCAAAGAGAGAGAGAGAGAGAGAGAGAGAGAGAGAGAGAGAGAGAGAGAGAGAGAGAGAGAGAGAGAGAGAGAGAAATGAAATGAAATGAAATGTTATATTAACGTCTTCAAAAGGCCAAAATGACCTATGAGACCAATCAGTTACAAAATAGTGAGAGAGAGAGAGAGAAATGAAATGAAATGTTATATTAACGTCTTCAAAAGGCCAAAGTGACCTATGAGACCAGAAAGTTACAATGTGGTGTATCTGATACAAAGTCAGATTAACAAAATATATTAAACTAGGATAACAAAATATAAATACTGCGGGATCCTAAACTAAGCAGTACAATGTGAAGACAATATGGGAGGGGAGTAGAGATCCATCTTCATCTGCACTCTGGACGAGAGAGAGAGAGAGAGAGAGAGAGAGAGAGAGAGAGAGAGAGAGAGAGAGAGAGAGAGAGAGAGAGAGAGAGAGAGAGAGAGAGTGTGGTTTACGGGAGACGGCGATTGTCGTCATTATGTGGGTGCGGGTTGTGTGATGGCTGTGTGAGTTTGTGTGCGTCTGTGTGAGCGCGTGTGTGCGTGCGGTTTGGTGAGAAGTGCGAGTAGAAGGTGCTCGCCAAGTGGATTGGGGTGCTGTGTGTGCCCTGGGCTATAGGAGACAGCCGTGTTAGCGTGCTGGGTGCGTCCCCCATTCCCCCTCTCCATCTTCTGGTGCCCCCACAGAGGAGCGCACTGATAGCTCCTCGGTGATGTGATTGGAAGCAAGGATGTGGCAAAGCAGTGGCCCGATCTTCAGTGGAAGCGAGGATGCGGACGACTGGCTGGCGGATTTTGAGTTGTTCCTGCTATCATTGTAGATGACAGGTGATGATGACAAGGTGCGTATGGTACCCTTGGTGCTGCGAGGAAAAGCTAAGGCTTTGTTTGGTCTGCAGGCAGCAGACAAACAGATTTGGACAAGTTTTAAAGAGCGGTTTCTGCTGCAGTTTTGCAAGGTCGTGTCGGTGAATGAAGTGGAAGCGCAGATTAAAGAACTGCGGCAAGATATAAGTGCCAATTTTGAGGTTTTTGTGGCTGAGTTTGAAGCTTGCTGGAGGCAGTTGGTGGCTGTTACGCATGTGGTTAACGGCGACTGCTTCAAGTTGGAAAAGTTTCTTGCGTGTCTGCATCCGGTGGTTCGAGAAAAGGTTGATGATGAAGAGCCTAAGTGCTACGGTGAGGCAGTCCAGGTTGCCAGGGTCAAGAGCCGCAAAGTGAAGAGGAAAATGGAGCTTGGCTTGCTGAAGCCGACAGATTGTGCGCTTGTTGAGGGAGCAGGGTGTTCTTTGGGCCCGCCGAGGATGGTGCCAATGTTGCGAAGTACGCAGCCTGTTGAGGTAAGGCCAATGGTGAATTTTGCTTGTTTGGAGGTGCCTGTTTGCAGGATGCTAGTGCCAATGGTGGATGTGCTTGCCAACGAGGGAAAGCCATGTGTTCAAGAGAGTCTGTGCGCAGCGAAGATGGTAGATGCCAAGTGTCAAGTGAAGCTTGAAGAGGCAATAGAGCCTGTTCTTGTGGAGTCTTTGCTCGAGAAGATGGCAGGTTATGGCCAGGTTGTAGGTACCAAGAGCTTGGATTTGGAAGATGAGAGTGTGTAGAGACAAGTTGGCAGTAGCCAAGCTTTTTTGGAGCTACTAAAGGATGTGAATACAGGTGCCGAGTTGGCCTATGGCGGTGATGGTGATGGGAGTTTCCGCTCGAGTTTGTGGGATACAGGTGAAGAGGACGGGTCCACGTCCTATGGCGAAGAGACGGACTCTAGTGAGCCTGAGATGGTACAGGTAGAGCTGCCTGGTTTGGTATATAAAGATGTGATGGTTGCCAATGTGGCTGAAGAGCAGGTGGAAGTGCCCAAGCTTGGGACTGAGGATATGCATGCAAAGGTTTTGTGCGGCACCATGCTTATGGTGATGTTGGTTAAAGTGGCCGTGCAGTGTGCTTTGATAGTGAGGCAGGTACAGAACTTGGCCAAAGAGGAAGCTGCCATGGAGGTGGAGAGTGAACAGGTTGAAGAGGATGGTCTGCAAGAGGCATTGATGGAGCCATGTCGCTCTCTTGGTTCGGATGAGCATGAGGATACGGTGTTTGAGGATGCCACAGGCATGGACTGCGATGGTATGATGCCGTTAGAGAGGCCTTCGGGTGACGAACAGGTGCATTTGGCCATGGGTGAAGAGGAAGAGCAGGCTATGAGTTCTGTGAAGCCGTCAAGGGAGATGTGCCATTGGGTCGTGAGAGCCATGCTTATGAGTGTAGCATTGCAGTGGGCATGTCGCCAGTTACAAGAGTCTGTGGAGGAGTCCTCCACTTTACATGGTTGGGTGGGAGGGTCAGGTTTGTCCGTCGATGTTGGTTTGTCCATCGATGCTGGTATGTCTGTTGGTGTGGTCATTGGGCAAAGTGGTGAGCACGATAGTGCTCTTTTGAGTGCTTGGATGCTAGTGGCTGCGTGGAGCAGTGAGGCTATGTTGTGTGCACTATTGTGTTTGTGTTGGGGTGCAACACTACAGGGAATTTCTACTTGTGGATGGAAAAGACCAGTCCTAGGTATTTGACCCTAGTGGATGATAGTGGATAAAGCAGGGGGTTGGGCAACCCGCCTAAAGGAAGGCCAACACAATAGGAGCTATGTATATATTGTACATACAGGTTGTGGTGTGGTTTGAGGTTTGCTCATTGTTGGTGTGGTTATGCCGTTTTGTTATGCAGCAAGTATGCTTTTTGTTGAGCATAAATGCTCAACAAGGGGGTGGGCAATGATGGTACAGCCAAATGCTGTCGACGGTAGAAGATGGCCCATGCAGTGATATATATGCAAGCTGGTGCATGGTATGGTGGTGGTGCGGCTATGAAGTGTGGCTGCAGCGAGGTGGATGTGGAAATGTAGGTTTGATGTGGCTTTTTAGGCCGATGGTATGCTGCCAGTCACTAAATTGGATGGTGGCCTCATGTGTCCGAAGTGATGGTTTTGTGTGCCGAAATGTGGTGCTTGATGTGTTTTCGAGCGGGTCCAGGCGGGTCGTCAAACGTAGCCCGGATGTGCAAGATATGGCACCTTGAAGTGGGACGCATTGTAGATTGTCGCCGGATCGGGCGGGTGCAAGTGGTTGGCGAGAGATGATGCGAGTTGATGTGCTTGAAGTGCTCGATTTGTGGAGCATGCTGGTCTTCTCGGATTGAGAAGCAGGCTCACAGATGGAAAGTTATGGCCAGTTGAAAGCTTTCCGGGGTTGGGTGTGTGCAAGGTTGTCCGCATTAAAAGGCGTGCCACCAGGTGTTTTTTTGGCGTCGACCAGGTTTGGCAAGGTAGCATGCACTGCAGGGGGTCAGTTGAAATCGACGGCTTGGAAATCAAAATCATGGGGGACTGGACATGCCAAGGAGAATGTAAGGCGGTCACAAGCATTTTTTCGACTTTTGAGCGGTTTCGATGGACGGGCTCGAGAAGGTTGGTGTGTGGCAAATTGCTTATGGTTTCGAATCAGCAAGACGGGGTTCAAGTGCATTGATGTGGTGGATATTTGGAAGTCTTGGCAATGGGGAGCACCGACTGCATGGGAACGTTATTACCAAGTTCTTATTTTATGAAAGTGTAAAGGGAGATGGTGGCTGGACTTGGAAAAAAGAAAAGGAAAGTTAACCTCAAAAGTTTAAAGAAAGAGGAGGACAAAAGTCGCTGCCCACAGGGAGGTGTCCTTTTTTTGGTAAGCTTGAGAGAAAAAGAGGAAATAAAAAGAAAAAGGAAGGAGGGCAACGACGGCGCCATCGTTGCCTCCTTGAGAGTGAGGAAAAAGGGAGAAAAAGGAGGAAGAGTTTGGAGTTAGTTTTTTTTAGGGGTTTTTTGGTGCTCGCTCGTTTGGAAGTGAAGAGGAGCTTGCGAGGAGCAAGAAGCCATGGAAGCTTGGTGTCGGACTTGAGCGAGGCTCGTCCCTTTTGTTTTGATGTACGCCGATGAGCGGCGGTGGTCTTGTATAAACGCTTTTATGCAAGTGAAGAAGGAGTCCGCCCATATGAGCAATTGTGTCGTGCTTTCCCCTTCCCCCCTTTCTTCTCTGCTCTATTGAGAGTGTGTGCGGTAGTGTGCCCCCCGACATAGCCTCTGCAGAGAGAGAGAGAGAGAGAGAGAGAGAGAGAGAGAGAGAGAGAGAGAGAGAGAGAGAGAGTGTTTGTGGTTTACGGGAGACGGCGATTGTCGTCATTATGTGGGTGCGGGTTGTGTGATGGCCGTGTGAGTTTGTGTGCGTCTGCATGAGCGCGTGTGTGCATGCGGTTTGGTGAGAAGTGCGAGTAGAAGGTGCTCGCCAAGTGGATTGGGGTGCTGTGTGTGCCCTGAGCTATAGGAGGCAACCGTGTTGGCACGCTGGGCGTGCTCCCCATTCCCCCTCTCCAACGTTGTAAAACCCTCCTCCGAAGGCCCCACTCTCTATGGCGAGAGCGGTCTACTTATGATTGCACAAATCTCTACAATGCTTGGACTTGCCGACGATGTCGACGACGATGAGGAGGACGGTGAGAAGGGCTGAAATCTGAAAATGCTAAGGGCTGAAATATGAAAATCTTCTATCTGCTGAATTCTAACTCTATGTCGGTGACGATGTCGGTGACGACGATGCGACGACGACGCGCTGAAAACGCAGATGCTGAAATCTGCGTTTTCCGGGCTGAAACTGTAAACCTTGCGAAAACTGACCGTGCGGCGAGAAATTGCTGCGGGAAGGTGAGATCTGCGAGGTTCGGGACTTGATCTGCGGTGTCTAAAGGCTGAAAACCGAAAACGTTGGTCCTATGGCTGATTCTGTCGCGATGATCTGCAAAAACGCTGAGGTTGATCTGCAAACCAAAAACGCTAGGGCTGAAAATTGACCTTGCGGGGAAATCTGCTAACGCTAGGAAAACTGCTGTGTTGCTGTGGGAATCTGCTAACGCTAGGACTGATCTGCTGTCTACTGTCGCCGAGAATCTGCAAGTGCAAAAACGCTGGCTGATCTGGTGCAAAAACGCTAGGCCTTCTCGTGAGAGAAAACGCCAGAGTTGTCGCAGAGGTTGGTCTTGCTGAGAAGTTGCCTGTTGAGCAAGGTGCTCCTGCTGCCTCTTCTACCAATTAGTGCTAGTCTAGGTTTGCTTATATACAAACTTACTTAATTTGCCCTACCTCACTGGAAAATTCCCTTGGAGGATTCTGATGGAAATTCTTATGATCATGTTGTGTGCACCCAGAGGATATGCATCTACACTAAGTGTCTGGACATGCACGGTCTGCAAACAGACTCACAAAAGTGCCAGATCACTTCCTATTCTAGAATGACTTGATTGAATGAACCTTGGTCATGCTGTAGCTTGTCCACGGACACACAGGGTTGGATGTGTCACGTGACAACACCCCCTCGTGACACGCCCTTGCAACACTGCCGAGCCCCCTTTCCTCCTCTGCACTTGTGCAAGCCTTTCCGGGTCCTCCAGCCCTACCGGGCCCACACGGCCATCCACCCTCTCCCTCTTCTATCGCGTACGTTGCCAGACTTCTATCTCAATCGGGTCATCTATTGGGCAACTCACCCTCCTTGTCTGCTATCGCCCAGTACTCAAGACATATATCGTGTAAATTTTTAAGACATCTATGGTAAAAATCTCTCCCGAATGGTACACACGAACTCACACACACAACACACACATAGTACATAAGAGTGCGTATACGCAAGCAAGTGGGCCTGGGTGAAGCTCGCATCTTGTTAAAATCTTTTTTCCTCTAAAAAAAAGAGTTTTGTGTGTTGTCCAAAGCCGCACACAGCAGCAGGTCGCCACTCTCTCTCTTCACAAGCCCAGTTGATCTCATCACAAGGAATTGTTCGGGTGCTTGGGGATGGACCAACCGGTCGATGTCAGGGATGACAACGTTTGTGAAACCCTGCCTAATTCAAAAGCGACATTTAGGCGGAGGTTTCGAGAGAGCACACTATCGCCAGGTTCTGTTAGAGCAGAGAAGCTGTCTAGAGTCAAAGATGACTTAGTGTACGAGAAGGTACAGGTGATGATTAAGGAGAAGCTGAGCCTCTTAAGGGGTGACATTGAAAAAAAGATGTATGCAAATGCGGAAACTTACAAAAAAGCTATATATGCAGATATGAGGAAAGAATTGGACAAAGAGATTCTTAGTAAGCGTGACGACATGTACACGTCATTGAAGGCCGAAATGCAGATGATTGTGAGGGAAGAAGCCACGATAGTGGATTTTCTATTAACTTGGGGAAAACCAAGGTTATGGTGTTTAACACCACACCACACCACAGTGGGTCAGGGAGACGGTGGAGTATACAGATGCATACACCTATCTTGGGGTAGTCTTCAGTGGACCGGCATTTTCATTGAGGAGAGCAGCAGAGACTAGATTGACGAGAGCTTATGCAGCCTGGGGAGGTTTGGAGAAGATGCGTTCGCAGGTTCAATTTCACGAACCTCGAACAAAGCTGTGGCTTTTTGACACTCTAGTGGCTTCAGCTATGCTCTATGGGGTTCAGATTTGGGGGCCCTCAGTGGAACACCACGGCAGATCTGGTAGCACTAATGGATGGAGATGTATGGAGAGGCTTCTAGTCTCTATGATCTCTAGGATGATTTGGGCTAAGACCGCAGTGCCACATGAGATTATTCGGGCTGAGCTAGCTGCCCCTCCTCTTGTAGTTGAGGCCCTTACTAAATCAGTTTCCTTTAGGCATAATTTATGGGACCTTCCCAAAGACAAATATGCTCAGCTAGCACTTGAGTCATCCCGATAGCTAGCGCTACAAGGGGACACAGATTGTTGGTATGGGCAGATGACATTATGGTTTCAGTCACACGGCTTTAGCAAGGATAGTTTGCCTCCATTCCAGTTTTCCTTGGATGCACCCTCCCTTTCTCTCACATGGATGGAGACCACTAGACTTATACGTCAGGATTTGATTCAACTAGATACTAGAAGCACATGGATATAGCCGGTACAAGAGTTGGGCACGAAGATGGCTTTCTATAGAGAGCATCTCCTCCAACTAACAGAGGATGGATATGTGATCAGACTGGCCTATATGGACACTCATTTATCCTATGGGATACGATGTGATATTGGTCATATGCGCACATCATCACATCAGCTAGAGATTGAGACTGGCAGATTTAGGAGAGTACTAGCAGAAGCCAGGATATGCCAGTTATGTCATATAGAGCCAGAGAAGAGTTACATCACATTTGTCATTGTCCGGTATACTACGAGATACGAGGCCGCTTTCAGTATCTATTTAGAGAGGGCTTTGGACCGTTGGCTAGAGTCATGAGATATCAGGATCAGAGATGCCTCGGGTTGTTTTTGCAAGAGATGCACAAACAAAGGGAAAGTCTCTTGAGGAGACCAGGTACTGGGAGACATTCACAGAGGGAGATCACTGACTTCTTTAGAGCAGTGACTCAGCAGCCGGATGAGCATGCTTCGCAGTAGACTTCAGAGCCCACTTCTACCAGAGGTGTATTACTAGACAGAGCCACTGAGATCGTGAGAGCTAGACGCCCACGTCTATAGGGGCGATTATGACATCCACAGAGGCTCCACCAGAGAATCAGGACTATTCTAGCCTGACATGGGAGACGCCTAGCACGATTATTTACAGAGGCGGACATTGACGATGCTCTTCAGCGACCAATGCAATACTTACTCGGACAACGCCCGATGCCAGGCATCCTCGGGCATGGATGATGATGATGATGATTTTCAAGCTGACGATTTGAGTCGTTTGATTTTAGTCTTTCGCTTTACTTCATTTTATTTTTGTACTCGGACATTGGATTAGATCCACAAGGATTGCATCAGTTTGGTCTCATAGGTCATTTTGGCCTTCTGAAGACGTTTAATATAACATTCCATTTCATTTCATCTCTCTCTCTCTCTCTCTCTCTCTCTCTCTCTCTCTCTCTCTCTCTCTCTCTCTCTCTCTCTCTCTCTCTCTCTACCAGTTATTCTTGAATCGGGACTCGCGTGAGGCATGGAGGCTCTTCATGAGCACTTCCCCTCCCCCCCTCCCCCCCCGCCATCACTTCTACAGAGGCTTGGGGCCAGTATGCATCATCTTTGTGCACAGTTTCTGGACAGCCGCCCCTTCCCGACCCCCTCGATCCATGCCCATACACAAGTGCTTTTTTCACCGCTGAGATGGTGAAGAAGGCCATTGACAGGATGAGGACTGGGAGAGCTAGCAGTTATGTTTAACCGTGCGATGTGTGAGGGCTTGCCTGATACTTGGAGCCTATCTACGATTGTACCTATCTTCAAGTAGGGAGACCCTATGGAGCCTGGGAATTATCGCACTATCATGATTGGACACACATTGGCACGGTTGTATACATCCATTCTTGAGCAGCGGCTGAGTAGATGGGCCAAGAGGGAGGGAATACGTGCAGTTGGGCAGGCAGGGTTCAGGAGAGGTTTTTCTACTCTTGACCATATCTTGACACTCAGGGCCATCAACGAGGAAGGCAGATCCCATGGGAGACGGATCTATTGTAGCTTTGTGGACTATAGCAAAGCATTTGACATAGTAACCAGAGCTAGATTGATGCGCAGATTACAGGAGATAGGAGTACCCACAAAGCTCATTTGGGGGATCATGGCATTGTACAAATTAGTAGTAGGGTATCTACGCACCTCAGAGGGTCTATCTACACCGGTTTACTCCACTATTGGGGTTTATTGGGGTGAAGCAGGGCTGCCCGCTCCCTCCTACTCTATTTGGTATGTGTGTGGATGAGGTTTCTGAGACTACATTGAGAGAGTTGGTGATAGAGGTGCACCGCTGGCAAGGACATGGATTTCGCTATTGTTAAATGTTGATGATATTGTGTTGATCTCCGAATCTCCGGAGGGAATGCAACATCACTTGGATGCTTTGCATAGGTTTTCCCATGAAAGTGGTTTGTCTGTCAACCTTGGTAAAACCAAGGTCATGGTATTTTATACCACCCCACAGTGGATCAGGAGGTCAGCGCCCACATTCACATACGGCCAGGAGACAATGGAATATACAAATGCTTACACTTACCTTGGAGTGGTTTTTAGTGGACCAGCATTTTCATTGAGGAGAGCAACAGAGACAAGATTGACCAGAGCCCATTCGGCATTGGGTAGATTGGAGAGGATGTGTTCACAGGTTCAGTTTCGGGAGCTTCGGACGAAGCTTTGGCTCTTTGACACTAAGTGGCTTTTGCATTGCTCTATGGAGCTGAGATATGGGGGCCTTGATTGGATCATCACGGGAGGACAAGTCGCATTGACGGATGGGGAGACATGGAGAAGCATCTGGTCTCTATGATCTCGCGGCTCATTAGAGCCAAGGCTTCAATACCACGTGCCATTATCCGAGCAGAGCTAGCTGCCTCCCCACTAGTGGTTGAGGCGCTCACCAAATCTATCTCCTTCATACACCGCATGTGTGGGAACTTCCCAGAGACAGATACGCCCGCCTTGCACTTGAGTCCTCTCGACAGTTAGCCATGCAGGGAGATACAACATGTTGGTATGGGGAGATGACATCGTGGTTCCAGGTGCATGGGTTCAGTATAGATAGATTGCTCCCCTTCCAATACTCATTGGATGCACCCTCTCTGACTCTTACACAGTCCGAGATTGCCAGGCTCATCCGCCAGAACCTGACTCAGCTAGACACCAGGAGGATATGGATATAGCCAGTACAGGAGCTGGGCACCAAGATGGCTTTCTACAGAGAGCATCTTCTCCAACTTACGGCGGACGGTTTTGTGACGAGGCCCAGATACATGGACACCCGCTTGTCTCATGGGATATGGTGTGCTATTGGCCAGATACGCACATCTTCACACCAGCTGCGGATCGAGACTGGGAGATACAGCGGAGTACTAGCAGAGGCCAGGACATGCCCCTTATGTGACATGGAGCCTAAGACAGAGTTGCACTACACATGCCACTGCCCTGTCTATACGAGATACGAGGCCGCTTCCACTGCTTGTTCAGAGAGGGCTTTGGAACACTCTCCAAAGTCATGAGGTACGAGGATCAGAGATGCCTGGGGTTTGTTTCTGCTCGAGCTACGCAGACACAGAGAGAGCATGATGAGAGGAGAGGCGAGCCAATCTTAGAGACACATCACGGACTTCTTTAGAGCCGACACTGGACACCCGGAGGAGCTACTATCACAACAGATCTTGTCGCCTCACACCAAAGGCACATTGATCGACTGAGCTGGGGAGATCCAGACGCCCACGACTGCGGAGGACTACATAGCATAAATGGAGGCTACATCAGAGGATTCACATCACTTTGGCCCAACATGCACGACGCCCGGTCAGACTGCTGACCATGGAGGAGATTGATGAGATCCGCCGGCGATCGATGCTGGATCTCTTGTGACTTGTGATTTAGCTATCCCAACTAGCTGCTTAGTTCACACCTACCAGTTTAGGATTCCATAGTACTTATTTTATCATTTTGTCATTTTGTTACTCTGACTTTGTATCAGATCCACCACATTGTAACGCTCTGGTCTCATAGGTCATTTTGGCCTTTTGAAGACGTTAATATAACATTTCATTTCTCTCTCTCTCTCTCTCTCTCTCTCTCTCTCTCTCTCTCTCTCTCGCGCGGCAGATAGGGGTTGGATTAAGGTTCGTGCGGCAGACTGTGGGCAGGAAACTCGCGCGGCAGACAGGGGGCTGGAGACTCACGTGACAGCTTGCGGGTAGGAGAGGACTCACGCAGCAGGACTAGGTCGCTCTCTCTCTCGTTCGCAGCGCACACAGTTTCTCTCTCTCTCTCTCTGAAGCTCTGGGGAGGGGCAGGTTTGGCGCGAGGCTGAAGCAAGGCAGTGGTAGCGCGTAAGGTGCAGCTCCACCCCCTCGCAACCCCCCCCGTCCTGCTGCTGTAGTAAGCTCGTGCTCAGGTGCAGCAAGGCAGTGGCGGGTCTATCTCAGCGCGAACAGGACTGCAGCGACCAGTAACACTGCCGCCCAGCACCACCAGCCCATGGGGAGGGCACACGGACTGCAGCGACCAGGTATGAGCTCTTCGTCTCTCTCTCTCTCTCTCTCTCTCTCTCTCTCTCTCTCAGCGTGAGCAGCACTGCAAACACTGTGCAGGCAATACAATAGGCTTAGCGCACAGCCCACAGTCCCGAGTGCCATCGCAGGCCTTTAGGAGTTTTCAGCCTTCCCATAATTCCTGCTTTGCAGCACAGCAATACCACAGTGTTCAACGGGGAGCTCCTAGCGTTTCCTTCGCGAAGAATTGTTGCATCAGCATCTGTCGGTCGGCCCAGTGTTGCATCAGCATATTGCAATAGGTTCGTGCAACCGAAAGTAAATACCATTCCGGCAATGGAGTGGGGGGCCCTTGGAGGAGGGTCTGGGACCCCATCTGGTGTATGTCTTTTGCGAAATGGTAAGTGAGCCCGATACATCTCTTGAACAACAAAACATGGAAGCAATCTAACCTGCAATTGACCCTGCACAGGACACGAAAACCGTCCATGTCTCGCCTGTTTGCAAATTGCGTGCAAAGGCAACCTTCATGCTCACGAACAAGCGGATGGCGCAGATGGAGAGGGAAATGAAGGAGTGGAAAACAGAGATGGAAGGATGGTGGAGGGAGAAGGCCAACCTCCTTCAGATAGTCTTCAATGAAGGCGCACAATGGAAGAAGGAGAAAGAGAGCCTTAACGCAGAAATACAAACACTCAAAGAAGAAGTCTCAGCCCTCAAACAGGCGAACCCAAACGCCGAGATACGGACACTCAAAAAAGAAGTCTCAGCCCTTAAACAGGAGCTTGTTGATAGAGTAAGCAGTGGACTAGAGGAAGGAGAATTTCAGCCCTCGGTAATAGATGAAATCAAGGAGATCAAGGAACAGGTAAGGATGATCACAGAGGAAGAGAAACTGAGTGTGGCAAAGACAGCTTCATGGGCGGAGATGATAACAAGGACACAGAAAAAGGCGGACGAGGCCGAAAAATGGATTGAGGTCGCCAAGAAAGGGAAAGGTCAAGAAACCCCTTGTACACCGACGCTTATCAACATGACCGTCGAAGAGGAACAAAGAAGGCGGACGCGAGCACTACATGTGAGAGTGACCGGTTACAAGGACATAAACAATGTGGAGAAAGAGGTCACAAGCCTTACATCCATGATGGGTATGGAGAAGCCTTTGCACACAAAGGCGTGGAGGGTTGGTAAGAAAAGTGATGGCACGGGAGAGTCTTCAAAGGGGAGAGCTCTCATACTACGCTTCCCCTCGTTGGAAGAGAAGAAGGAATTCTTGAGGAAGAGGCCTACTCTCAAAAAGACAGGTATTTTCCTCAGTGATGACCTGACTCTCTCACAGCTCGCACATATGAGAGAGGTAATGCCAGAGATTTCAGCGGCAAGGGAGAAGGGAAAGATAGACTTTTACAGAGATGGACGGGTGGTGATTTTAGAGCGGCGCACTGCATGACGGTGCGAGACCTATGGGACCACACTGAAGATAGCTACCTGGAATTGTAATGGGTCTATGAGGTTGGACGTGGGTGCATTTGAGGACAGTTTCAAAGACAAGGATATTGTATTCTTCTCAGAGACTCATCAGGCCCCTGGACAGGCGATGCCACAGTGTAGCGCGGATAATGTGTCGTGCTCTCTACAGTGTGGGTGTCCCCAGTGCAATGTGCGTGACAATCTCACTCAACAAATGAAAACTCTCTCAAACAGAATGAAACACAGAAACAACGGATAACAACACAGAAACAATGGATAACAACAGAGACACAACAGTGGACCAGAACATGTGGACTCGACTAGCTCCAAGAACCTTGTACAGACTCTGGCGTGGCAGCACACTCCGCTCCAGCCCAGGACTCACAGGTACAAATGGGTGTCGAGGCTCAGATGTGCAGGGATGGTGAAGCAGTGCTCTGTGTAAGACTCTCTAGACGACTACGTGCAAGATAAGATAGAACTATCCCAAAACGACTACTGATATGTACCACCATAGGAGCCACCAACGGCCCATAAATGTCCAGCCAGCTAAGTCTATCTCCAAACTGAGTGGTGGTGGTGACCTGGCCACGACGTCCACTAGACCACCGTAGGTACCCTGCCACGTGTCACTCCCAGCCAAAGGGTCCGTCCAGTGTGAACCAGACCAACTGTAGCTAACTGTCCAACTGCCTGTCCTGTGAAGTGACACTGTAGCAGGCTACAGGTTGCCCGCCACAAGACTGGTCACCGTCTCGGTGAGCCAAAACTGAATGAAACTGGTGAGCCAAAACTGAATGAAACTGCAAAAGTAACTACATGTACTATGAAAGATGAGGTAAGAGCACAGTCCTGTCACCCAAGGGAAAGGGTCGTCCCCACTGCTGCTCCAGAAGCTTCCGGCTCGGGAGGAGCTATCAGATCAATAGTGTAACCATGCGGTTGCTGTCCTGTGCTTTGCATACCTTGATTTCCTGTGGTTGTACCAGCCATCTGCTGCACAGCGGATGGGAGTACCTGCCCTGAAGTGAACTCCGGACGCCTAGTAACGCAACCATGGCGGTGTGCACCAGTAGCACCATCACAGCAAGGAACACTCTGGCTCTGCATGTGTGGCATCGGGATCTGAGACTCTTGTTGAGTGAAGTACTGGACCTGGGGCTGTGGGTAGTGTCCCATGAACTGCTGAGAGGGCTGAGAGGGACCTGCTGGGTAGTGTCCCATGAACTGCTGAGATTGCTGAGAGGGACCTGCTGGGTAGTGTCCCATGAACTGCTGAGAGGGCTGAGAGGGACCTGCTAGCGCTGCAAAGGTGGCTGGACTCTGGACCTGTATCCCTGGCCTAGTCCATCCATATCCCACAGTAGCCTGGGTAAGCCTGTTATCATACATAAGCATTTCTTGAAATCCTTGCACCTGTGCTTTGAGGTCATCAATGATTCTCGACTTTATCTTCAATGCCTGTTGTAGTGCAAAAATCGTTGCATCTCGATCTGCGATGGCACTCTCGGCAACTCGCAGGGATCCCTCCATAGCTACGTATGTGGCGGAGTGATGCTGGTGGGTTGCAGCTAGCTGCTCCACGCCTAGCTCGATGGTGGCAATAGCAGCTCTGGAGTCCTGAAGCAACTTCTCTGAAAGCTGAAACAGAGAAGTGGAGTCGGTCCTACCTGAAGATCCCTCAGATGGATGTGATGCTGGAGGGCGCACATGAGGCATTGCGGGCGAGCTAAAAGTAGGTGCAGATGGTGGCACAACCGGCGAGCTAGAAGTAGGGACACTCGGTGTAGAAGGTGCTTCAGAGATTGTTGTTGTAGGTGGAGCGAGTGATATGTTGACCGATGTATGAGTGAAGATGGGAGAAGAAGGAAGAGTATCCTGTATGGGTGAAGTGACCATCCTCACTTGAGGAGCGGCAGTAGACACTGGTGTCGGCACAGCAGAACCAGGTGTAGCAGTGGACGTATGACGCTGAAGATGTACCTTAGTCTGCTGTCTCTCAGAAACTGGCAAGGAGAGTAGAGACTTCACTGTATCCTTCATCACTTTCGCCTTGATCTTCTTTTTCTTGGTGACTGTGGGGTCTACTTGCATGCTCACGGGTTTCCTTTTCCCTTTCGAGGTTCCCTGTTCCTCATCCACTTCATTTATGTTGATAGGTATGTTTATGATCCATGCCAAGAGAGGCGCCGCAAAACATCTAAAAGTTAACTGCACAGACTGCACTTGGGCCCGAAATCTTTTAGCCCTAGACTGCAGAGAGCTGAAGAGAATTTGGTGGAATCCACATGGGATAGTGTGGATTAAACAGTATAGCCCGTCGCAGTGGGAGAATGTAGTGAGAATATCTGTTTGTACCTTGTCTTCTTTGGCATCCCGAGCCAGAAAGTAATACCTGAAGATTGCGAGAAGCCGTCTGTTTCGCTCATAATTTGGGTGACCCGAGCTCAATAGCTCTTTACATGCTTGAATCGTCGCGTCCTTGGGCAACAAAGAGACAGTGCGAGTAGTAGACTTCACAGCTGGAAAGTTGGTCATACCCATGGCATGGCCAAGCCTTGTAGCTGTTAGCTTGTGGCCCCGGACCTTTGGAAAGTTTTTCAGCATTTGATGTATCAGTTCTGTTGGAATAGTATCAGGTAGATTTGCATCAGCCAATTCTGTGAGACCCCGAGTCCTTCGCTGAGCAGTCGAAAGCACCTCACTGAGAGATGGTCGAGGTTGCTGCATATGAAAATGTAATGAAAATGCTGTGCGATTTTTTGAAGAAGCAGGCCTCTTGATCTCATGAGTGATAATTTGCGGCTTTTCTTTTTTCTGAGCCACCTTTGATTGTTCCTCTGGATCACTGGAAGCACCTGACTCTGAATTTACATCTGAATCCTCAGATGCTGCTGAGTCTGCTTTGTAGCTTTCATCACTTGGGTCACTGGAGGTAAAGTCATCTATGTCATGGCTGCTGCCGCTTGCAGATACTTCATCTGCCTCGCTCTCTAATTGTTCAACCCGAGCTTTTCTCCTCGTCATCTCTACCTTTTTCTTGCTACCCTTGCCAAGGTGAGGTCTGATGACAAACAGAGGATGACAAACAAAGCCGCTAAGTAGCCAATGGAAAAGTAGCAGGATGCAGACAATTTAGATTTCTCCGGCTAACTCGTTAGGCTGGGCGAGTAATTTAAGGTAGGGTAAATTCGAACCAGGCGAAAGAGGGCGGTTAGGGCGAGAGGGTGCTGGGAGAGGGTAGGGGCTAGAGGGGTTTAAGTAAGGGTAGGAGGCAGTAGGTAGGGGCGAGGGGTTGGGAGACTAGGGTTTATTAAGGTCTAATGGGAGTTAGCACAACAGTAGCAAAGTGCTAGCAGATACAAAGATAGGATAATTTTGAGCAGGTACGAAGACAGTACTCAGATAAAGAAGGGTATTAAGGCTGGCACTGATCATTAGTAGCCAGCTTTGGAGCACCAAAGAGTACTTTCCCCCTTTCTTTCTTTCTGCAGCAAAGCTGAAAGTTTATTTGCACCAAAGGTTTTTTTTTTTTTTTTTTGCGGCAATTGGAATCAAAAGTTCTTTGCCAAAACTCTGCCATATTCTCTATATAGATAGCCTCAATCGTCGTCTAAGCAGTCGTCTAAGCAGAATGCCCAAGTAGATTCCACTTTTTTCAACTGAACGAAAAAACACTCTGACTAGAAGCTTGACTGATAGCAGCAGTTTGGAAGGACCTTAATATTTGACTGCAAATAACACTTAGGATAGAAACAATTAGAGGAGCGACTGAACTGTTGAAGTTCCGATAATATTCAATTACCAGGAGGACTGAGTGGAGAAAAGATATCTTAGAGGAGAGGTGGAAACTTACCAACATAGCAAAAACTGAGACAGTAACAGAACATCTATTCTGGTGGAAAGCTAGAGGGGAGGAGAGAAATGGGCCATCGAACCTACAGATGGCGGAAAGTTGCATACCCTTTACTCAGAGGAGTAATAGCACTTGATTCTGGAGCCATTTACCAGTGGCAAAGGGACGACTTCCAAAGTGACTAACTGGACAGCCCCCTGTGGCAAAACCTCCTGTACTCTAAAGGGCCCTTGCCAAGCTGGAACCAGCTTCTTTGCTTTTTTCAAATATTTTGCTTGATAGAGTAGCACCAATGTGCCTTGCGTTATTTTTGGCTTTCTGAGGTGGCGATCATGCCACGCTTTGCGACGAAGTTGTTCCGCTTGCAGAGCACGAGAAGCTAAAAGGCGGCTTTCATCCAATAAGGTGAGACGGGAGATAGAGGCAGACTCCATGCCCCCACTTGCACGCAGACTGCCCACCCTAGGGGAACCGGAGTTGAACTCAAATGGAGCTATGGCTTCCAAACCGAAAGCGAGTTGAAAAGGCGTTTGATTCGTTGTTGCTTTGAAAGATGTGCGGTATGCCCAAAGAGTGCCGTGCACAGCCTGAGCCCACGATGCTGGATGGAGATGACATGCTTTCCTCAGTAGAGCTATCAGAACCTTGTTGGTGCTCTCGGCCTGTCCATTGGCTCTAGGATAATAAGAGCACGACTTGCGATGAAAAATCTTGTAATTGGCCAGCAAATTTGAGATCATGTTATTGACAAAATGAGTGCCTCTATCACTGGTGATCTCTAAGGGACATCCAAATCTGCATAAAATATTTTCATATAAAAATTTGGCCACTGTATTGCTGGTGCAATCCACTGTCGCTAGTACCTCTGCCCACTTTGTTGCATAGTCTGTAGCCACTAGCAGATATTTGCGATTACCTGGTTGAGCCGGGAGATATATTGGTCCCACGAAGTCCACACCCCATCTCTCAAAAGGTAGCCACGCCATCGAGACCTGCAAAGGGCGGTTGGATTGCTTACTCGGCTTCGGTCCACATCTCTGGCACACATCACAAACCTTAGAATATGCTATTGCATCCTTAAAAATGTAGGGCCACCACAGACCACTCTGTAGTATCTTCTGAGCAGTGATGTGACCAGGGTAATGGCCACCAGTGGGACCATTGTGGACATCCTCCAGAATATGCTCCACCTCATGAGGTGAGACACAACGCTTCAGAACACCATCTGGTCCCGCCTTGTAGAGCTGGCCCCCGATCAGAGTGAAAGGCCTGGACTTCAACAGCAATCTCCTCTTTTGTAGTGGGGATGCCCTCTCTGGGTACAGCCCAGTAGATAGAAAATATAGGACCTCGCCGTACCATTCCGGTGTTGTATCTATTTTAAAAAGACTGCTATCTAGAAAGTCATCCGCAATCCCGGTAGCTTCTTCGCCTGTGTAAATGCGAGAGAGGTGGTCAGCCATTACATGATGCTTACCAGGACGGAGTACCACTTCAAAATCAAACTCCTGGAATAGGAGGAGCCATCGCCATACTCGACCTGCAACCTGTGGCTTATTAAGCAGATAGCGCAAGGCATGGTGATCAGTGATAACTGTGAAGTGGACCCCTAGCAAATAGTGACGAAATTTGTGTAGAGCATACACTATAGCCAATCCTTCCCTCTCTGTGGTGCTATAGTTTCGCTCTGCTTTGGTGAGCAGGCGACTTGCATAATGTACAGGGCGATCCAAGTTGAACTCTTTGCTAGGCTGAGTCAGCACAGCACCCACAGCCAGCAGACTGGCATCTGTATGCACATGAAAAGGTAGGGCCCAATCCGGGGCAACTAGAATAGGCGCTTCAGTGAGACGTTTTTTGAGGTATGCAAATGCTTCGGCCTCAGGTGTTGACCACCGGAAGGGAACAGCAGCACTGGTGAGCCGGGTCAATGGTTGAGCCACCTGTGCATACATACGTATGAACCTGCGATGATAGCCGGTGTGGCCCACAAAGCTCTGAACACCTTTGGGATTTATGGGAGGAGGTAACTTCAAGATGGCCACTATCTTCTCTGGGTCCGGTGCCAAACCTTGAGCAGACACCACACGGCCCAACAGTGTGCCCTCTGTGACCAAAAAATGACATTTGTTCGGATTGAGCTTCAAACGTGCCTCTCTGCACCTGAGGAAGACTGCAGAGAGCTGAGCAAGATGCTCCTTTAGATTTTCTACTGGGGTCGAACACTGAGCACCCGAGAAGGTGGAAAAGTCATCCATGAATATGCGAAGGTGATCAGTAAGCAGAGGACAAAAGATGAGATATACTATGCGATTGAAAGAAGGCGGTGCATTTTTAAGCCCAAAAGACATCCTAGTGTAGATGAAAATACCCCAGGGAGTCACAAAAGCTGTTTTGATTTGGTCGTCAGGATGTATTCCTAACTGATTGTAGCCGCTGAACCCGTCCATAAAACTATACAGTACATGGCCAGCGACATCTTCGAGGACTCTCTCAGTAAAAGGTGTCGGAAATCCATCCGGGATTGTGACCTTATTCAGAGCCCGATAGTCGACACAAACTCGAATTTTGTTGGACTGCTTCTTTGGGGCAATAACCATAGGAGGCAACCGTTCTGAGTGCTCTACTGGTACAATAATACCTGCTTCTTGCATCTTTTCCAACTCGATTTTGACTGCTTCTGCATACTTGGGATTCAGTTTGTAAGCAATAACCATAGGAGACAACCATTCTAAGTGCTCTACTGGTACAATAATACCTGCTTCTTGCATCTTTTCCAACTCGATTTTGACTGCTTCTGCATACTTGGGATTCAGTTTGTAAGCACGTCCTCTGACCGGCTTAGCCCCCTCAACCAGAGGAATTGTGTGGACTCCTAGCTCTACTGGGATTCCTTCTAAATCGTGGTAAGACCAGGCAAACACATCTTTGAAAGAGCGCACGAAGGAGATTACCAGGTCGAGTAGAGCGGGGTGATTCCATAACCAAGTGGCTAATAAGATGGGCTGATGGCTGTCAGGGCCTCCTAGGTTGACCTCTCTGACTGGGTCAAGCGGTGCAGTGGTCGAGGCTGCGTCAGGTGGAGAAGATTGTGCCGCCTTTGTTAGCCTTTGGACATTATGAGCTGGCGTCTGATCAATGTTGAAATCAGCATACTCTTCCTGCAACCAACCTGATGGAAGCTCTGCAAATGGTAAATCCTCAGATACCTCAAAGTGCTCCGGCATGGGTGGAGAGTCAGATGGAGTATAGGCTAAGGAGGGAGCTGGGGTGTTGGCCAACTCTTGCAAGGGAGACTTTTTCCCCCTTCTATGGTGGGTTATAGGCTCACCCAGGCCGACGGTTTCCATCAAGGGAACCTCTGAAAGATGGGCACCAGAGACCGGTCCACTTGGTTCTAACTCACTTGAGACTGGTCCACTTGGTCCACGTGGTTCTGGCTCACTTGGCTGACTGGGATTCTTGGTCTCAGGTGTAGCTTCAGATGTAGGATCAGGGGGATAGGGTGAATCTGTTGGCAAAGGTTGAAGAGAGACTACATAGCATTGCATCGAAGAGGTGGCTTCTAGCCACTGCAGTAAGTCTTCATCGGACCCATCGGGAGGGACCGGCTGGTCCAAGTCAGGGTTGGACTCTACTGACAAAGAGCTATGCTGAACAACCGGATCCATACCTCCTTCGAGACGAATTTGTTGCATAGGAGAGCCAGGAGTGTGTATCCACATGGCGTCGGTTCCCCAGTCGTGAAGTGCTTTCGTATGTCGCAACCATGGCCTACCAATCAGCAAGGGATAACCTCCCTCTACCAGGGGAAGATTAACTACCACAAAATCCAAGTTAAAAGTGAAATCTTGTACCTTCAGAGGCACCTTGTCGACTATGCCCACTGGGTAGACTGTTCTCTGATCAGCCAATGTAACAGTGAAAGGAGCAGGTCAGGTAGGCTTTAGACCTAAGGCCATCATAGTGAATTCGGGCATCAAATTGATTCCAGATCCTCCATCAATGATGACGCCGGATAGCTGGTGCCTAAGAATAGATACAGTGAGGCGAGAACTTTTATAATCGGTGAGGGGAGCAGATGGATAGGAAATCAAATAGGACTCTGAGGGATGTACAGGGAGGTGCCTGCCACTAGGCCCAGCCCCCGGGTACAGAGACTGAATGACTAACAAGGTGTCACTTCTAAGTGTTGCATCAAGCCTTAGCATGTCGTATAGTGACACCTGCTGAAAAGTATTTTTCAAGATGGCTTCTACTGTGGGCTTGGCGCCTTCGAACTGGGCTCCTTTTGTGACCTTAATCTGTTCCAAATCAGCCACTGCTTCTAAGAAGGCTCCATCAATGTCAGATAACAAGGAAGTTGGTTTGCTCTGAGCAATTGGGAAGGACTTGTCCTTTGGGTCAGGTAGACCAGAGTGAGGAAGTGGAGACTGGCGAGGTGGACCTGTGGGTAGACTGAGACCAAGAGCTGCTCTTTGTGCCCGAGTAAGGACACCAGCAGGCTCCTCCACTTGCAGAGGCTTAACCACATGAGTAGCAGGTGAAGGTTGAGGCACGGTGTTCACAGTAATCAAATTTATCTTCGGAAAGGTGAATTCGGGCTGGCTCTGAGTCGAGCCTGAAGACGTGGATGCCCTTTGCTTGGGACAATCTTTACTGTAGTGATCCTTCGAATCAGGGCAATGACGACAAGGAGGGGACCCCTCGGGTAAAGGACACTTGCTCTGATAATGCCCATATTCTCCGCATCTGTAGCAGAGTATGGGCCGATTGGAAGGACGAAACGGGGGACGAGGTGGTTGCTGCATGGAATTTGAGGCTAAGGTGTAGAAACTTTGGGGAACTGAGGGAGTACTGGCATGGTAAAAACTGTGGGGTGCAAAGTTGTTGTGCATACCTTGCTGCATAGGGGGTGTTGTCAGCAGAGGAGGCAACTGGTTTTGATGGCCGTAGGGTGAGACCATGTTGGATGCAGGTGCTAACCCTTGTTGGAGAGAACCACCAAGATTTTGTTGTATTTGACGCAATCTCTTGAGGTAGTAACAATCTTTATCCTCATGTCCAGCTTTTTCACAGAAGTGGCAGTAAAACCGAAGGGGGCATTCCTGTGGTGGGTGCCCTGGAGAGCGGCATGAGCTACACCAAACCATAGCCTTAGTCTCTTGCTGACACTTGAGCTCTTCTAACTCGCGCTTAATCTGTTCCAATGCCTCATTATGTGTAGGCTTCTCTTGTCTAAGAGAGAAGGACCTCTCCTCTTGAAGAGCTCGTTGTAGCTTTAGGGCTTCTAGTTCCCTACGTAAAGAAGTTAAAGGATCAGTAGGACTACCTTCCGAGAACACAGAGGAAGTATCTATTTGAAGAGAGTTGTTGAAGAGCTTCCTTGCTCCCTCTATTCTAGTAGCAGTTGCGATGAACTCGTCGAGAGTGGCGTCGGGTCGGAGACTCTCTCGGAGTTTTTGCTGAGAAGTTTTGGGAAGCGCCTTCTCCACCCACTTTTTAATCATGAATTCACCGGGTTGTTGGGGAAGCTTGGCCACCAGCGACTTAGTTTTCGTCATAAGCTCCGCAAAAGTCTCCTCAGGTTTGAGCACCATGTTGGCCAACTCATCCAACACCTTCTCCTGGTAGTCACCTGGCCTGAAAGCTGCACAGAACTGCTGTCTTAAGGCTGCCCAAGTTGCAAAATGGTTCTCTGCAAATTGGCTGTACCATTTATCTGCTAGGCCATCCAGGGTGGATGGAAATAGTACCAAGTAAGCATCTTCTCTGTTCAGCCCATGTCCCCTACAGAGAGATACAAATCTTCTTGTATGGTCGTCAGCATCTTCTGAAGACAGCCCTTTGAATGTAGGGAACTTGATGTTCACCTTGGCCAAAACACTAGCTAGTGGCTCCATGATTTCTTGCTGAGTCTGTTGCACAGTAGCTTGTTGTAGAAGAATAGGAGAGAGCTTTTCCGGAGAAGGTGATCGCGAAGATGGGGAACCTGATGAAGGAATGGATGATGTGATATGTGGAGGTATAGCTGATGAGGTTGAAGGATTTCTACAAGGTGTCAAAGGTCGTCTTCTGTGATAGTACTTCAGAGGGCTCAGTAGTGGGCTTTGACGCTCAACTGACCTCCTTGTATGTGTCATACAGTGACCTCCAAGCCAACCAAGCTTTGGGCAAGAAACATTGAACTGGCCGAAGATTGGTCTAGACTCTACTAGACCATACTAGACCAGACGAGTGTCTAGACCAGCTGGACCAGGGACGAGGAGGACTAGACCAGGGTCTAGACCAGACAAGTGACTAGACCAACTAGACCAGGGTCGAGGGGTCTAGACCAGAGACGAGGGCAAGCTGGACCAGGGCGAGAGGGGACCAGACCAGCAAGGCGAGAGACTTAGACTGCACAGGCGAAGCGAAGAACCCAGCTGCTCAACAGAGTGAGACTTCAGTTGAGGTCCCACCGTGATCGCCAAAATGAGAGCACCTGTAGCGCGGATAATGTGTCGTGCTCTCTACAGTGTGGGTGTCCCCAGTGCAATGTGCGTGACAATCTCACTCAACAAATGAAAACTCTCTCAAACAGAATGAAACACAGAAACAACGGATAACAACACAGAAACAATGGATAACAACAGAGACACAACAGTGGACCAGAACATGTGGACTCGACTAGCTCCAAGAACCTTGTACAGACTCTGGCGTGGCAGCACACTCCGCTCCAGCCCAGGACTCACAGGTACAAATGGGTGTCGAGGCTCAGATGTGCAGGGATGGTGAAGCAGTGCTCTGTGTAAGACTCTCTAGACGACTACGTGCAAGATAAGATAGAACTATCCCAAAACGACTACTGATATGTACCACCATAGGAGCCACCAACGGCCCATAAATGTCCAGCCAGCTAAGTCTATCTCCAAACTGAGTGGTGGTGGTGACCTGGCCACGACGTCCACTAGACCACCGTAGGTACCTTGCCACGTGTCACTCCCAGCCAAAGGGTCCGTCCAGTGTGAACCAGACCAACTGTAGCTAACTGTCCAACTGCCTGTCCTGTGAAGTGACACTGTAGCAGGCTACACACAGGTGATGGGATACAGATGGGAGACAGCTCATAGGACAGATGCGAGATCTGAGCATGGGAGTAGAGGTTCAGGAGGAGTAGTAGTGCTATTCAGAGAGGAACTACACCATTACTACATATTGTACGAAGAGATGATCATGCTAGATATATGTGGGTGAGACGGAGAGTTGACACAGGTCAATTCCTATATATTGCTATATGTTACTTTCCTCCCAGTACATCTGTGTATGCTGTATCCAGAGGGCAATCGCCTTTCTCTATTCTAGATGATGACATATGGGAGTTTTCTAGGGATGGTGATATCATTCTGCTAGGGGACTTCAATGCCCGAACGGGCAACTCACAGACAGTCTTCTACGACACTTCAAATGAGATGCTTAGAGAGCTGGATGTGAGTGAGTTGGGACTTGACAGATGCTCAGATGACAGAGAGCGGGCAGAGTATGGGAGATACCTCATGGAAATGACGACTACACATGGATTAGCCATACTTAACGGCTTACAACGATTTCCTGAAGCAGCCAGTTTCACATGCTTCCCACACAGACATGGGGCCAGTACAGTGGCTTATGTTATGACACAACCGAGCTTTGTCCCCTGCATTCAGGATTTCACAGTGGGAGCCAGGTCTGTGGGCATAGCGGTAGATCATGCTCTCTTGACACTGTCCGTTAAATTTCAGTATAGTACAACCCAGACGTCAGGAAGCAGGTCACACACCCGCTATACATTTACTCTAGAGACTGATTTCGTTTATACAGAGGAGATCTGGGACCGTCTATTGGAAGGCACAGCTGGTACAAATGATACAAGCCTCTCAGTGGAGGAGTGCACCACTCTATTGGCTGAGACACTGCATGGGGCTGCATCAGTGGCATACCCACACGCTCACCCGGGCAAGAGACGACATTCTGGGAGCATGCCCCAGAATAGTTGGTATGATGAGGAATGCAGAGAGATGAGAGCCCAGCTTCAGAGGAATCTTCTTTTAGGAGTCATCACTTACAGACAGTCTCGGATTGCTTTCTGACGCCTTGTGCGACAGAAGAAGCGAGCTTACCTAGATCAGATGGATTTAGACTTATATCAGATGTTCTTGAGTAGGGACTCAAGAGAGGCATGGCGACTCTTCCATGAGCACTCCCCTCCCCCAGTGATTACTTCACCTGATGTGTGGGGCCAATATGTGACATCATTATATACGGTTCCTGGACAGGAACCCCTTCCAGACCCTACCAAGCCTTGTCCAGCTACGAGCACTTTCTTTACACCTGAGATGGTACAAAGGGCCATCGACAGGATGAGGACCGGGAAGGCATATGATCATGACGGTCTAGTGGCGGAGCACTTTATACATGCCAGGGATATGCTGATGGAGGTTCTCGCAGTGTTGTTCAATCTGCCATGTGTGAGGGATTACCTGAGACTTGGAGGTTGTCTAATATTGTGCCCATCTTCAAGGCTGGTGACCCTACAGAGCCTGGGAAATACCGCACTATTATGGTTGGACACACATTGGCACGGTTGTATGCATCTATTCCGGAGCAACACTTGAGTAATTGGGCAGAGGGCATGGGTGTACGAGCAAAGGGTCAGGCCGGCTTCAGGAGGGGTTTCTCCACTCTTGATCATATTCTGACACTCAGGGCCATCATTGAGGAGGGCAGAGCACATGGGAGACGGATCTATTGTAGCTTTGTGGATTTTTGCAAAGCATTTGACATGGTACCAAGAGCTCGATTGATGCGCAGACTGCAGGAGATGGGGGTGCCCATCGAGGTGATTTGGGGGATTATGGCTTTGTACAGATCAGTGGTGGGACATATACGCACTCCGGAAGGGGTATCTGATTTAGTTCACTCTACTATTGGAGTGAAATAGGGCTGCCCATTGTCTCCTACTCTATTTGGTATGTATGTTGATGAGGTGTCTGTTTACATTGATAGAGAGGGTGACAGGGGTGCCCAGCTGGCAGGGACGTGGATCCCATTGTTGCTATATGCTGATGATATTGTGCTGATATCTGACTCACCAGAAGGTATGCAACGACATTTGGATGCACTACGCAGTTTTGCAGAGGATAGTGGACTGTGTGTAAACCTAGGTAAAACCAAGGTTATGGTGTTTAACACCACACCGCAATGGGTCAGGAGATCAGTACCTACTTTCAAATATGGTCAGGAGATTGTGGAATATACAGATGCATATACTTACCTGGGGGTAGTCTTTACTGGGCCGAGATTTTCTTTGAGAAAAGCAGCAGAGACTAGACTAACTAGAGCTGGTGTGGCTCTGGGAGGAATGGAGAGGATGTGTTCGCAGGTTCAGTTCCAGGAACCTAGGACAAAGTTATGGCTCTTTGATACTTTGGTTGCCTCTACTATGTTATATGGGGTGCAGGTTTGGGGACCTTCTATAGGCCAGGATGGCTGGAGGCGTATGGAGAAGCCCCTGGTATCTATGATCTCTCGGCTGACTAGAGCCAAGGCTTCCGTACGGCATGATATCATTCGAGAGGAATTAGCTGCCCCCCCAATGGAGATTGAGGCGCTTACCAGATCAATCTCCTTTGTACACAGTCTGTGGGATACTACCAGAGACAGATATGCCAGGGTGGCTCTAGAGTCCTCCAGACAATTAGCTCTTAATGGGGATACATCATGCTGGTATGCACAGATGGCATCATGGTTTCAGACACATGGTTTCACCATGGACAGGTTGCCTCCTTTTCAATACTCTCTATAGGCACCCTTGAGGTCTCTAACACGAGTCGAGATTAATAGACTTATTTGTCAAGATCTGATCCAACTGGACACGAGGAGGACATGGATAGAGCTGTTACAGGAGTTGGGCACAAAGATGGCTTTCTATAGAGAGCATCTTCTCCACCTCACAGGGGATGGGTTTGTGATTCGACCTAGCTATATGGACACGCATCTTTCTCATGGTTTGCGTCGTGCCATTGGCCAGATACGCACGTCTTCACATCAGCTCGAGATTGAGACTGGTAGATTCAGAGGGACACCAGCAGATAGCAGAATATGCCGCTTATGCCATCTAGAGCCAGAGACAGAAGTACATTACATATGTCATTGCACTGTGTACTATGAGATATGAGGCCGTTTTCATTGTCTATTCAAAGAAGGTTTTGGGCCTCTATCTAGGGTCATGAGTTATGAGGATCAAAGGTGTCTTGGGCTATATCTACTTGAGTTACACAGGCATAGAGAAACTTTAATGAGGAGAGCTGAAGAGAGACAACCCCAAAGATAGATCACAGATTTCTTTACACTAGATATTGTACACCCAGAAGAACAGACAGAGGAGCAGCCAACTGTGGAGAGGTCTACCCGCACTACTGGCATTCTCATAGACCGAGCATTGGAGCTAGGGAGATCTAGACGACCCCGATGGAGAAGAGGAGCTACACAGTTTTGAAGGAGGCTACAACAAAGGATTCGAGCTATACTCTTTCATCGTCTAGAGTGCAGATGAAGATGGATCTCTACTCCCCTCCCATATTGTCTTCACATTGTACTGCTTAGTTTAGGATCCCGCAGTATTTATATTTTGTTATCCTAGTTTAATTTATTTTGTTAATCTGACTTTGTATCAGATACACCGCATTGTAACTTTCTGGTCTCATAGGTCACTTTGGCCTTTTGAAGACGTTAATATAACATTTCATTTCTCTGTCTCTCTCTCTCTCTCTCTCTCTCTCTAAGTGGCAGCAGACACTAGATTGACTTGTGCCTATGCAGCCCTAGGCGGTTTAGAGAGGATTTGTTCGCAGGTTCAGTTCCAGGAACCTCGAACAAAGCTCTGGCTCTTCGACACTTTGGTCGCTTTAGTTATGCACTAGGGGGTTCAGGTTTGGGGACCATCTGTTGACAGTGCTGGATGGAGTAATATGGAGCGGCCCTTGGTATCTATGATTTCTAGGCTAATTAGAGCCAAGGCCTCAACTCCACATGACATCATACGAGCGGAGCTGGCTGCCCCACCTATGGAGCTTAAGGCACTTATCAGATCAGTATCATTGTACACAGCTTATGGGACACCACCAGGGACACATATGCTAGGCTTGCTCTTGAGTCATCCAGACAGCTAGCATTACAGGGAGATACATCATGTTGGTATGCACATATGAGCTCATGGTTTCAAAGGCATGGTTTTAGCATGGACAGCCTGCCCCCTTTCCAGTATTCTCTTGATGCACCATCTTTGGCTCTTATACGGATGGAGATTACTAGACTCATTCGGCAGGATCTTATCCAGCTTGATACCAGGAGGACATGGATAGAGCCATCACGGGAGTTGGGTACAAAGAGAGAGAGAGCATCTTCTCTAACTCATGACAGACGGATTTGTCACACGGCCCAGCTACATGGACACACATCTATCTCATGGGTTACGATGTGCCATAGGCGAGATACGCACATCTTCACACCAACTTGGGATTGCATCAGGTAGATTCAGAGGAATACCAGCAGACAGTAAAATATGTCAGTTATGCCATGCAGAGCTAGAGAGAGTTTCACTACATATGTCACTGCACAGTCTACTATGAGATACGGGGACGCTTTCACTGTTTATTCAGAGATGGTTTTGACTCGTTAGATAGAGTCATGAGATATTAGGATCAGAGATGTCTCAGATTATTTCTACTTGAGATACAGAGACATAGAGATTCTCTATTGAGAGGGCATAGATAGAGACAGTCTCAGAGACGCATCTCAGATTTCTTCAGTCCGAGTACCATAGAGGCAGAGGGGCCACCACCACCACAGAGCTTGGTTCCCACCCATACACACACCAGTGGTACTCTCATTGACCGAGCTATAGAGTTGGGGAGATCGAGACGACCATGACTGAGGAGGGGAGCAACGGAGCACCGACGGAGATTGCGGCAGAGGATCCACAGGATTCTAGCACGACACCTAGAGTGTCGATCAGAATAGGCTTCATGCTACTGCTATATTGTATCATGGTGACACTTATCCCCGGGGACTTTGTACCTTTGTGGCATTATAACATTGCTCAGCTTACCAGCCACCCATAGGAGTCGGTAGCACTCCTATCTTAGTTTCTAGTTTGTAGTTTTCTTTGTTTGTACCCAGACTTGGTACTAGACTCACCATTGTAATTAGTTTTGGTCTCATAGGTCATTTTGGCCTTTTGTAGACGTTAATATATTATTTCATTTCATTTCTCTCTCTCTCTCTCTCTCTCTCTCTCTCTCTCTCTCTCTCTCTCTCTCTCTCTCTCTCTCTCTCTCTCTCTGAAGGACTGAGCGGGCTGAGCGCGCAGCTCTCTCTGAGGGCGTGAAGGACTGCTGAGGGCGTCAAGGACGGCTGAGAGCGGGCTTCTCTTTGCGCGCGTGAAGGACTGCTGCTGCCCTTGCTCTTTGCGCGCGTGACGGACACCATGGCAGGCTGCTGATGCCCCTCGCGAGAAGGATACCATGGCGGGCTGCTGATGCCGCCCTGAGGCTCGCGCTCAAGTTGCCCTGAGGCTCGCGCTGCATGTCTGTTCCCCGCAGTCCTACGCGTAGCACGTCAAGCTGTTCTACGCGTAGCAAGGCCAAGAATCGTCCCAGCTGTTCTACGTGTAGGAAGTCAAGAGCCCCTACGTCTAAGTTTATTTCAATTTTTAAGCCCTAAGGTAAATTTTAAGTCTAAAAGAGATTTTAAGCCTTCTCTTTGCGTCCAATTTAAAGCGATTTAAGGCCTTAAGGTAAACTGGTTAAGTTTGCCATACTCTCAATCCCTCACCCTAGTATCCTAGTACCCTATCCCAGATTTGGGGCTCGGGTTCGATGGACCCGCCTACCGAAGGGGAAGGGCCGGGTGTAGATAGCTACACCACCCCAAAAAAAACAACGGCTACTTTCAAACGGAGAAACAGAGATACTGTACTATCACCAGGATCTTTACGCGTTGGGAAAACCTCCAGGATACATGATGAGCTATTGATGGAGAAGGTCCAGGTGATGCTCAAATCAGAACTAAACTATATGAGGGATGACATCAGGAAGGAAATGCACGCGAACGCCGAGAGCTACAGGAACTCCATGTATGGAGACATGATGAGAGAACTAAGGAGAGAGATCCGGGGGATACAGAATGAGGAAATTCAGATCGTGAAAACGGAATTACGAAACCTAATCAAGGCCGAAGTAAATGTAACACAATGCGTTATGCAAAAGAAACTCGATGAGGCAGTAGCAAGTTTTGAAGCATGGAGAACAAATATGGAAAAGCACATGGAGGAAAAAGATGCAATAATCGAGGAGCTAAAAGGAGAACTTGCGGCTTGCAAATCTGCAACTAAGGAGAAGGGAGACGACCAACCTTCGGTGTTGAAGGAGCTCGAGGACATGAAGGATCAGATGAAAGCTCTACGGGAAGGAGATGAACAGAAATTGAAAACGGCATCTTCATGGGCGGAACGTCTTGTTAAGACACAAGAAAAGGTTGATGAAGCAGAGAAATGGATTGAGGATGCGAAGAAAGGGAAGGCCCAGATGCCTGAGACCACACCTACTTCCACCATTATTAATATGACCATTGAGGAAGAGCAGAAAAGGAAGACTCGGGCTCTACATGTGCGGGTCACAGGAGTCAAGGACAAAGAGAATGTAGATGAAGAGGTGAGGGAACTGCTACAACTCATGGGCATCACAGAGCCTACTCACACAAGTGCATGGAGAGTGGGCAAGAAAGGAGTCGATGAGAAGGGAAACATAAAGGATAGGGCACTTATTCTCCGTGTCACCAGCGTGTGACTACTATCTATCCTTTTTGTTGATTTCTTTCTTATTATCTATTTACTTTCACTTTTTGGAAACACCCCTCGGGAAATCTAACTGCCCTGCATTGCATAGCTAGTGTGGAACTGTCCAGAGGGAGTCCAGGCCTGAGAGAAAGAGAGCACTAAGGTTGGACAAGGACTATGGTTAGCCAAGTGGGGTCATTGACTAGCCAAAGTGGAATCCTTTGCTACAGAGGCTACATTTCAGTTCTGGATGTGGCCGCAGTGTACAAAGAGGGTCGGATGACCTAGACAGATACAATGGCAGCATCTCCTAAAATTTAGGGAACTGCTATTTTGGGACCTGAAATGTGTTGACGTCATTACCTCCGAAATGACAAAGGGAACATTTTCTTGCTCTGCCGTGAAGTCAACTGGGCAACCGGTTGGGAGATTTTTAGGCGGCAACCCCGAAACGGGAAAATGCTTGTAAATGTGCCAAGTGGCACATTCTGGTGCAGTTTCTAATGCAAGAGAGAGTTGGCGCTGAATTTTAAGCTAGGAGAGGCTCATTTGCAGCTTTTGTCACAGGTTAAGAGCTATGGAGTGCTTGCTTTCCCTCTTATGCACAGTGCGGTGCCAGGAGTGATGCCCTGCACGCTACGCACTGCCCTCTCTCTCCCCTTTGGCAGTATGTTATGCCCCTCTAGTGGGCTCTTCATTTGACCAATGTACAGTTGTGTGGGTTCATGCGCGATTGCCGAGGCAAGAGCCTCTTGTACAGGTACTGAATTAGCTAGCGGCTAATCCCCCGCAGGTATAGGTGAATTCGGAGAGGTTTCACGCCAGAAATCTCGTCCGATTCAAAGGGCAAGTAGCCCTACACGTGCGTGAGCTCGAGGACTTGCTACGGATGCGACCGGCACGCGAAATGGAGCCCGAAACAGCAAATTACAGCCTGCTGTGTATTTTTGCAGGTTTAGGGTTTTGGCCCTAAACGGACCCTAATACCCCTAGGAGGTTCGGGGACGCAAGGGGACCGCTGTACAGGTGATCTGGCGCATTTTCAGGGCTGAAAACAGAGAATTCAGCGTGCTGCAGATTCTCGCCAGGTTTTGCAAAGTGCCCGTATGCGTCGGGAAAGTCGGCCAATGCGTGGGAATACTGACTGTGAAGGGTTCTAGTACAGTTATGCTGCCGAAATCGGGCTGGAACAGTGGAAATTCAGCTGCGTTTGTGCGGGGCAGCTTGTAGGGAACCACAACGCTTATTCCCTCTTTTGAACAATAAAGAAATACCGAAAGGGGCGCCTAAGTTAGGGGCCAATCTGGTGTCCGTCTACTCATACAGGTGCAATCTAGCAGCCTGTATCCCTCTCCCCTTTGTTGTGTCTTGAAAGTAGAGGTAAAATAGACGACTAATAATGGGTGAAAGCTAAATCAAGGTTTAAAGTAAAGTCTACCGCCCTTTTTGGATTGAACAGGCCGGTTACATGGTTCCATCGACGGGATCAAATCACTTTTTCCCATAGAAGTGAGCCTTGGTCAGTTTTGGGCTTGAAGACACAGGGGATCATAGACCAGACACAGGGAATTGCAATTATGGCTGACAGACCAGATGATGTGACTGAAGAGGTTTCCTCTTCACAGGGTCAACAGACACATGAAGTGGGTGAGTCCTCAAGACCACCACAGATAGATGACGATATATTCAGGACCCAGTTGGCTACTGCTGTGGCTATGTTCACACAAGTAATGCAAAACCCGAGGTTTTTAGCCTTTCTGCAACCTCCTGTTCCGTCTCAACAAGTTGGGTCACTGGATCATATTCAAAAGCTTGTTAAGGTTCGAGCACAGGTGATTCATACCGCACAGTCAATGGAAACACCTGTACACTTGACGGAGAACATGCAGTCTCCACAACCTATGCCTAAGGTGCAAGAACAGGTGGCTGAGATGCCAGTCTTTCAAGCTGTACCAGTTCAGCCCGCCACATTTCAGCAGCCTATAGCTGGTTCTAATGGGCAGGGAAGCAACCTACAGGCTATGCAACAGGTCTTCCCACCACCTTCAGTACACCCTGGCTATTTTGGAGGTGGATCCGTATTCCAGAGCATGGCTGGTCATGCACCTGGAAATCAGTTTTACACGCCAGGAACAGTGTTTGGGGGTGCTCAAACGATGATGCCTAACCCCATGTACAGCGTCATGGGTATGCAACCAGGGTTTCAGAGCACTCAGGGCCAATATGGGATGCCACAGGCAAATTTTGGTATGGCTTGAATTACAAATCAGTAGCCAAATATGGCATTTCCAGGTCAAGTTAATAGCGGCCAAGGAACACAGATGAACCCTAATAGTGTTCCCATGTTTCAGTCACTTCCATATGACAATTTAAAGCCGCTGGAGAGGCCAACTCCGTACAAAGAAGGTGGCAAAGGTGTGTCATTCACGACCTTTACAGGGTTTGATAACAGGAAGAAGGCTCTCTCATTCCTCCAGCAGTTTGACAAGGCCTATGCAGGGGGAAACTTTACAGAGGCTTCAAAGGTCCGCAAGGCAGCCACTTTCTTGACAGGGAATGCGGGACAATGGTGGACAACTTTATTGCTTCAAGGAAAAGCTCCGTCCACATGGATTTACTTTAAGCAGATTTTTGCAGCAGCATGGTTATCTATGATTTCGAAGCAGATGTCATGACAGAATGGCACCAGCTTAATGCTGCCACTTGCAGAAATCTGGATGATTACAATCGGAAGTTTTGGAAAGCTCTACTTCCAGTAACTTCCTATAGGTTTGTGCCATTGACACAACAGATTGAAAAATACTGTTGTGGCCTACCCAAAGGATTGAGAAAATACTGCACGAAGACAAAAGTCACTACTTTGACGCAGCTCATCGAGGTAGCAAACACTGGCAATGGTTTGCTCAAGGGAGAAGATTGTGAATTTAACACTGGCGTCAAGGCAGGATCAGGCAAGAAAAATTCAGTCAAGAAGCACGTTCCCAATGAGGCTCCTAAAGGGACTCAGGAGTCAGCCAATGCAGGGAAAGATAAAGCTACGGCTGAATTAGAAAAGGGACCAGCGAAGAAATGGAAAAGACGTTTTCCTCGCAAGTCAGAAGAGCAAAAGAAGGTCCTGAGGACAGAAAACAAATGCTTTATATGTGAGCAGCCTGGCCACATTGCTTACAACTGTCCTACAAAGAAAAGGCCAGCTGATTCTGAAGACAAGGAGGACAGGAAAGGAAAGAAGCCCATGGCTGGTCTAGTGCCAGATATGGTGGGCGACAAGCCAAATTCAGATGCAAGTGAGCTTTGCAGAGCATGGGGAAAGGTCAGAGATCAAACAGCGCTTATCTTCTTTGATGCAGGTACCAAAGCCAACTTCATTACCCCAGAATTGGCTTCAAAGTTGGGAATCAGACCTGAAGAGATGGGGTATACAGCAGAGGCAGGATTGGCATGTCCTGGCCATACAGAGGCTGTGACGCCCATCATTGGAAAGTTGCGTCTACACATCCAGTCCTATGTAGATGCTGAAGAATTTTACATCATGCCACTGGACGGATGTGATGTGTTGTTAGGTATTCCTTGGTTGTTTCGTGTACAGGGAATCATGGATGCCTACAACAAAAAGATCACTGTACAGAGCAGGGGAAAGACTCACATTCTGGATGTAAAGCTTAAAGGGGAGTCTATTCCTACTGTATCAGCTTCTGCTATTACTTCTGTAATGAAAAAGCATCTTTCTGCGTACTTGGTTTTTGTACGTGAAGTGTCAGATTGTGATGAATCAAATTTATCTGTGTTAGATAAAGAAAGGTCAATGTTTTTACAACAGTACAGTGACTGTTTTTCCGATTCATTACCGTCTCAATTACCGCCAGAGAGACCCGAGGACCATGCGATAGATTTCGTGCCAGGCAGTAGCCCACCAAATAAGCCTCCGTACAGGGTTAGTGCGGCTCAGCAGAAAGAGATAATGGGCCAAGTACAAGAGCTGTTAGAAAAGGGGCTGATTCAGCCCAGTTCATCTCCATTCTGTTCTCCAGTGTTGTTGGTGCAGAAAAAGGATGGCTCATGGCGTATGTGCATCGACTACCGTGCACTGAACAAGAATACCATCAAGTATTATGGACAAATTAGAAGGAGCAGCTATGTTTAGCGGGATAGATCTAAAGAGTGGGTACCATCAGATCCGCATTAGATCAGAGGATGTGCACAAGACTGCTTTTAGAACGACGTTTGGCCTTTATGAATTTTTAGTGATGCCCTTCGGTCTCACAAATGCTCCTGCTACGTTCAATAGGATGATGGACAGAATTTTCCGTTCACACCAGCAGTTTGTTGGTACATTCTTTGATGACATGATAGTCTACTCAAAGAATGAAGAGGAGCATAGGCATCACTTGGCCATTGTGTTCAAAGAGCTACGTAGTCATAGGTTGCTCATCAATGCAAAGAAAAGTGAGTTTTTTCTGGAAGAGATTCACTTTCTGGGACACATTGTCTCAAAGGATGGTGTCAGAATGGATCCTGCAAAAGTTGAAGCGATCAAGTCATGGCCAGATTTGAAGACGGTGCATGATGTCCGAAGCTTTTTGGGACTATGCTCCTATTACAGAAGGTTTATCCGAAATTTCGCTGAGATTGCTTCACCATTACATGCTCTTCAAAAGAAGGCAGTCACCTTTAGATGGACACAAAAAGAGATTTCAGCTTTTAATCTCTTAAAAGAAAAGATGACTTCAGATCCAGTCATTGTGTTCCAGATCTTAGGAAGTCATTTGTGGTCCAGTGTGATGCCTGCGGTAGTAGCATTGGTGCAGTGCTAATGCAAGATGGCAGGGTAGTAGCCTATGAGAGCAGAATTTTGCAAGGGCCAGAGATGACCATGCACGTCTATGAGAAAGAGTTACTGGCTATGATTCATGCGCTCTTAAGTTGGAAACACTACCTGCTAGGTGCAGACTTTGTTGTCCAAACGGACCATCAGACCTTGCGATACTTCTTGACACAAACAAAGTTATCTGAGAAGCATATGCGATGGGAAAATATCTTGTCCATGTTCCATTTTCAGATTGTGCATGTGGAAGGCAAGAAGAACGTTGTGGTTGATGCCTTGTCAAGGAAGCCACAAATTTCAGCTGTGTCGATTCCTTATCATCATGCACTTGATGATATGAGAGAACAGTATGAAAATGATGAAGATTTTGCAAGGGTCTTTGAGCAGCTAATGCAAGGACAACGTCATGAACACTATCTTCTCAAAGATGGGTTCATGATGATGCATGGCAGATTGTGTGTCACAAAGCCATTGCGACGCAAAGTTATGGAAGAGAGTCACGTCCCACCGTATGCAGGGCATCGTGGTATCGATGCTACAGTTAAAGCGGTTGAGACATTCTTCTATTGGCCTACATTGAGAAGGGATGTGGATGTCTTTGTGCGAGAATGCCTAATATGCCAAAAGGTCATGTTTGACAGGCAAAAGGCACCAGGGTTATTGCAACCACTACCTATTCCAGATAAACCATGGGAAAGTATTGCTATGGATTTTATCTTTGATCTTCCGAGAACGCAGACAGGAAACGATGGTATTTGGACCATTATTTGCAGATTCAGCAAACAGGCTCATTTTATTCCTTTCAGGAAGAAGATAAAACCAGATCAGATGGCACGTTTGTTTATGAGCAATATTTTCAAGTATCATGGCATGCCACATCGATTGTTAGCGACCGTGATCCATGCATGACAAGTTTGTTCTGGAGAGGCTTGTTTGAGAATATGGGCACAACGCTCAAATTCTCTTCGTCATTTCATCCTCAAACAGATGGGCAGTCAGAAGAGGCAAATTCTACTGTCCTAGATCTGCTGAAGTGCTATGTGTCAGAGCATAAAGGAAAGTGGGAGCAGTATTTGCCATTGGTGGAGTATGCATACAATAATACAGTGCATTCATCAACTGGCAAGGCACCTTTTGAGATAGTTGAAGGTGGCAAGAAAGTTCCTCCCATACTGCATACAAAGGACAAGATATTTGAAGCAGATAAGTATGTTCAGGACATGGATGAAATGTACAAGAAGGTCAAAGTGGCCTTAGAAAGGACTCAGGCAAAGCAAAAGAAAGCAGCTGATCGTCACCGTCGTGAAGTGGTATATTCACTTGGTGATTGGGTGCTTTTACGTTTTGAAAACGCAAGGTTAAAGAAGATGAAGGGCAAGGAAAGACTGTTTCCAAAGCTCAGCATGCGTTACTATGGGCCTTTTCAAGTATGCGACATAATCAGTGATGTTGCATATAGGCTGAAATTGCCTGACAGTTGGAAGATTCACAATGCGTTTCATGTGAGTCTTCTCAGACCCTATGTGGGTGATGTGCCAGAAGATATGCCAGCTGAAGATCAGCCGAAAGTCGAGGAACTTGACGAGATCTTGGTCCCGGAACAGATTTTGGCACACAAAGAAAGGAAAGTGAAAGGCAAGGTTGCTAGGCGTTACTTAGTAAAGTTCATAAACTATCCACCAATGGATGCTAAGTGGATGGAAGAAGGTGAACTTGCAAAGTCACCAACTGTGTTATCACTTTACCTGGAAGCCTTCGATTTGCAACCTACCTTGACCCCTTGAGTTTCAAAGCTAAATGGATTGTCAGTGTGACAATGGCTTCTGAAACAAATGATGTACATGGTATTTAAGGTGAGCTCAAATCAAATACCTGTTACATGAATGTTAGAGCTGTACAGATTGTCAGTTTGGCAATTGCTCTTATGGAATGTCCAAAAGTTTGGTTAGTGCTATAGAAGTGAGTATTTCTTGTCAGTTTGTCAAGGATACAGTGATTGCTTCTATTGAAGAGTACATGTGTAACTGCATTCTTAAACTGTCGGTTTGGGTATGCTCGAAAGTGTTACGGGATCCAACGTGTACTATAAGACAGTGGCAAAATGTGCAGCTACCATTTTGTCATTGGAAAGTTAGTGACTCAAAGCAATGGCAGAGTGCGAAGCTACCACTATGTCATTGGGAGAGGGTTCACACGCAGGCAATACATGAGTCGACGAGGTGTTGAATACACTAGGGTTGACAATGAGCATGTATGTGTCGTATATGTGTCGACAAGTGTTGAATACATCAGTGTTGACAGTAAGCATGTACGACATAGATGCAAACGACGACGTTTGAGATTTCAAGAGGGAGGTATGTCACCAGCGTGTGACTACTATCTATCCTTTTCGTTGATTTCTTTCTTATTATCTATTTAATTTCACTTTTTGGAAACACCCCTCGGGAAATCTAACTGCCCTGCATTGCATAGCTAGTGTGGAACTGTCCAGAGGGAGTCCAGGCATGAGGGCAAGAGAGCACTAAGGTTGGACAAGGACTATGGTTAGCCAAGTGGGGTCATTGACTAGCCAAAGTGGAATCCTTTGCTACAGAGGCTACATTTCAGTTCTGGATGTGGCCGCAGTGTACAAAGAGGGTCGGATGACCTAGACAGATACAATGGCAGCATCTCCTAAAATTTAGGGAACTGCTATTTTGGGACCTGAAAATGTGTTGACGTCATTACCTCCGGAATGACAAAGGGAACATTTTCTTGCTCTGCCGTGAAGTCAACTGGGCAACCGGTTGGGAGATTTTTAGGCGGCAACCCAAAAACGGGAAAATGCTTGTAAATGTGCCAGGTGGCACATTCTGGTGCAGTTTCTAATGCAAGAGAGAGTTGGCGCTGAATTTTAAGCTGGGAGAGGCTCATTTGCAGCTTTTGTCACAGGTTAAGAGCTATGGAGTGCTTGCTTTCCCTCTTATGCACAGTGCGGTGCCAGGAGTGATGCCCTGCACGCTACGCACTGCCCTCTCTCTCCCCTTTGGCAGTATGTTATGCCCCTCTAGTGGGCTCTTCATTTGACCAATGTACAGTTGTGTGGGTTCATGCGCGATTGCCGAGGCAAGAGCCTCTTGTACAGGTACTGAATTAGCTAGCGGCTAATCCCCCCGCAGGTATAGGTGAATTCGGAGAGGTTTCACGCCAGAAATCTCGTCCGATTCAAAGGGCAAGTAGCCCTATAGGTGCGGGAGCTCGAGGACTTGCTACGGATGCGACCGGCACGCGAAACGGAGCCCGAAACAGCAAATTACAGCCTTCTGTGTATTTTTGCAGGTTTAGGGTTTTGGCCCTAAACGGACCCTAATACCCCCAGGAGGTTCGGGGACGCAAGGGGACCGCTGTACAGGTGATCTGGCGCATTTTCAGGGCTGAAAACAGAGAATTCAGCATGCTGCAGATTCTCGCCAGGTTTTGCAAAGTGCCCGTATGCGTCGGGAAAGTCGGCCAATGCGTGGGAATACTCACTGTGAAGGGTTCTAGTACAGTTATGCTGCCGAAATCGGGCTGGAATAGTGGAAATTCAGCCGAGTTTGTGCGGGGCAGCTTGTAGGGAACCACAGCGTTTATTCCTCTTTTGAACAATAAAGAAATACCGAAAGGGGCGCCTAAGTTAGGGGCCAATCTGGTGTCCGTCTACTCATACAGGTGCAATCTAGCAGCCTGTATCCCTCTCCCCTTTGTTGTGTCTTGAAAGTACAGGTAAAATAGACGACTAATAATGGGTGAAAGCTAAATCAAGGTTTAAAGTAAAGTCTACCGCCCTTTTTGGATTGAACAGGCCGGTTACACTCCGCTTCCCGAATATAGAAATAAGGAAAGAATTTCTAAAGAAGAGGCCGACTCTTAAGAAAACCGGGATTTTCTTGGGAGATGACCTTACATTGGCACAAGTGGCACACATGCAAGAGTTGATGCCAGAGATCAGGGCAGCAAGAGAAAAGGGGAAAATCGCCTTTTATAGAGGAGGGAAAGTAGTGGTTCTGGAAAAGCGCGCTTCATGACGGTGCGAGACCTATGGAGCGACGCTCCGCATAGCGGCATGGAATTGTAATGGATCATATAGGCTAGATGTAGGTGCCTTTGAAGACAGCTTTAGGGACAGAGACATAGTTTTCTATTCAGAGACACACCAGATACCGGGACAGCTTATGCCACATGTGAAGGGGTATTTATGGGAAACAGCTGGTCGACCAGACAAGAGATCTCTACGAGGTAGCCGGGGTTCAGGAGGCGTAGCAGTCTTATTTAAAGAGGAGCTGAAACCACTACTACAGATTATCAGGAAAGATGAACAAGCAAGGTATATGTGGGTGAGAATGAGAGCCGAGACAGGTAGATTTCTATATATCGCTATATGCTACTTCCCTCCAAGTACATCAGTCTACTCACCTAAAGGACAGTCCCCTTTCTCCATATTGAATAATGACATATGGGAGTTCTCTAGAGATGGAGACATCGTTCTCTTAGGGGACTTTAATGCCAGAACGGCCAACTCTCAAGCAGTATTCTATGATACTTCTAAGGAAATGCTCAGAGAAGTGGATTTATCACAGGAGGGGCTTACTAGAAACTCACAGGATAAAGAACACACTGAATATGGGAGACATCTCATGGAGATGGCAACTACACATGGTTTGGCCATACTTAATGGTCTAGAGAATTTCCCTTTATCTGGGGGATTCACATGCTTCCCGCACAGGCATGGGGCCAGCACAGTAGATTATGTCATGACTTCACCAAGCTTTATTTCTAGTATCGAGGACTTTAAGGTGGGACCCAGACCGGTTGGGATTGCAGTGGATCATGCTCTCTTGACCCTATCAATCTCCTTCCAATACAATGCCTCTCAAGTACAAAGGAAGAAGACGCACACAAGATATACTTTCACACCAGAGACTGATTCAGTCTATGTGGAACAGATCTATAGTAGGATGTGGGCAGCCGAGCCAGTATATACTGTAGAGGAGATTACTTCTCAGCTAACAGAGATACTACATGGAGCAGCACAAGAGGCATACCTACATACTCAGCCTGATCAGAAGAGAGGATCTGGGAACATGCCTCAAAACAGTTGGTACGACGAGGAATGCAGAGAGACGAGAACCCAGGTCCAGAAAGAGCTTACACTTGGGACCATCACACATAAGCAGTCTCGGATTGCTCTTCGGCGTATAGTACGTCGCAAGAAAAGCGCATTTTTAGCCAAACTGGAGAAGGATTTATATCAGCTCTTCTTGAGTCAGGACTCACATGAGGCCTGGCGTTTATTTCACGAGCACTCATCACCTCCGACAATTACTTCTCCTGAGATTTGGGGTCAATATGTAACATCATTATATATGGTATCTGGACAGGCTCCATTACCAGACCCACTAGAGCCATGCCCTGCTACTAGTACTTTCTTTACTACGGAAATGGTGGAAAAAGCCATTGATAAGATGAAGACAAGAAGAGCATATGATCATGAGGGTCTAGTAGCAGAACATCTGATCCATGCAAGGGATCTACTTTCAGAAGTCCTTGCTCGTCTGTTTAATCGGGTCATGTGTGAAGGATTACCTGAATCTTGGAAATTATCTACTATCGTACCTATTTTCAAGTCAGGGGATCCTATGATACCCGGGAACTACCGTACCATTATGGTGGGTCACACATTGACCCGACTGTACGCATCCATTCTGTAACAAAAATTGAGTAGATGGGCAGAGAATGAGGGCATAAGGGCAACAGGACAAGCTGGATTCAGGAGGGGTTATTCCACTCTAGATCATATTCTTACGCTCAGAGCCATTATTGAGGAAGGAAGAGCAAGCGGGAGAAGGATGTATTGGTGCTTTGTGGATTTTCGGAAAGCTTTTGATACAGTACCAAGGGCCAGATTGATGCGCAGAATGCAAGAGTTAGGGGTCCCCAAAGAGATTATCTGGGGGATCATGGCCTTATATGGGTCAGTAACTGGTTATGTATGTACTCCAGAAGGGGATTCCGACATTGTTCATTCCACCGTTGGAGTAAAGCAGGGATGCCCACTGTCCCCTACTTTATTTGGTATGTATATAGATGAGGTATCAGATTACATTGATAGAGAGGGTGACAGAGGTGCTCAACTTGCAGGGTCATGGATCCCTTTGTTGTTGTATGCAGATGATATTGTATTGATAGCAGAATCACCAGATGGAATGCAGAGGCAGTTAGATGCATTACATAAATTCGTGGAGGACAGCGGACTGTCGGTGAATTTGGGTAAAACCAAAGTTATGGTGTTTAACACCACACCGCAGTGGGTTAGGAGATCGGCACCTACATTTGCATATGGCTAGGATACAGTAGAGTACACAGATGCATACACATACCTCGGTGTGGTATTTGCCGGACCGAAGTTTACTCTTAAGAAAGCAGCGGAGGCTAGATTATCCAGAGCCTCTGCGGCCTTGGGAGGGTTGGAGAGGATGTGTTCACGAGTGCAATTTCAGGAACCACGAACAAAACTTTGGCTCTTTGATACTGTGGTGGCTTCGGCTATGCTTTATGGGGTCCACATTTGGGGACCATCTGTGGATCACGATAATTGGAAGCCAATGGAGAGACCTTTGGTATCTATGATTTCCCGAATGATTAGAGCCAAGGCCTCCGTACCACACGCGATTATCCGAGCGGAACTAGCTGCCCCTCCGATAGAAATTGAAGCTCTTACCAGATTAGTGTCCTTTATACATGGTTTGTGGGATACAAGTAATTGCCGATATACTAGATTGGCCCTCGAATCCTCTCGACAGTTAGCAATGAAAGGGGATACATCATGCTGGTATGCGCAACAGTCTTCGTGGTTTCAGAGACACGGGTTCAGTATGGAAAGATTACCCCCCTACCAATACTCTCATGAGGCTCCATCACTCGCAATTACACGAACGGAGATTAATAAAATCATCCGTCAGGATCTTATACAGTTGGATACTAAGAGGACATGGGTAGACCCTACACAAGAATTGAGCACGAAGATGGCTGACTACAAAGAAAACTTCCTACAGCTATTTGAAGATGGACTTGTGATTCGCCCGAGCTACATGGATACCCACCTGTCTCATGGTTTGAGATGTGCTATTGGTCAAATTCGTATATCCTCACACCAGCTGGAAATTGAATTTGGCAGATTTAGGGGAATCCCACCTGAGAGCAGAATTTGCAAGTTATGCGGAATGGAGCCGGAGACAGGATTACACTACATATGCCATTGCACCGTATACTATGAGATACGTGGGCGTTTCCATTGCCTATTTAAAGAAGGCTTTGGACCTCTAGATAGAGTCATGCAATACCAAGATCAAAGATGCTTAGGCTTGTACCTACTGGAAATACATCAGCACAGGGATAATCTAATGAGAAGACAAAGAGCACTACAGCCTCAGAGGCAAATCACAGATTTCTTCGGATCGAGAGAAGCAAGAGTGGAAGGAGAAGCAAGAGACCAGCAGCCAGCACAAAGGAGTACCCACATCCATACCAAAGGCACCCTCATTGACAGGGCGACTGAGCTTAGGAAATCGAGACGACCACGATCGAGATGCAGAAGCACACTTCACCGGAGGAGACTACAACAAAGAATTAGAAGCATTCTAGCCAGACACCCAGAATGCTCCTAAGAAGTTTATTTAATACTTTGCATTTATTTTTTTCACATTTATTTTCACACTTTCACACTTTTCACACTTAGTACTTTAGGACTAAGGTACCCAGACTTTGTAACAGATTCACCACTTTTGTATCAGTTTGGTCTCATAGGTCATTCTGGCCTTTTTTGAAGACGTTAATATAACATTTCATTTCATTTCTCTCTCTCTAGAGCCATGCCCTGCTACTAGTACTTTCTTTACTACGGAAATGGTGAAAAAAGCCATTGATAAGATGAAGACAAGAAGAGTATATGATCATGATGGTTTAGTAGCAGAACATCTGATCCATGCCAGGGATCTACTTTCAGAAGTCCTTGCTCGTCTGTTTAATTGGGTCATGTGTGAAGGATTACCCGAATCTTGGAAATTATCTACTATCGTACCTATTTTCAAATCAGAAGATCCTATGATACCCGGGAACTACCGTACCATTATGGTAGGTCACACATTGACCCGACTGTATGCATCCATTCTTGAACAAAAATTGAGTAGATGGGCAGAGAATGAGGGCATAAGGGCAACGGGACAAGCTGGATTCAGGAGGGGTTATTCCACTTTAGATCATATTCTTACGCTCAGAGCCATTATTGAGGAAGGAAGAGCAAGCGGGAGAAGGATGTATTGTTGCTTTGTGGATTTTCGGAAAGCTTTTGATACAGTACCCATAGTTACAGGGGACGGAGGGGACAGACCCTAGGGACGGGGGACGCCCGATTCCGGGATGGGGACAAGCGGGGACGGGTGGGGACGGATGGCAAAAGGGCTGCAAGGCCGGAACGCAGGCAAAACGTCCCCGGGACGGCAGGGGACGGGAGGGGACGGCAGGAGACTTTTTTAAAAATTTGAAAAATTGATCATTTCTAGTGGCTAGTTCCTCTCCAATAGCCATATGTTTGAACTTTGAAGCACCCCAATGGCTATAAAAGCCACCCTTTGGTCCTCATTTCTCGATGTTTTATAAGCACATTTGCGTCTATATCACTCATGTTATTTGGTCTAATTAGTGTAAATTTGTGGTCAAAGTGATGCTCTATGTGTGTTGCATGTGTGTAGGTCAAAAAAAGCCAAAAAAAATCTTCTTCTTTTTTTTGCCGTTCCGACCCCCGTCCCCGTTTCTTGACTTTTTCCGTCCCGTCCCTGTCCCCGTTCCCGACCCCGACCCCGACCGGCCGTCCCATGTAACTATGACAGCACCAAGGGCCAGATTGATGCGCAGGATGCAAGAGTTAGGGTTCCCAAAGAGATTATTTGGGGGATCATGGCCTTATACGGGTCAATAACTGGTTATGTACGTACTCCAGAAGGGGATTCCGATATTGTTCATTCCACCGTTGGAGTAAAGCAGGGATGCCCACTGTCCCCTACTTTATTTGGTATGTACATAGATGAGGTATCAGATTACATTGATAGAGAGGATGACAGAGGTGCTCAACTTGCAGGGTCATGGATCCCTTTGTTGTTGTATGCAGATGATATTGTATTGATAGCAGAATCACCAAATGGAACGCAGAGGCAGCCAGATGCATTACATAAATTCGCGGAGGACAGTGGACTGTCGGTAAACTTGGGTAAAACCAAAGTTATGGTGTTTAACACCACACCGCAGTGGGTTAGGAGATCGGCACCTACATTTGCATATGGCCAGGATACGGTAGAGTACACAGATGCATACACATACCTTGGTGTGGTATTTGTAGGACCGAAGTTTACTCTTAAGAAAACAGCGGATGCTAGATTGTCCAGAGCCTCTGCGGCCTTGGGAGGGTTGGAGAGGATGTGTTCACAAGTGCAGTTTCAGGAACCACGAACAAAACTTTGGCTCTTTGATACTGTGGTTGTCACCAGCATGTGACTACTATCTATCCTTTTTGTTGATTTCTTTCTTATTATTTATTTATTTTGACTTTTTGGAAACACCCCTCGGGAAATCTAACTGCCCTGCATTGCATAGCTAGTGTGGAACTGTTCAGAGGGAGTCCAGGCCTGAGGGCAAGAGAGCACTAAGATTGGACAAGGACTACGGTTAGCGAAAGTGGGGTCATTGACTAGACAAAGTGGAATCCTTTGTTACAGAGGCTACATTTTAGTTCTTGGTGTGGCTGCAGTGTACAAAGAGGGTCAGATGACCTAGAAAGATACAATGGCAGCATCTCCTAAAATTTAGGGAACTACTATTTTGGGACCGGAAAATGTGTTCGCGTCATTACCTCCGGAATGACAAGGGGAACATTTTATTACTCTGCCGTGAAGTCAACTGGGCAACCGGTCGGGAGATTTTTAGGTGGCAACCCCGAAACGGGAAATAGCCTGTAAATGTGCCAAGTGGCACATTTCTGTGCACTTTCCTCATGCAGGAAGAAGTGGCGCTGATTTTAGGAGGAGGGAGGCTCATTTTCAGTCTGTCACAGGTTGAGAGCTATGGAGTGCTTCCTTTCCCTCTTATGTACAGTGCGGTGCCAGGAGTGATGCCCTGCACGCTACGCACTGCCCTCTCTCTCCCCTTTGGCAGTATGTTATGCCCCTCTAGTGGGCTCTTCATTTGACCAATGTACAGTTGTGTGGGTTCATGCGCGATTGCCGAGGCAAGAGCCTCTTGTACAGGTACTGAATTAGCTAGCGGCTAATCCCCCGCAGGTATAGGTGAATTCGGAGAGGTTTCACGCCAGAAATCTCGTCCGATTCAAAGGGCAAGTAGCCCTACACGTGCGTGAGCTCGAGGACTTGCTACGGATGCGACCGGCACGCGAAATGGAGCCTGAAACAGCAAATTACAGCCTGCTGTGTATTTTTGCAGGTTAAGGGTTTTGGCCCTAAACGGACCCTAATACCCCTAGGAGGTTCGGGGACGCAAGGGGACCGCTGTACAGGTGATCTGGCGCATTTTCAGGGCTGAAAACAGAGAATTCAGCGTGCTGCAGATTCTCGCCAGGTTTTGCAAAGTGCCCGTATGCGTCGGGAAAGTCGGCCAATGCGTGGGAATACTGACTGTGAAGGGTTCTAGTACAGTTATGCTGCCGAAATCGGGCTGGAACAGTGGAAATTCAGCTGCGTTTGTGCGGGGCAGCTTGTACGGAACCACAACGCTTATTCCCTCTTTTGAACAATAAAGAAATACCGAAAGGGGAGCCTAAGTTAGGGGCCAATCTGGTGCCCTCTCTCTCCCCTATGGCAGTATGTTATGCCCCTCTAGTGGGCTTTTCAATTGACCAATGTACAGTTGTGTGGGTTCATGCGCGATTGCCGAGGCAAGAGCCTCTTGCACAGGTACTGGATTAGCTAGCGGCTAATCCCCCGCAGGTACAGGTGATTTGGAGAGGTTTCACGTGCGAAATCTTGTCCGATTCAAAAGGCAAGTAGCCCTACAGGTGCGAGAGCTCGAGGACTTGCTACGGATGCGATCGACACGCAAAACAGAGCGCGAAACAGAAAATTACAACCTGCTGTGTATTTTTGTAGGTTTAGGGTATTGGCTCTAAACGGACTCTAATACCCCCAGGAGGTTCGGGGACGCGAGGGGACCGTTGTACAGGAGATTTGGCGCATTTTCAAGGTAGAAAACAGAGAATTCAGCGTGCTGCAGATTCTCGCCAGGTTTTGCAAAGTGTCCGTATGCGTCGGGAAAGTCATCCAATGCGTGGGAATACTGACTGTGAAGGGTCCAAGTACAGTTATGCTGCCGAAATCGGGCCAGAACAGTTGAAATTCAGCCAAGGTTGTGCGGGACAGCTTGTAGGGAACCACAGCGTTTATTCCCTCTTTTAAAGAATAAAGAAATACCGAAAGGGGCGCCTATTTAGGGGCCAATCTGGTGTCGGTCTTCTCATACAGGTGCAATCTAGCAACCTGTATCCCTTTCCCCTTTGTTGTGTCTTGAAAGTACACGTAAAGTGGGCGACAAATTAAATGGGTGAAAGCAAATAAGGTTCAAGTCTAAGGTCTATCGCCCTTTTTGGATTAAACAGGCCGGTTTTATGGTTCCATCGCCGGGATTAAATCACTTTTTCCTATAGAAGTGAGCCTTGGTCAGTTTGGGCTTGAAGACACAGGGGATCATAGACCAGACACAGGGAATTGCAGTTATGGCTGACAGACCAGATGATGTGACTGAAGAGGTTTCCTCCTCCCAGGGTCAACAGACACATGAAGTGGGTGAGTCTTCAAGACCACCACAGACGGATGATGATATATTCAGGACCCAGTTGTCTCCTGCTGCAGCTATGTTCACACAGGTAATGCAGAACCCGAGGTTTTTAGCCTTTCTGCAACCTCCTCTTCCGCTCAGCAAGTTGGGTCACTGGTCATATTCAAAAGCCTGTTAAGGCTCAAGCACAGGTGATTCATACCGCAGAATCAATGGAAACACCTGTACACTTGGCGGAGACCATGCAGTCTCCAAAACCTGTGCCTACGGTGCAAGAAAAGGTGGCTGAAATGCTAGTCTTTCAAGTTGTACCAGTTCAGCCAGCCACCTCTCAGCAGCCTATAGTTGGTTCTAATGGGCAGGGAAGCAACCTACAGGCTATGCAACAAGTCTTCCCACCACCTTCAGTACACCCTCGCTATTTTGGAGGTGGATCAGTATTCCAGAGCATGGCTGGTCATGCACCTGGAAATCAGTTTTACACGCTAGGAACAGTGTTCGGAGGTGCTCAAATGATGATGCCTAACCCCATGTATGGTGTCATGGGCATGCAACCAGGGTTTCAAAGAACTCAGGGCCAATTTGGGATGCCATAGGCAAATTTTGGTATGACTGGAATTACAAATCAACAGCCAAATATGGCATTTCCAGGTAAACTTAATAGCGGTCAAGGAACACAGATGAACCCTAACAGTGTTCCCATGTTTCGGTCACTTCCATATGACAACTTAACGCCGCTGGAGAGGCCAACTCCGTACAAAGAAGGTAGCAAAGGTGTGACATTCACGACCTTTACAGGGTTTGATGACAAGAAGAAGGCTCTCTCATTCCTCCAGCAATTTGACAAGGCCTATGCAGGGGGAAACTTTACAGAGGCTTCAAAGGTCCGCAAGGCATCCACTTTCTTGACAGGGAATGCGGGACAATGGTGGACAACTTTATTGCTTCAAGGGCAAGCTCCGTCCACATGGATTTACTTCAAGTAGATTTTTGCAGCAGCATGGTTATCTGATGACTTTGAAGCAGATGTCATGACAGAATGGCACCAGCTTAATGCTGCTACTTGCAAGAATCTGGATGACTACAATCGGAAGTTTTGGAAAGCTCTACTTCCAGTAACTTCCTATAGGGTTGTGACATTGACAAAACAGATTGAAAAGTATTGTTGTGGCCTACCCAAAGGATTGAGAAAGTACTGCACGAAGACCAAAGTCACTACTTTGATGCAGCTCATCGAGGTAGCAAACACTGGCAATGGTTTGCTCAAAGGAGAAGATTGTGAATTTAATACTAGCGTCAAGGAAGGATCAGCCAAGAAAAATTCAGCGAAGAAGTACGTTCTCAATGAGGTTCCTAGAGCGACTTAGGAGCCAGCCAACGCAGGGAAAGGCAAAGCTACGGCTGAATCAGAAAAGGGACCAACAAAGAAATGGAAAAGACGTTTTCCTCGCAAGTCGGAAGAGCAAAAGAAGGTCCTGAGGTAAGAGAACAAATGCTTTATCTGTGAGCAGCCTGGCCACATTGCTCAGAATTGTCCTCAAAAGAAAAGGCCAGCTGATGCTGAAGACAAGGAGGACAGGAAAGGAAAGAGGCCCAAGGCTGGTCTAGCGCCAGATATGATGGGCGACAAGCCAAATTCAGATGCAAGTGAGCTTTGCAGAGCATGGGGAAAGGTCAGGGATCAAACAATGCTTATCTTCTTTGATCCAAGTGCCAAAGCCAACTTCATTTCCCATGAATTGGCTTCAAAGTTGGGAATCAGACCTGAAGAGATGGGGTATACAGCAGAGGCAGGTTTGGCATGTCCTGGCCATATAGAGGCTGTGACACCTATCATCGGAAAGTTGCGCCTATATATCCAGTCCTATGTAGATGCTGAAGAATTTTACATCATGCCACTGGACGGATGTGATGTGTTGCTAGGTATTCCTTGGTTGTTTCATGTACAGGGAATCCTGGATGCCTACAACAAAAAGATCATTGTACAGAGCAGGGGAAAGACTCACATTCTGGATGTAAAGCTTAAAGGGGAGACTATTCCCACTGTATCAGCTTCTGCTATTACTTCTGTAATGAAAAAGCATCTTTCTGCGTACTTGGTTTTTGAACGTGAAGTGTTAGATTGTGATGAATCAAATTTATTTGTGTTAGATAAAGAAAGGTCAATGTTTTAACAACAGTATAGTGACTGTTTTCCCGATTCATTACCTTCTCAATTACCGCCAGAGAGACTCGAGGACCATGCGATAGATTTGGTGCCAGGCAGTATCCCACCAAATAAGCCTCCGTACAAGATTAGTGCGGCTCAGCAGAAAGAGATAATGAGCCAAGTACAGGAGCTGTTGGAAAAGGGGATGATTCAGCCCAGTTCATCTCCATTCTGTTCTCCAGTGTTGTTGGTGCAGAAAAAGGATGGCTCATGGCGTATATGCATCGACTACCGTGCACTGAACAAGAATACCATGAAGAATAGGTTCCCTATACCTAGAATTGATGATATTTTGGACAAATTAGAAGGAGTAGCTATGTTTAGCAGGATAGATCTAAAGAGTGGGTACCGTCAAATCCGCATTAGATCAGAGGATGTGCACAAGACTGCTTTTAGAACAACGTTTGGCCTTTACGAATTTTTAGTGATGCCCTTTGGTCTCACAAATGATCCTGCTACATTCAATAGGATGATGGACATGATTTTCCGTCCACACCAGCAGTTTGTTGGTACATTCTTTGATGACATGATAGTCTACTCAAAGAATGAAGAGGAGCATAGGCATCACTTGGCCATTGTGTTCAAAGAGCTACGCAGCCATAGGTTGCTCATCAATGCAAAGAAAAGTGAATTTTTTCTGGAAGAGATTCACTTTCTGGGACACATTGTCTCAAAGGATGGTGTCAGAATGGATCCTGCAAAAGTTGAAGCGATCAAGTCATGGCCAGATTTGAAGACGGTGCACGATGTACGAAGCTTTTTGGGACTATGCTCCTATTACTGAAGGTTTATCCGAAATTTTGTTGAGATTGCTTCACCTTTACATGCTCTTCAAAAGAAGGCAGTCACCTTTAGATGGACCCAAAAAGAGATTTCAGCTTTTAATCTCTTAAAGGAAAAGATGACTTCAGATCCAGTCATTGTGATGCCAGACCCTAGGAAGTCATTTGTGGTCCAGTGTGACGCCTATGGTAGTAGCATTGGTGCAGTGCTAATGCAAGATGGCAGGGTAGTAGCCTATGAGAGTAGAATCTTGCAAGGGCCAGAAAAAACTATGCAAGTCTATGAAAAAGAGCTGCAGACCATCATTCATGCACTCTTAAGTTGGAAACACTACCTGCTAGGTGCAGATTTCGTTGTCCAAACGGATCATTAGACCTTGTGATACTTCTTGACACAGGCAAAGTTATCAGAGAAGCATATGCGATGGGCAAATATCTTGTCCATGTTCCATTTTCAGATTGTGCATGTGGAAGGCGAGAAGAACGTTGTGGCTGATGCCTTGTCAAGGAAGCCGCAAATTTCAGATGTGTCAATTCCTTATAATCATGAGCTTGATGATATGAGGGAACAGTATGCAAATGATGAAGATTTTGCAAGGGTCTTCGAGCAGCTAATGGATGGACAACGTCATGAACACTATCTCCTCAAAGATGGCTTCATGATGATGCATGGCAGATTGTGTGTCACAAAGCCATTGCGACGCAAAGTTATGGAAGAGAGTCATGTCCCACCGTATGCAGGGAATCGTGGTATCGATGCTACAGTTAAAGCGGTTGAGACATTCTTCTACTGGCCTACATTGAGAAGAGATGTGGATGCCTTTGTGTGAGAATGCCTAATATGCGAGAAGGTCAAGTTTGACAGACAAAAGGCACCAGGGTTATTGCAATCACTACCTATTCCAGATAAACCATGGGAAAGTATTGCTATGGATTTTATCTTTGATCTTCCGAGAATGCAGACAGGAAACGATGGTATTTGGACCATCATTTGCAGATTCAGCAAGCAGTCTCATTTTATTCCTGTCAAGAAGAAGATAAGCCAGACCAGATGGCACGCTTGTTTATGAGCAATATTTTTAAGTATCATGGCATGCCACAGTCGATTGTTAGCGACCGTGATCCACGCATGACAAGTTTGTTCTGGAGAGGCTTGTTTGAGAATATGGGCACAACGCTCAAATTCTCTTCGTCATTTCATCCTCAAACAGATGGGCAATCAGAAGAGGAAAATTCTACTGTCCTAGATCTGCTGAAGTGCTATGTGCTAGAGCATAAAGGAAAGTGGGAGCAGTATTTGTCATTGGTGGAGTATGCATACAATAATACAGTGCATTCATCAACTGGCAAGGCACCTTTTGAGATAGTTGAAGGTGGCAAGAAAGTTCCTCCCATACTGCATACAAAGGACAAGATATTTGAAGCAGACAAGTATCTTCAGGACATGGATGAAATGTACAAGAAGGTCAAAGTGGCCTTGGAAAAGAGTCAGGAAAAGCAAAAGAAAGCAGCTGATCGTCACCGTCGTGAAGTGGTATTTTCACTTGGTGATTGGGTGCTTCTACGCTTTGAAAGGCAAGGTTAAAGAAGATGAAGGGCAAGGAAAGACTATTTCCAAAGCTCAGCATGCGTTACTATGGGCTTTTTCAAGTATGCGACATTAGTGATGTTGCATATAGGCTGAAATTTCCTGAGAGTTGGAAGATTCACAATGCGTTTCATGTGAGTCTTCTTAGACCCTATGTGGGTGATGTGCCAGAAGATATGCCAGCTGAAGATCAGCCGGAAGTCGAGGAACTTGACGAGATCTTGGTCCCAGAACAGATTTTGGCACATAAAGAAAGAAAAGTGAAAGGCAAGGTTGCTAGGCGTTACTTGGTGAAGTTCAGAAACTATCCACCAATGGATGCTAAGTGGATGGAAGAAGGTGAACTTGCAAAGTCACCAACTGCGTTATCACTTTACCTTGAAGCCTTCGACTTGCAACCTACCTTGACCCCTTGAGTTTCAAAGCTACATGGATTGTCAGTGTGACAATGGCTTCTGAAAGAAATGATGTACATGTTATTTAAAGTGAGATCAAATGAAGTACATGATGCATGAACGTTAGAGCTGTACAGATTGTCAGTTTGGCAATTGCTCTTATGGAATGTCCAAAAGTTTGGTTAGTGCTATAGAAGTGAGTATTTCTTGTCAGTTTGTCAAGGATACAGTAATTACTTCTATTAAAGAGTACATGTGTAACTGCATTCTTAAACTGTCGGTTTGGGTATGCTCGAAAGTGTTAATGGATCCAACGTGTACTAAAAAGACAGTGGCAAAATGTGAAGCTACCATTTTGTCATTGGAAAGTTAATGACTCAAAGCAATGGCAGAGTGCGAAGCTACCACTATGTCATTGGGATAGGGTTCACACGTAGGCAATACATGTGTCAACGAGGTGCTGAATACACCAGGGCTGACAATGAGCATGTATGTGTCGTACATGTGTCGACAGGTGTGCGCACACCCGAGTGTTGACTATGAGCATGTACGACATAGATGCAAACGAGGACGTTTGAGATTTCAAGAGGGGGGTATGTCACCAGCATGTGACTACTATCTATCCTTTTTGTTGATTTCTTTCTTATTATTTATTTATTTTCACTTTTTGGAAACACCCCTCGGGAAATCTAACTGCCCTGCATTGCATAGCTAGTGTGGAACTGTTCAGAGGGAGTCCAGGCCTGAGGGCAAAAGAGCACTAAGGTTGGACAAGGACTATGGTTAACCAAAGGGGGGTCATTGACTAGCCAAAGTGGAATCCTTTACTATAGAGGCTACATTTCAGTTCTTGGTGTGGCTGCATTGTACAAAGAGGGTCAGATGACCTAGAAAGATACAATGGCAGCATCTCCTAAAATTTAGGGAACTGCTATTTTGGGACCTGAAAATGTGTTCGCGTCGTTACCTCCGGAATGACAAGGGGAACATTTTATTGCTCTGCCGTGAAGTCAACTGGGCAACCGGTCGGGAGATTTTTAGGCGGCAACCCCGAAACGGAAAATAGCCTGTAAATGTGCCAAGTGGCACATTTCTGTGCACTTTCCTCATGCAGAAAGAAGTGGCGCTGATTTTAGGAGAAGGGAGGCTCATTTTCAGTCTGTCACACGTTGAGAGCTATGGAGTGCTTCCTTTCCCTCTTATGTACAGTGCGGTGCCAGGAGTGATGCCCTGCACGCTACACACTGCCCTCTCTCTCCCCTATGGTAGTATGTTATGCCCCTCTAGTGGGCTTTTCAATTGACCAATGTACAGTTGTGTGGGTTCATGCGCGATTGCCGAGGCAAGAGCCTCTTGCACAGGTACTGGATTAGCTAGCGGCTAATCCCCCGCAAGTACAGGTGATTCGGAGAGGTTTCACGTGCGAAATCTTGTCCGATTCAAAGGGCAAGTAGCCCTACACGTGCGGGAGCTCGAGGGCTTGCTACAGATGCGACCGGCACGCAAAACGGAGCCCGAAACAGTGAATTACAGCCTGCTGTGTATTTTTGCAGGTTTAGGGTTTTGGCTCTAAACGGACCCTAATACCCCGAGGACGTTCGGGACGCGCGGGGACTGCTGTACAGGTGATCTGGCGCATTTTCGGGGCAGAAAACAGAGAATTCAACGTGCTGCAGATTCTCATCAGGTTTTGCAAAGTGTTCGTATGCGTCGGAAAGTCATCCAATGCGTGGGAATACTGACTGTGAAGGGTCCTAGTACAGTTATGCTGCCGCAATCGGGCCAGAATAGTTGAAATTCAGCCAAGGTTGTGCGGGACAGCTTGTAGAGAACCAGAGCGTTTATTCCCTCTTTTAAAGAATAAAGAAATACCGAAAGGGGTGCCTATTTAGGGGCCAATCTGGTGTCGGTCTTCTCATACAGGTGCAATCTAGCAACCTGTATCCCTTTCCCCTTTGTTGTGTCTTGAAAGTACAAGTAAAGTGGGCGACAAATTAAATGGGTTTAGCAAATAAGGTTTAAGTCTAAGGTCTACCGCCCTTTTTGGATTAAACAGGCCGGTTTCAGTGGTGGCTTCAGCTATGCTTTATGGGGTCCAGATTTGGGGACCATCTGTGGATCAGGATAATTGGAAGTCAATGGAGAGACCTTTGGTATCTATGATTTACCGAATGATTAGAGCCAAGGCCTCCGTACCACACGCGATTACCCGAGCGGAACTAGCTGCCCCTCTGATAGAAATTGAAGCTCTTACCAGATCAGTGTCCTTTTTACATGGTTTGTGGGATACAAATAATTGCCGATAGACTAGATTGGCCCTCGAATCCTCTCGACAATTAGCAATGATAGGGGATACATCATGCTGGAATGCGCAACTGTCCTCGTGGTTTCAGAGACACGAGTTCAATATGGAAAGATTACCCCCCTTCCAATACTCTCTTGAGGCTCCATCACTGGCAATTACACGAACGGAGATTAATAAAATCATCTGTCAGGATCTTATACAGTTGGATACTAAGAGGAAATGGGTAGACCCTACACAAGAATTGGGCACGAAGATGGCCGACTACAAAGAAAACTTCCTACAGCTATCTGAAGATGGATTTGTGATTCGCCCCAGCTACATGGATACCCACCTATCTCATGGTTTGAGATGTGCTATTGGTCAGATTCGTACATCCTCACACCAGCTGAAAATTGAATTTGGCAGATTTAGGGGAATCCCACCTGAGAGCAGAATTTGCAAGTTATGCGGAATGGAGCCGGAGACAGAATTACACTACATATGCCACTGCACCGTATACTATGAGATACGTGAGCGTTTCCATTGCCTATTTAAAGAAGGCTTTGGACCTCTAGAAAGAGTCATGCAATACCAAGATCAAAGATGCTTAGGCTTGTACCTACTGGAACTACATCGGCACAGGGATAATCTAATGAGAAGACAAAGAGCACTACAGCCTCAAAGGCAGATCACAGATTTCTTCGGATCGAGAGAAGCAGGCGTGGAAGGAGAAGCAACAGGCCAGCAGCCAGCACAAAGGAGTACCCACATTCATACCAAAGGCACCCTCATTGACAGGGCGATTGAGCTTAGGAAATCGAGACGACCACGACCGAGATGCAGAAGCACACTTCACCGGAGGAGACTACAACAAAGGATTAGAAGCATTCTAGCCAGACACCCAGAATGCTCCTAAGAAGTTTATTTAATACTTTGTATTTATTTTTTAACATTCATTTTCACACTTTTCTCACTTAGTACTTTAGTACTAAGGTACCCAGACATTGTAACAGATTCACCACTTTTGTATCAGTTTGGTCATTCTGGCGTTTTGAAGACGTTAATATAACATTTCATTTCATTTCATCTCTCTCTCTCTCTCTCTCTCTCTCTCTCTCTCTCTCTCTCTCTCTCTCTCTCTCATTGGTGTTAAGCAAGGATGCCCACTCTCCCCGACACTCTTTGGGCTCTACATCGACGAGATCTCCGACTACATACTGCGAGCAGGGGGAGAGGGGAGCGACTTGGCAGGTACTCCGATCCACATCATGTTATATGCTGATGATATTATGTTGATTTCAGAGTCACCCGAGGGCTTGCAACGCCATCTTGAGGCCTTGGACGAATTCAGCACACACAGGGGGTTGACTGTGAACCTTGGCAAAACCAAGGTTATGATCTTTCACACATCCAGTGCAGTGAGGAGCGTCGCCACCTTCACAGCAGCAGGAGGACAGGTTGATGTAGTCACCTCCTATGTCTACCTTGGCATCACATTCACCAGCCTACCAGGACCCTTCACTATGAGGCAGGCTGCTGTTGACAGGCTCACCCGAGGATATGCAGCTCTGGCCATGCTAGAGCGGAGATGCCACCAGGCACACTTTCAGGAGCCCCGCACGAAGGGGTGGCTTTTCGACACCTTAGTCACCCCGGCCTTGATGTACTCGGCGGCGGTATGGGCACCAAGATTGACAGCTGACCAGTGGACACAGCTTGAGAGACCACAGGTATGTATGATCTCACGCTTGCTCCGCAGCAAGAAGACAGTGCCACATGACATTATTAGAGCCGAGCTCACCACACCACCTATGGTTGTAGAGGCACTATTCCAGACAATTTGCTTCATCCGGAGGATGAGAGAGCTACCTCCTGACAGACTTACCCGTAGAGCATTTGAGGCAGCTATACAGCTATCAGAGAATGGGCATGAGAGAGCATGGTACTCACAGGTCAGAGCATGGTTTGAGGGACACGGTCTTGACATGGAGAGCCTACCACCATTCCAGTACGACCCCCATTCACCATATGTTCACCTCTCTCGCAGTGAGAGGAACTTGGTATTGAGACAGGATCTGTGGCAGCTATACACTAGGAGAGTCTGGGAGGCACCTGGCTTGGGGACGAGGATGTCAGATTACAGAGACCAGTTTCTCACCATATTGTCTGGGGGGTTCATACAGAGACCACGCTACATGGACACATATATGCCACATAGCTCACGGGTGGCGATTGGTCAGCTGAGAGTGGCTTCACACAGGTTAGAGATTGAGATCGGGAGACATACTGGTGTTCCCAGGGAGGAGCGAATCTGCAGAGCTTGCACAGAGGAGGTGGAGAGTGAGGAGCACTTTGTATGTAGATGCAGAGCATACACTGAGATCAGAGGCAGGTATGAGGCCTTATTCAGAGGACAGCCCACTCTCCGAGAGATCATGGAATCTCGAGATCAGAGACAGCTCGGACGTTTCTTACTAGAGATACAAAGCCGTCGGGACACACTACTACAGCCACACACAGCTACACAGACAGAGGGGAGACAGTCGCAGCTCACAGACTTCTTTCAGAGGATTTCCGCCCCTCCCTCACCAGACACTCAGAGGGGAGTGACACTCCCACAGGCGGAGGTGAACCGAGCTAGACGACGACCACGAGTCACAGGCTACAGGGGCGCGAGCTCCCACCACCGACAGATCGAGGAGATCCGAGCCCGGGAGCGCCGTGCCACTGAGGAGCGAGTGGCTCAGATGAGGGCCGACCCGACAGCCTTCATCCGGGTAGCCTTGGCACCAGACCCACCCATGTACCACATCTTACATCCCCCCATTAGTACAAGATGGAGCTAGATAGCTTGATGCACTCTCATGATTGTACTACCTTGAGCATATAGACATGCATACACCCCTAGAGATAGAACTCCATCCCTCCTCACATACTCCACTACCTACATTCAGTTCAGTTTTGTATCAGTTTTGTTTCATTTGTCTTTCCGATAGACGGATGACATAGGCCGATTTCGGCCTGACATAGACGTTAAAAATCTTTCTTTCTTTCTTTCTTTCTCTCTCTCTCTCTAGAGTGCAGATGAGGATGGATTCTAGCTCTTTTGTACCCAAACATGGTATCAGGTTTACTATTTTGTAACAAATTGGTTTCATAGGTCATTTTGGCCTTTTGAAGACGTTAATATAACATTTCATTTCATTACTCTCTTGCGGGCACCCATTTTATCAATGGTCATACATACCCCACACAGTTCGAACTAGTAGCACTTCTAGATTCATTTTAGTATCTCTTCTTTTTTGTACCCAAACATGGTATCAGATTCACTAGTTTGTAACAGGCTGGCTCAAAGGTCATTTTGGCCTCTTGAAGACATTAATATATCAATTCATTTCATTTCATCTCGCTCTACTATTTGTATCACTGAGACTGTATCCTAGTTACCCATCACCTTTCCTGGACAATTGTATCACATCTCATGTGGCTGTAACTTTTGGTCTCATAGGTCATTTTGGCCGTTTGCAGACATAAGACAACATTTCATTTCATTTCATTTCTCTCACACAAAACGTGCACGCACACACACCCCTCAAGACATTCTCATGCAAGATAGAAATTACCTCTCTAACCAGATTTTTTCCATTTGAGATTGGTTGTTGGCCTGTGATCAGCTCTAAGAGAACCACTCCAAAGCTGTAAACGTCACTCTTATCACTGAGCTTATGGGTGAGAAAATACTCTGGATCAAGATAACCCTAGATACAAAAGCAAAACGCATAAGGAATCGATATTCACCTCATCAAATAGATAAATCTCTGTTTACACAAGTTGACTAATTTTGCACATGAAGATGAAGGATGGCAGAAATTTCTAAGCAGCCTACTGGTAGCAACAAATAACATGCAACCACTGGTTAGAATCCAATCAAAAGAAAACACCCTACTTATAAGTAAAATAAAGATCATGCAAATGGAGTTGTAAGCCAAGGACCAATGTGGTCATAAGGTACGATACTATTCCAGCACTTCAACTGATGCCTGAACTCTCAAGGTAAGATGAGCAAATGGAGTTGTAAGCCAAGGACCAATGTGGTCATAAGGTACGATACTATTCCAGCACTTCAACTGATGCCTGAACTCTCAAGGTAAGATGAGCAAAAGCACTCTAAAGCAATGTGCGTTGTGTCAAGGCATTTTGGTTACAAGTAAAGGGGCATGTGGGTCTCGGTGTGAATTGAGATGGTTTCATGATTACATATGTACCTACAAATGCAAGATCATACTTTATGTTTTTGGCTGATGTTCTGGCTTTTCTGCCTGATATGGATTTGTCGGTTATTGGAGGGAGCTGTTATAATGTTGAGTCTGTGGGACAAAGTAAGACTTGAGGTTTTGTTACATGTAACCTCTTTCATTAGTTGACCAGATGCGTTTGACTGAATTTGTTTTCTGTGGTTTTAATAGAGCACTTCTATTCTCAAGAGTACCCTGCACCCTAATAGGGTTTCTACTGACAAGGTAATTGTCGCTTAAAGCACCTGACTGGCATTATGGTGATAAATCAAGGATGGGCAACCATGCAACATTGTGAACATCATGTGTAGAACTCTTCTTTCAAACCATGCTTCCATCATGCCATTGGCATTGTGGAGAGGATGCTGCATCCCGATTCTCTTCTCTTTATTGTGGGGGGTGCAAAGAAGACCATTCTGTTACCTTTAAAATCTGCCCAGTGGGCTACATCACCCCTACCATGCGGTAAAATGTACAAAGAAGAGTGAAACCCTCCCATAAAAGGAGTACCAAAGAATATACAATGGCAACATGACAGAATGGGAAAGGGAAGGGGGGGCGGTGGGGGAAATAGTGTTGGTGACGATCATGCCCCACAGTGATTCGAGCTAAGGTCTGTCTCCTAAGTCCATGTCGCCCAGCCTGAAGCCTACAACGATGCTGTCTTGCACTGTCTCATAGCCAATTGCTGGCTCTGAGCTAGCTGACCACACTGCTGCCACTCAAGTGAAGACCCTGTCTAAACAGAGGCCATCACATGAATAATCCTAGGTAAGACCTACTGTGATTGTGCAGGCAATCCCATAAGCAATGTCTCAGAGAGTCCAAGGGGACTCTCACAACCGTCCACTATAGGCTAGCCAGACCCTCACAACTGCCCCTCTATTTGCAGCCAGCCGCTTAAGATAGTAATCATGCGAGCCTACCAGCCAAAAGCACCTGGTTGGTCACCATGATCCCCCTTGCCAAAGAAAGGCGTGCCAAGCTTTGGTGAAGAAGCTTCCTCCAGATTCTTGAGAGAAGTGGCACAAACTGTTGCTCAACGCACCCGAAGCCACACACAAAGAGCTAGCTGGCCACTTTGTGGATTGCTGTTGCTCAACGCACCCGAAGCCACACACAAAGAGCTAGCTGGCCACTTTGTGGATTGTCCTCCTGGCCATGCTAGTACAGAACTCCTCATCACGAATAGGCATATGTAACCCTCTTAGCTCAATCTCTGCAAGATAGCTACTCAATGTCTCTGCAAAGAGCAAGAAATGGAAAGCTGCAAGCGGGCAGCCCTATCTGGAAAATCTCAATAACACAAACCTCGGATGATGGCTATATTGTGAGAGAAAAAGAGAAGACAGCCCAAAGCTGGGTCTGTAGCATGATTCTACTCAAGCTCGTTGCTGCTGTACCCCCCCCCCCACCCCCCACCCCCTTGCCCTCGCCAGCACCCCTCCTTCCCCCTCCTCCCGTAGCTATTCCCCCCCTCCCCCTCTCCTGCGCTGCCGTGCAGCGTGCTTTTCCTGCAGTGAGCACCGCTGCTGCTGCCTTGTCTGCTTTCGCCCGCAACAACAGCCCATCTCCCCCCCCCCCTTCCCACTCTACAGAAGCCGAAGCCCCATTGTCCGACACCGTGGAGCGGGCCCTTTGACTTGCTCTTTCGCGAGAAGAGCAAGTGAGCTTGATGGCCGAGGTGGAATGGCTTCAAGCCACCTCAGTCATTTGCAAGATTGTTGGCACTCGGTCCAGTAGAGGCGAGGTTACAAACCTTCTCCACGCCCGACTCCTCACCGAAGTGGGCAAGATCACTGACGTGCAGATTCTCGGGAGAGGATATTATCAGATAGAGTTCGAGTCTCTCCAGAGATGGCGGCCAAAGTGATTTTGACGAGCCCGCTCAGCATTCGGGCGGCTCGAGTCTTTCTCCGATACTGGCGCCACGGCTTCGACCCGCCGACTACCGATGTACTTGAGGAGGAGGCAGATATGCCCACCCGAGTCTGCTTCCCTGGATTGAGGCGGGAGTATCTTCCTCTGCTCTGCAGAATTGGCTCTATGTTTGGGACGGTGGTCCTTGTTATGTCCTTGGATTGAGGCGGGAGTATTTTCCTCTGCTCTACAGAATTGGCTCTATGTTTGGGACGGTCCTTGTTATGTCCCGCTCACAGGAGAGGGGATCTAGCCTAGACGCCGTTGGGATGGGCGTCTAGTGTCCGAGCGGCCGTAGTGCGAACTCGGCCAGTGTGGCCGGCCATTATTATAGAAGGGAGGCCAAGGCCTCAATTCCAGTTATCGACCCCCAATGGCAGAGTGCCAGTGGTTAGCCCGCGAGGCTAAGAGTGCACGAGGTCACCCCGAGGAGGTGAGGCTGGGTGGTATGTGACACTCAGTCTTACGAGTGCACGCCTACGTCCTCGGACGTTGGCCCCAGTACGGGGGAGCTACTGGATGGTGGCTATGGTCGGGTGGTTCGTCCGATGCATGTCTGTAGGTGGTCCGTGTAGCCGGGAGATCCACTCCCCTTGTTCGGTTCATGGTATCAGAGTCGCTTGGCTACAGAATGGACTGTGTGCACACCTACGGATCTGTTCGAGTCGGGGAACCTCAATTTCACGTAAATTTTAGTGATTAGTTTGCTGAAATTACTTACTTTTCTTCTCGAAAGCATGCTTATAGGTGAAAGTTAATCCTCAAAATCGGCATATTAGCAGGTAAAAGTGTTGAGAATCGGAGTTTTCTTATTGGTTTTAGTAAATTTCTCATTAAATTGCTGAATTTAGACTAAATTCAGCACACAGTAGCTCATTAATCTTTCTCTGTAACTCTTCCCTCCTCTGTGCGAAGCGCGCACAGAGAGAGAGAGAGAGAGAGAGAGAGAGAGAGAGAGAGAGAGAGAGAGAAGAAGCTCTCTACCTGCCATCGATGGTGGCTTTCCTCAGCACTAGAGAGAGGAGAAATCTTCAGCGCTAAAGAGAGAGGGAATTTTAGACACAGGCTTCAGCAGCGTGGAGTCCTTTTTAGCGCTGGCTCCTAGTAGGCACCCCTTTCGCGTGTTGGCCACAGGCAACCACACGCCCAGGCGACCCGTTTCAATATTTCCAAGCGGCAGCATGCTGCCTTCGAATTCTTTCTTCACTGGCAGCTCTGCGTTGAGTTTTTTTTATCAAGTGCTTTAAATTAAGTGCCCCATTTGAGCTGGCTAGTGCATAGTGGTCTCTCGGCCACATGTGCAGCTTGTGACCATTTGGTAGAGAGTCAACGTCACTGTCTTTGGGACTGTCCCTCGGCCCAACAGGTGTGGCTACGAGTTCTTCTGCTGATGCCTGCTCTCTCCACGGCTCGACAGTACACTTGGGGGGCAGCGGCTTGGTCCACCCTCACGGGCCCGGCACTTCACTTTGAGCTATCTTCCACCAGCAGGATGATAGTGATGCAGGGGGGGCGACCTACACTCCAGCCTGCTACAGAGCTTACTCCACAGGAGTGGTGCAGTGAGAGAGAGGAGTGTTGGGAGCTCATCAGTGGCATGACACTTTGGTTCATCTGGCGGGCCCGCTGTTTCCGCATCTTTGAGGCTCGCCCTGTGCCACCAGCAGAGACTGTTTGTGACTTTTGGCTAGAGTTGATCCATAATCTCAGAGGACAGCTTGAGGGACTATAGGGCAGCTCCGATCGCATGCGGGAGCGCCGCGAGGCTTTCCTTCGACTTTGGCGCCCTGGGCCTTTCTACACCATAGTCCAGGGGGTGCTCAGATGGCACTACTGTCCACCTGTGTGGCTCTTCCCTCCTCCCATCTCTTGATTTAGCCTCATTGTATATATGTTGTTTTTTCATTGGGAGAGTCTCCCCATCATGCTTGTTGTAGCCCTCTCTTGCAGAGGTGGTTGTAGCCCTATGGGCAGTTTTCATTAACTAATAGAAGGATCTTTTTCTCGGAAAAAAAAAAAGTGCCCCATTTTTAATGGCCTGGACACTTTAATTTTTTAAGTTAAGTATGAAACCTGCAACTCATTAAAAAAACTCTTACAAAGAGTGAGTTTTCAACGCTCTTCTTCTCTCCCACCACTACTCTCTTTCACCCGCTCGCACTCCCGCGCTCCCGCTACCACCTGCCCCCCTCCGGACGCTCATGTCGACGCGTAGAGCTCCTCGAAGTTCGACTTTTTGCGACTGAAAAGTGTAGATAAGGTCCAGTTTCCCGTGAAACTTCCAGTTTTTCACGGACTTCGCCATGGATTCCTCCAGCTTGGATGCGCAGCATGACGACGCGTCAGGTAACATTTTTCCGTTCACGCATGCTCTATAAACATGGATTACAAGCACTTTCCAGAGCTTCGACCAACGTGTTACCGCTCTGGAAAACGCAAACGTTCAGACGAACATTCTCTTGGCCTCTCTCGAAGGGGCTGTGCAAGTGCTTGATTTCCGACTTACCGCTCTGGAAAATACGCTTCAATCGACGACTGTACGTATTTCCGAGGGCGAAACCCACCTCCTGCAATTGCGGACGCAAATTGCTGCTTTTGGGCGTTCACAGGGTGGTCCAACTACAACGATTCCGTACAAAACCACAAATTTCTCAGGAGAAGAGAAAGAATGTACTCAACTGGCCGTAAATAATTGGCTTCAACAGTGGACCACATACTTTGACCTCCATGGGGAGCATGATGAACGGAGAATTTAGACGATTCTTATCTATCTGCGCAGTAAGGCGCTTACCTGGTGGCGCGACATGACAGAGAAGCCTACGACGTGGGCTGACTTCTGCGTGAAATTCAAGAGGGATTTCGCCAAAATGGATCCTTTGAAAGCTTATGCCAAATTGCAATGTCTTTCGATGAAAGCTCTGTCTTTTGATAAGTACACAACGGCTTTCAAAGAAGCGCTCACCTTCTGCAAGGTGGATTCTACACACGTTGTGCACATGTAACTGTTGGGATTACATGAACATTACAGTTGGGCCTTAATCAAGGACAAAGCCCCGACTGACGTCTAGGATGCAGTGGCAAAGGCCAGGACGTTCCATTTGATAAATGGAGCGAACTATGAGAAGAAAAGAACTTCAGATCATCAATCCGGTGAGGGCGCTTCGAGAAAGTGACCACGATTCTAGCAAAAGTCCAAATCACCGTCGAGACCTTCTTAGGAGAAGAAGAAAGCCAAAAATGCTTCAGTTGCTGATGCACTGAAGAAGAGGGCTTGCTTCAGATTTGGCCAGATAGGTCACCAAATCAAGGATTGTCCCAAGAAGAAGACAAAGAAACCGCAAGGTCGTCCTTTGATTCAGATTCACGAGATCTCAGGTACCTCTGATGTCATTCAAGTTGAAATCCATCACTTAGCGCACAGTTCATGCACTAATTGTACTTTTAGCACCAAAGTGTTTAATAAGCATGAGCTTCTCCATTTCCCCGAGAAGATAAATGGTCACGACGTGACCGTACTCCTTGATAATGGAAGCTCACACAATTTTGTGGAAGCAAAATTGGTGTAGAAATTGAGCTTGTGGACGCAGGACAGTGACCATGAGTATCGCGTGAAGATGGCTCGTGGCCAGGATATGGATGTATGGAATCAGGAGTGGTCTTGGCGGGATCCTTTTGCTTCAGTTGATCACCTAGGGATCCCAATTTTCCAGTACACAGCACGACTGGGACGCAAAATATTGGCTGCTCGGAGAGAGGTTCGCCTTGCTCAGCAGGTCACTAGTAGGAGGAGGGCCTCACAACCGAGTTCTTGACAGAATTTTGGGAGTGCTTGTGGGACAATAGACAGTCAAGGCGAGTCATGTTCTAGTGGCTTGTCCCCATCGAGCTACCGCGGGGGGAGCTGGTTGGTCTACAGTGGTCATCATGCGGGTTGTGCAGCGTGTGACCACCCACTTGAGGCACAGCGACACTGTCTATGGGACTGCCCCATGGCGCAGCAGGTTTGGCTTCGAATTCTACGGCTGATGCCAGCCCTGTCGTCAACCAGTCAATACACTTGGCCCAGCACTTTGTTTTGAGTTGTCCTCAGATAGTACGATGATTGTGATACAAGAGGACTGGCCTACACTCCATCCTGTCACAGAGCTTATGCCCCAGGAGTGGAGCAGTGATAGAGAGCTTTGTTGGGAGCTTATCTGCAGCCTGACGTTCCGGTTCATATGGAGAGTCTGTTGCTTCCACATCTTCGAGGCCCGCCCCATCCCTCCGGTGGACTGTACAAGATATATGGCTGGAGCTGATCCACACACTTCGAGGTCATTTTGAGAGGCTACAAGGCAGCTCCAACCGTATGCGGGAGCGCCGTGAGGCATTCCTACGACTTTGGCGTCCAGGGCCCTTCTACAACATGGTCCATGGGGCTCCTAGATGGCATTACAGGCCACCTATGTGGTTGTTTCCTCCTCCCATATCCATTACTGTACATATCTCATTTTTTCATTGGGAGAGTCTCCCCTCATGCTGATGTAGCCCCCCCTCTTGTTGGGGCAGTTTGTAGCCCAATGGGCAGTTTCATTAACTACTAGAAGGATCTTTTTCTTGGGACAAAAAAAAGATGCATGTCTGAGATCTATGAGCTCTGGATTTGGGAGCTCACTGAGGAAATCTAGCATTAGCTCTCGGCTGAGAAGTACTACTAGCTAGCTACCAGGAATAGCAGAATCAATCTAAGAGATGCAGGTGGCTGTTCCCTGCTTGATATCATTATGCTGAACTTCAAGATCACTATCCAAGCACTGTTGTACAAATCTTACCAACCAATCTTCTGCCTCTCTAGCACTGTCTCTTTGCTAAGAAATGCCACTGGCCAGCTTCCAGGAAAAGTAACGTTAATCTCAGAGATGTGGGTGGCCATTACCTGCTTGATAACTTTGTGCTGACCTCCAAAATCACTATCCAAGCATCGGCCAACAACCCTTTATTATGTTTCTCAGCCAACAGTACCACAGCTCCCTCTAGATTAGTCCCTGGTGCAAGGACCATCTGAGCATCTAGAAAAGTGAGAACTAAGCATACGAAGAAACCATGTCTCCATCTCATCCAGCCCAGGTAATACAAATGCCCTCTCCCAATTAACAGCCCCTTATGCTTCTCAATTAACAGTACCACAGCTCCCTCTAGATTAGTCCCTGGTGCAAGGAAGTCCACAGAGAAAATGTACTCCACATAAAAGGAGGTAACACTAAAGGAACATTTATGGATATCCACTGGTAAGAGAGGGCAAAAATCCCTACTGTAAAGAGGAGAGCAGTTGGAAAGATCTGAACACGATAGAAACTCCCAAGGCTTATCACTTGGAAACATGTCTTAGATCAGTAAGCTACACAGTAGAAGTTTTGCTCTGCATCTCTGTATCACTAAGCTCCCAAATTGCCCTGAGACTCAGGCAGACTTGAGTATCATGATTACTATGAACACCAAACCATAAAAATTTCGTGACCAATTTAGGTACTTTGAGAACGGCAGGGGTCTATGTGCCATCAGCAAACTCAGAATCAAGTAACTCCTCGTTCCACAAAGGTAGCTGCAAACGTTTGGTTTGAGAGATCTGCCAAATCTAGAAATAGTGCATCGCCTTTGCAAGAAACAAAAATAGATATGGAGCCAAAGAACAGCCGTGCCACACGAATTTATTTAGAGGGATTACCTCACCCACATATCTACCTGTATTCAGAGCACTGCTTGTAGATCTATGCAATCCTGCAACACTAGCAATCCATCTCAAGGGAAAATCCATCACACATGTAAGTTACAGAAAAGGCAGGTGTCCCTAAAGAGCACTGCCAAATCCAAGGACACTAGAAACTTGTTTCTGATACAGGTGAGTTTAAATTCTACACTACATTTCGAAGTAGAAAAGACACTTAAAATAGCACGCTGAGGTTTCAATAATTACCGGTGTGCCCTTGACCACAGTCGACACATAGCCACCTGCATCCCCTTCTAATTCTGGAAGTGAAGCCAGCTTTGAAAGACCAAAATCAGCCACTTTGGCCTTCAACCTCTTATCTAGAAGGATATTTGTAGCCTTAATGTCACGGTGAAAGATGGGGGGATTAGCCTCAGTATGAAGATACAAGATGCCTTTAGCTGCTCCCAAAGCTATTTGAAGCCGTGTTGCAAAATTAAGAGGAACCTTCGAATCAGCTGAAAAACAAGCTTCTAGTACATAAGAAGTCCTAGTGAAAACCCAGATTAGTAAATTAATTTTGTGGGTCATGTGAACCAATTGAAGTTTTCACTCACAATTTAGATGTTCCCGCAAAGTCCCATTTTCCATGTATTCATAAACCAGCATCTGCTCCCCTTCATCATCACAGTATCCAACCAAAGACACAAGATTACGGTGGTGAACACGAGAGAGCAACTCAAGCTCTGTGAGAAATTCTTTTCCTCCTTGGAGTGACCCCTCTTGGGCTCGTTTGATAGCAACCTCCACTCCATCTGGCAATACAGCTTTATAAACTCTTCCATAGCCACCTCGTCCTATCTGCACGGAGTTATCAAAATTGTTTGTCGTCTTTCTGAGCTCCTCAAATGTAAAATCCTTTACACCATCAACTTTTATATGCTCGTGGGCTGCAATCACGTACAAAAGATTTGTCAAAAGATTGCATTTAAAGTTCAGACAACAGTCTATGACATGCCCTAGATTTCATATAGTGCTCACAAATGTGCATATTTTGGGACAACTAAGTAAATTGGACACCAAAGAGGATTGTTCAATTGATGTTTTATGTGTGATATGCCAAACACTTACGCAGTTTCCTCAGTAAAATCACTAATTCTTTTTTGTGTCTGAGGTTTCTATGTTGCACAAGCTATTATTTGTGATGCTAACACGAGTGCCGTTTTTCTCTCTTGCACAAGTGCTCGTGACTTACTTGAACAGCCCTACAACTGCTTTTCCTCTTCTCCTCCTCATTCTCCTCTTTATCCTATGGGATACGATGTGCTGGTCAGATGCGCACATCATCGCATCAGCTAGAGATTGAGACTGGCAGATTTAGGAGAGTACCTGCAGAAGCCAGGATATGCCAGTTGTGTCATATAGAGCTAGAGACAAAGTTACATCACATTTGTCGTTGTCTGGTATACGAGGCCGCTTTCACTGTCTATTCAGAGAGGGCTGTGGACCATTGGCTAGAGTCATGAGATATCAGGATCAGAGATGCCTCGGATTGTTTTTGCTAGAGCTGTGCAGACACAGGGAGAGTCTCTTGAGGAGACCAGGAAATGGGAAACATTCATAGAGGGAGATCAATGACTTCTTTAGAGCAAGGACTTAGCAGCCAGATGAGCATGCTTCACAGCAGACTTCAGAGCCCATTTCTACCAAAGGTATATTAGTGGACAGAGCCACTGAGCTCGGGAGAGCTAGATGCCCACGTTTACAAGGGCGACCAAAACATCGATGGAGGCTCCATCAGAGAATCAAGACTATTCTAGCACGACATGGATGCCCAGTACGACTATTTACAGAGGCGGACATTGACGAAGCTCTTCAGCGATCAATGCGATACTTTCTCGGACAATGCCCGATGCCGGGCATCCTCGGACATGGATGATGATGATGATGATGTCAGTCTGACGATTTTAGTCTTTCACTTTATTCATTTTATTTTGTTTTATTTTTGTAACCAGACATTGGATTAGATCCACAAGGATTGTATCAGTTTGGTCTCGTAGGTCATTTTGGCCTTTTGAAGACGTTTAATATAACATTTCATTTCTGTCTTGATCTATTGTTTCATTTCCTTCCTTCCTTTTTCGGATCGAGAGAAGCAGGAATGGAAGGAGAAGCGAGAGGCCAGCAGCGAGCACAAAGGAGTACCCACATACATACCAAAGGCACCCTCATTGACAGGGCGATTGAGCTTAGGAAATCGAGACGACCATGACCGAGATGCAGAAGCACACTTCACCGGAGGAGACTACAACAAAGGATTAGAAGCATTCTAGCCAGATACCCAGAATGCTCCTAAGAAGTTTATCTAATACTTTGTATTTAGTTTTCGCATTTATTTTCACATTTTCACACTTTTCAGACATTGTAACAGACTCACCACTTTTGTATCAGTTTGGTCTCATAGGTCACTCTGGCCTTTTGAAGACGTTAATATAACATTTCATTTTTCTCTCTCTCTCTCTCTCTCACCATTTCTTCCATCTTTGTTTCACACACTGTTACATCCAGTTTACCGGGTACCTATTGTATCAGCTGCTACACCCACGTAGTTTTCGATTGTAGTAGTAGTAGTAGTATTTTGTTCCACTTCTAGTTCTTTTCTAGTTCTTTTGTACCCAGACATGGTATTAGATTGGTCTCATAGGTCATTTTGGCCTTTTGAAGACGTTAATATAACATTTCATTTCATTTCATTTTCTCTCTCTCTCTCTCTCTCTCTCTCTCTCTCTCTCTCTCTCTCTCTCTCTCTCTCTCTCTCTCTCTTCTTTCTACTTCTTCTCCTCATCCTTTCTCTCTTTCCCCTTTATGATACTTCCGAGGAAATGCTTAGGGAGCTGGACGATACAGAGATGGGTCTATCCAGATTATCACAAGATGAGGAATACACGGAATATGGCAGATACTTGATAGATATGGGAACCGCACATAGATTGGCCATTTTGAATGGCCTACAAAGATTTTCGACAGCTGGAGGTTTTACTTGCTTTCCACACCGACATGGTGCCAGCACAGTGGCCCAGCCAGGTCTCATTCCATTCTTTCAAGATTTCATGGTGGGCACTAGGCCAGTTGGAGTAGCAAATGATCATGCTATCTTGTCCTTCACCTTGACGTTTCAGTTCAGCACAACTCCATTAGGAGAGGTCCCTACACACATCCGGTATACCTTCATGAGGGAGACGGACTCTACGTATATGGATGAGATATACAGGAAGCTATGCACCCAGGAGCCACGACGGCCACTAGATGAGCTCACCCAGATACTGACAGAGACGCTCCATGATGCAGCATCCGAAGCATACCCCCACAACCAGCCTACACAGAGACGATCTGGAAAAATGCCCCAGAACAGTTGGTATGATGAGGAGTGTAGAGAGTGTCACCAGTGTGTGACTACTATCTATCCTTTTTGTTGATTTCTTTCTTATTATCTATTTACTTTCACTTTTTGGAAACACCCCTCGGGAAATCTAACTGCCCTGCATTGCATAGCTAGTGTGGAACTGTCCAGAGGGAGTCCGGGCCTGAGGGCAAGAGAGCACTAAGGTTGGACAAGGACTATGGTTAGCCAAGTGGGGTCATTGACTAGCCAAAGTGGAATCCTTTGCTACAGAGGCTACATTTCAGTTCTGGATGTGGCCGCAGTGTACAAAGAGGGTCGGATGACCTAGAAAGATACAATGGCAGCATCTCCTAAAATTTAGGGAACTGCTATTTTGGGACCTGAAAATGTCTTCGCGTCATTACGTGCAGTTTGACATGGGGATCATTTTGTTACTCTGTGGCCAAGTCAACAGAGGCTGCAGGTGAGATATTTTTAGACCCGAGGGTCTAAAGCGGGAAAATGCACAAATGAGTGACACTTGGTACTTTGAGGCCAGTTTACTACTTATAGAGAAGGCAAAAACGTGATTTATAGTTGGGAGGCTCATTTTGCAAGTCTCTGTCACAGGTTAAGAGCTATGGAGTGCTTGCTTTCCCTCTTATGCACAGTGCGGTGCCAGGAGTGATGCCCTGCACGCTACGCACTGCCCTCTCTCTCCCCTTTGGCAGTATGTTATGCCCCTCTAGTGGGCTCTTCATTTGACCAATGTACAGTTGTGTGGGTTCATGCGCGATTGCCGAGGCAAGAGCCTCTTGCACAGGTACTGGATTAGCTAGCGGCTAATCCCCCCCGCAGGTACAGGTGAATTCGGAGAGGTTTCACGCCAGAAATCTCGTCCGATTCAAAGGGCAAGTAGCCCTACAGGTGCAGGAGCTCGAGGACTTGCTAGGGATGCGACCGGCACGCGAAACGGAGCCCGAAACAGTGAATTACAGCCTGCTGTGTATTTTTGCAGGTTTAGGGTTTTGGCCCTAAACGGACCCTAATACCCCCAGGAGGTTCGGGGACGCAAGGGGACCGCTGTACAGGTGATCTGGCGCATTTTCAGGGCTGAAAACAGAGAATTCAGCGTGCTGCAGATTCTCGCCAGGTTTTGCAAAGTGCCCGTATGCGTCGGGAAAGTCAGTCAATGCGTGGGAATACTGACCGTGAAGGGTTCTAGTACAGTTATGCTGCCGAAATCGGGCTGGAACAGAGGAAATTCAGCCGAGTTTGTGCGGGGCAGCTTGTAGGAACCACAGCGTTTATTCCCTCTTTTGAACAATAAAGAAATACCGAAAGGGGCGCCTAAGTTAGGGGCCAATCTGGTGTCTGTCTACTCATACAGGTGCAATCTAGCAGCCTGTATCCCTCTCCCCTTTGTTGTGTCTTGAAAGTACAAGTAAAATAGACGACTAATAATGGGTGAAAGCTAAATCAAGGTTTAAAGTAAAGTCTACCGCCCTTTTTGGATTGAACAGGCCGGTTTCAGAGAGATGAGGATCAACTTACAGAGGGAAGTGCTCATGGGTATTACCACACATAGACAATCACGGATTATCTTTCGCCGCCTAGTGCGACGAAAGAAAAGGGCTTATTTATCCCAGCTAGAGCAAGATCTGTATCAGTTATTTATAAGTCAAGACTCGGGCGAAGCATGGAGGCTATTCCACAAACATTCACCACCACCAGCGGTCACCTCCACCGAGACATGGGGGGAATATGCCACATCTCTCTACACAGCACCAGGACAACCACCTCTACCGGACCCACTAGAGACATGCCCGGAGACATGTTCTTTCTTTACTCCCGAGAGGGTAAGGAAGGCTATTGACAGGATGAAGACAAGGAGAATACATGATCATGATGGTCTGGTAGCAGAGCACTTCATCCATGCCAGGGATATGCTCGCAGAGCTCCGGGCTATGATGTTTAATCGAGCCATGTATAAAGGCTTCCCTGAGACTTGGAGTATGTCCACGATTGTGCCTATTTTTAAGTCAGGAGATCCCATGATTCTCGGGAATTATCGTACCATCATGGTTGGGCACACATTAGCTAAGCTGTATGCATTCATTCTTGAACAAGAGCTGAGTAGATGGGCAGAGCGAGAGGACATAAGAGCACCAGGGCAAGCAGGTTTCAGGAGAGGTTTCTCCACTCTTGACCAGATTCTAACACTCAGAGCTATTATTGAGGAGGGTAGACACCATGGCAAGAAGATCTATTGTTGCTTTGTGGATTTCCGCAAAGCTTTCGACACAGTGCCAAGAGCCAGACTCATACGCAGATTACAGGACAGTGATGGGGCGGGTACGCACCACTGAGGGAATGTCGGACATGGTCCTCTCCAATATTGGAGTAAAGCAGGGATGCCCCCTATCCCCGACTCTTTTTGAGATGTATGTGGATGAGTTTTTGGACTATGTAGAGCGTCAGGGGGAAAGGGGGGCCAACTAGCAGCGACATGGATTCTGCTGTTACTATATGCTGATGATATCGTGCTGATCTCTGACTCACCAGAGGGGATGCAACGTCACTTGGATGCTCTGCATACATTTGCTCGTGACAGTGGATTGTCTGTCAATCTGGGGAAAACCAAGGTTATGGTGTTCAACACCACACCACAGTGGGTCAGGAGGTCCGCACCCACATTTATGTATGGCCAGGAGACTGTGGAGTACACAGATGCATATACTTATCTTGGGGTAGTCTTCGGTGGACCGGTGTTTTCACTAAGGAGAGCATCAGAGACTAGACTGACGAGAGTATATGCAGCTTTGGGAAGACTGGAGAGGATGTGTTCGCAGGTTCAATTTCAGGAACCGCGAACAAAGCTTTGGCTTTTTGACACTCTAGTGACTCCAGCTATGCTCTATGGAGTTCAGGTATGGGGACCCTCAGTAGACTACCAAGGGAGATCTGGCAACACAGATGGATGGAGATGTATGTAGAGGCCTCTGGTCTATGATCGCTCGGATGATTCCGGCTAAGGCCTCAGTACCACATGAGATTATCCGAGCCGAGCTAGCCACCCCCCCCCTCGTGGTGGAGGCGTTGATGAGATCAGTTTCTTTTATGCACGGTCTATGGGATCTCCCTAGGGACAGATACGCTCGGCTTGCCTTGGAGTCATCTCGACAACTAGCTCTACAAGGCGATACAACATGTTGGTATGGACAGATGAGGGCATGGTTTCAGTCGCATGGTCTCAAGATGGATAGATTACCTCCGCTTCAATACTCTCTGGATGCACCCTCCCTGTCTCTCACACGGACAGAGATCACCAGACTCATACGTCAGGATCTGATTCAGCTAAATACCAGCACATGGATACAGCCGACACAGGAGTTGGGCACGAAGATGGCCTTCTAGAGAGAGCATCTTCTCCAACTCACGGAGGACGGCTTTGTGACTAGGCCTGCATACATGGACACACACTTATCTCATGGGATAAGATGCGCTATTGGACAGATACGCACATCCTCACATCAGCTCCAAATCGAGACTGGCCGATTTCGAGGGGTGCCGGCAGGAGCTAGGATATGTCACATATGCAACTTAGAGCCAGAGACAGAGTTGCACTACACATGTCACTGCCCGGCATACTATGAGATACACGGCCGCTTCCACTGCCTGTTCAGAGAAGGGTTTGGACCTTTTTCTAGAGTCATGAGATACAAGGATCAGAGGTGTCTCGGATTGTTTCTGCTAGAGCTGCGCAAACTTAGGGAGAGCTTGCTGAGAACATCAGAGGAAAGACAGTCTCAGAGACGAATCACAGATTTCTTTACACCAGCCACAAGAGAGCCAACGGAACAGTCATTACAACAAATCTCAGAGCCTACTCATACTAGAGGTACACTACTTGATCGAGCCATGGAACTTGGCAGATCCAGACGTCCACGACCTCGGGGGGTCTCCCACTACAGACGAAGGCTGCAACAAAAGACACAGATCACTCTAGCTCGACATGCAAGACGCCCTACCAGAGTACTGACCATGGAGGAGGTCGATGAGATCCGACAGCGACCAATGAGAAATTTCATTTGAACCCACAAACCACCCCCCCCATTTCCTTTCTCCTTAGCGTCTTAGTGTTAGTTCTTTGTACCTTTGTAATTTCCGTACTCAGACATGGTATCAGATTCACCAATTGTAACTTTTTGGTCTCATAGGCCATTTTGGCCTTTTGAAGACGTTAATATAACATTTCATTTCATTTCATTTCTCATGCAATTTCTCTGATCCTACCTCGTAAATTTCGGACTTGTTCTCTTGGACAATTTAGTAAACCTTTTCCACGGGTTTCGATTTGTTTATTTGATTATATTTTTCCCGATTTAAGCTTTAGAATAGAAGCATGAAAGGTAGTTCATCTCGTAGTGTTTGACATGTGTGTGGTTTCAAACGATTAAGATCTGAAGGAAATCATTTCAGTTTCTGAAAATGTGAAGTCTTGAATATAAGAGCTACCTCCCAAGGTTCCATTCACCTTTTTAAGTTTTTTCATCAAATTTCTTTAATTTTTATCCTTGGAAAACAAAACTCTTCCTAGGATTCAAGACTCCTCCAAATAGGAAATACAAATTTTTAGTCATGTTTAAAAAAAATTTATACTAACTTCTAAAATTACAAGGAACCTGATATATATGTTCATAGGAGCTTCAACTTATAATAATCAAATTTTTTTGTCTTTAAACTCTTAAGTTTCTCCCGTTGCTCATATCTAGAGTTTTTGGACTATTAAAAGTGAAAATTCATAATCTAAAAAACCTTTTTTGGGAGACTTATATGTTGTAACATGCCTAAGTGTCTTCCCAGATCACCTTGTTTCAACTTATTGCAATTTCCCCAATTTATCAATGGTGGCTCAAAGAAAATGTCTAGCGATGTGCCAATCTCTTTTTGTTTGTATGTACCGTGCAATGATAGTGTTTATACTACAACTTCACTCTCCGTTACTTAGTAACTGTGAAAGTTAAGACCACAAAAGTTTGAGTTGTGTCTCTGAACTTGTGTGTTTAAACCTTACAGCCTTCTAAAGTGCCTCCCTATCTCCAAGTAGGCCTACAAACACTTTTAAAACTAGAAGGTCTAAGTCATTTCCTTGTATCTATAGATGAGAATTTAATAAGCCTTGACCTTTCTTCACCAAAGGACTAAACATTTCGTCCTGGAACCGAAGAAACCCCGAAACGTTTCTGATGACATTTTCGAGCATGTGCTAACATTCTTAGTGTTTATTATAACGAGTACCGCTGACCCGTCCTCCAGATGGGAAAAAAGAGAGAAAGGAGGGGGGGGGGGGGAGATCTGTGATCCCTCACTCAAAAAATGATGGCTCACCGTAGGATGTCCGTTCAATCACCTTCTCTTGTACATTACTAGACTTATGAGCAAGGGAAACAATTCAAAACTGTTTGCAGGGAATCTACAGACCTGCTCGTTTTCTTGGTGAAACATGCCGGTAAGCATGTTTGCCTATAAGAAACATGAAAGCAGCTACAACAAGAGCTGTAAATACAGCAGCGCCAATAACTATACCAGCAATCACCCCGCCACTTAATCCACTGTTTGATCCAGGAAGCGCTTCAGAACCTGAATAGAGTTGCAGATTGTAGAAGGCTTAAACTGGATTATCATCAAACTGAGAGATAGTCAAGGGCCAGAATTACACTTACGATCATATGGAAACTTCAATTCAAAAGCAATCATTTCATATGGGCCAAAGATTTTGGTCTCTGCAAATTTCCAGGTTGCAAATTGACTGTAAAGACGTGCCACTTCCGCCCCACTGAACTCGGAAGAGTTTTGATCAGGAAATAACTTGAGATTTAGGTTCAGTCGTGGCCCAGGCTCCCATCTGAAATCTGATGCATTTACTTGATAGTCCGAAAGATTTGTGCTGTTTGCCAAGTAAGTCTCAAGCTCGGACTCATAAGGTTCATATATTGCAAAGCTGGGACTCTTTAGTCGGTATTGTACAGTCAGTGGATATGCACAAGTACAAGAATTGAGGGCTAAGAGTCCAAAATTGAGTTCCTGATTACGGCTGGAGTCACATGACGAAGCTGAGCAAGTGATGGGAATCACAAGAGGAGTGGTGGGAATGGTGATAGATCCATTGGCACTTGCACAGTGTTTTGAAGGAGCCGAAGAGCCATTGCATACTGGATTTCCAGCTAGCCTGTTCATGCATTGATTCAAACACCCTGATATCTTGTGTTTAGCGTGATGGTTAAAATATCACTATGGAAATCAAACAAGAAACCTTACTGCAGGGTGATATTTGGAACATCAAGAAGTGCCCCTGGAGTGAAACCAGTGAAGTTGTTGTTTTGGAAATCCCTAGAATGAGATAGGTAAGGTTAGTCATAATAATTTGTGGTTAGCGTACATTCTGAAGTTATGAACTGGTTGAAGGTAGTATCCTGCATACAGTAGCATCTTACATGATAAAGACGGAGTCCTCCCTTGTAAAAGCATTATGTTCGAATTTTTCACCTGTAACGGTCCCATCCAGATCATTGTTTTGCAGGTATCTGCCACATAAAACGAGCACAGAAAATCACGCATCTACTGGGAAGATGAAGATGCTGTGTTGCTGTTTATACATAGGACAATCAATCAATCTGCGCAATCTGATTCAAGACACTTACAAAATTTCCAAGCTCTTCAGTTCATAATAGATAGCTGGAAGCTCACCATCTAGCAAATTATCAGCTAAAATACTAAAATAAAAAAAACGATATATTAAATGGGTCTGGGTAGCGTAATAGAAAACACGGACCTTCTATTAACATAAACACATGCATATGCAGCTCATGGTAGCTTCTTTAACATGCACATTTGCATATGTAAGTCAAAGTAGCAATGAACTGTTTAAACGGGCTTTGTAAATTCACATTGTCGTTACTGTTTGAGAGATATTTGCTGGAAGTTCCCCTGTTAACTGATTGTTGCTCAAATCTCTGTTCAAAGAACCAGGTTCGCTTCATGATCAAAAATTTCATTAAAGAAAAGAACAACAGAAATATGGGAAAATACTTACAAGTATTTCAAGCTGCTCAATGCTGACAGCTCAGGTATGGTTCCCATAAGATTACAGTTTCTCAAACTCCTGAAAGCCATGCCTTTCATTAATCTCACTAACTTCTTGATGATTACTTTATATGCAAAGTTTTTTTCCTACAGTGAGAAAGAATTTATTTATGATAGCAACAATGGCTCGCCCACGCTTTGGGTAATACTAATCTGAAACTTTACAGAAAAGAGCTACAAGCAGCAAGTTCAATACAGCTTAAGTACATGTGCAGAGTATCCTTGGTCCATATTTTCACTATCAAATGGCAAAATTACCTTGACTGTCACCGTGCTACTGCAAAAAGGGCAGCCTAAACACAGAAAAGAACTTCCTAGTCATTGTCGCCGTACAATGTCAACCCCATACAAGTTACAACATGAAAGAGAATGTCCTCAACCTCAAACTGCAGTCTCAGATCACAATCTTCCAATGCCCATGGCATTGTCTCTCAATGGGTACTATCCAATCGAATTGCCATCACCATCTTGCTCTCACAACCCCTAATGACACTCTGCAATGTCTTTGTCAGAAACTCTAGTCTAAGAAATGTGCCCCATGATTTACTCTATTCTGGCCCTCTTGACAATTTAGGCAATCGCCATCTCGCTCCCAGTATCTCTGATGACACTCAAAAATGTGCTTCTAACGGAAGTAGAACTTTGGCACCTTCCTATGCTTTTGAAAACTGGAATACCTTATTTTATTATCAAGAAAAATTGGGAGATGTGACATCACTTAAGTGGGTAAACAACAATAAGGGAGCTAGAGCACGACAAGGTGTGGGAACTAGGGCTATAAAAGATAGGCTGAATAATTCCACCCTACTCTCTCCATGTTCAGCTCTATTCTAGACACATGTTCCATTTTACAATCTTGATAATTTGTGTGCATTGCTCTTTTGACGAGTGTGAGTTATTCCTTCATACTCATGTGAAAGACATTGTGTATCAGTGAATTCAACCATCTGATCAAGATTGTGGAATTTTGTCAAAAGAAAATTGTGCTCTGCTCGTGCTTTTATTGTGTGTCTCTCTCAGTGCAGCGTGCACAAGAAATCTCTCTTAGCAAAGAACCTCAACGATCATTTTTAGCTATCATAATGACAACAATGATGAAATGACAACAGCTGAAAGACGGGAAATGAAAGAACACAGTAAGTCAAATGCTCAGCTGAACTCCAGTACACACAATGTACCATCTACACAGATTGGTTGGCAGCACACTCAGCTCCAGCCAATGACTATTAGGAGAGGTGCATAAGCTCAACTATGCAATGGAGGGTACATCAGTGATAAGGAGCAACGCCAGACTCAATGATAGACAAGACACTCCCAATACCAATTGATACCTCTAGACTAATGTATACATTGATAATATATCTCCCACAGGTTAATAGAAAGAAAAGAATGACCCTCAAGAGAGAGAATCTGGCCTTTCCTACTCAATGCATCTGCAATGAGGTTAGCTTTGTCAAACACATACTCAAATCATACCACCAAACTGCTCAAAAAATTAAGATCACCGTGCTTGCCTATCACTCCAATGTGCGTTGGGTATAGACTGAAGCTATGTAAGTGCTTGGTGATCTGTGCAAACCACAAACTCACGAACATAAATGAAAAGCTCTACTGCTTCGATGCATGAATGATAGAGAAAAGTTCATCATAGATAGAATAGTTTTTCTAGACACCATTTAGTTTATGAGAAAGAAATGCAAATGGATCGTCATTCCGTTGTAACACTAAGCCAATGGCAATATTACTCATATATGTCCAAACCTTAGAGTGCTTGTCCCAAGAGGCAAGGACACGGCATGGTGCCTCAATGGCTGGTACCTTGAGCGCTTCAAAAGCACTCTTGGCAACCTTGGTCAAAGCAATGTGCAAACGGCGAGCCTTGACCAGCGTCCAAAAGTCACGAGATGAGCATCATAAGTAGGAGTTCCACCCATACTGCCGGTCTAGACTACCACCACAATTCCATCTCGCGCTACCCTGCCCTGCCCAACTTGCTGCCCGCTGTCAGCAACAGCGCACTGTCAGCCTCAGCCTGCTGCGCCTCAGCCCCCACCCGCCCCAGCCTCGCATTCCCGCTCCTTCCGCATCGCAAATCCCCCCCCCCTTTTCTGCTCAGCCAAATTCGTCGGCACTTTCAACGTGCTCGGACCAGCAGAGGGCCACCTTTCGTTGTCGACACTTCGCCCCTTCTCCACGAAAACAGACACTCATGGAGGTTCATGCTCCACCTCGGAGGGACTCTCAGGAAGCCTCCTCACCCGACCCTGTAGAGCCCACCATCCAACTTGCTCTTTCGTCGACAGAGCAAGCGAGCCTCGCAGCAAAGGTGGAATGCCTTCAGGCGACTTCCGTCATCTGCAAGATTCTCGGCACAAGACCTAGCAAAGGAGAGGTGCGTGATCTTCTCCAAGCCCGCCTTCTCGCAAAGGTGGGCAAGATCTTGGATGTTCAGTTCCTCGGACGCGGCTACTATTAGATAGAGTTCAAGCCATCCGAGATGGCGTCCGAGGTCATCGCAATGAGCCCGTTGGCCATCCGAGCAGTTCGAGCCCACTTTCGACAGTGGAGGCATGGTTTCAATCCAACTACAGATGTTCTGGTAGAGGAGGTAAACCTTCCCATCTCCATCTGCTTTTCCGGTTTGAGGAGGGAGTACCTGCCACTTTTGTCCAGGATAGGCTCAAAAATTGGGACTGTCTTGGAGACACCTCCAGGGGAGGAGGCCTGAAAGGAGCTTTTGCTTCAACGACTTAGTGCTAGGGTGCCCCAGGCTGGAGGCACTTGGTGACCTTCGACCAGATGGATCTCCACAGAGATGCGCAGAGTTGGCCTGAGCAGGAAACTAGAGAACCGTTTTGCTATGAGTCTGCTCCGCTCTTGGGAGTAGCTGCGGAGAGGCCTGGAGCAGCATCAGCCTACTTGCACGGAGGAGCGCCTGAGACAGCCCCTTGTTTGGAACCCCATGGTTAGCACTCAGAGAGGCCACTTGGTTGGTAGTAGGCCTAATGTTTCTTGGGGTCCCATGGCAGAGGGTCCACCACGCACTCTAGGTGACTGGCTATAGTTTTCAGGCTTGTCAGAGGAGCTTCAGAGCATCCAGCTACAGGGCATGAGAGGGCATGAGAGGGGTGCAGAGCATGTGTCAGGACATCAGGGAGGTAGTACCAGCTGAGTGGCTCACACCTCTCGAGTCAGCAGCACCCAGATGGATGGGGGCCTTCACGCGACTGTAGGTCCTCATCGTAGTTCGGGCTTGCTTGGAGACTGTACCCTCGCAGTTTTTCAAGCTACAGGGTGAGGGTCGCTTACATCGAATTTAGTGGAGACCCCACACGTGGCAGAGTGTTATTTTCAAAGCATCTGAGTTGTGGGCATTTGTGGGGGGACTTGTGTCATAGACCCTGACTCAGCAGCTCTTGAGACTGGCCACTGGAGGCTCTGGGCTTGGGAGAGCTGTCCATTGGCACGAGTGCAGTGGGATCCTAGAGAGTGGTTTTGAAGGGACCCTTCCTCCTCAACCGACCATCCAAGTATCCCTTTCTTTCAATACACTGTTCGACTGGAACGTCACATACTGGCAGCACGGAGAGAGGTTCGTCCTGCTACAGCACCTCACAGTGGCAGGAGGAGGGTCTCACAACTGAGTTCTTGTCAGCTTTTTGGGCGAGGTTGTGGGACTCCAGACAGTCGCGGCGAGTCACTTTGTTCCAGTGGCTGGTTGCACATTGAGCTACAGCAGTTGGGAGTACATAGTGATCTCTCGGCAGCATACGCAGCTTGTGACCATCCTATGGAGAGTCAACGTCATTGTCTTTGGGATTGTCCTTTGGCACAGCAGGTTTGGCTTCGTGTCCTTCGGCTGATGCCAGCTCTTTCCTCAGCACGACATTACACTTGGGGGGAAGCTGCTTGGTCCACTCTCACGGGCCCGAACCTTCATTTTGAGCTATCCTCCACCAGCAGGATGATAGTGATGCAGGGGGGTCGACCTACACTTCAGCCTGTTACACAGCTTACTCCACAAGAGTGGCGCGGTGAGAGAGAGGAGTGTTGGGAGCTCATCTGCGGCCTTACACTCTGGTTCATCTGGCGGGCCCGCTACTTCCGCATCTTTGAGGCTCGCCCTGTACCACCGGCAGAGAAAATTTGAGATCTTTGGCTAGAGCTGATCCATACTCTTAGAGGGTAGTTCGAGAGACTCCAAGACAGCTCCGACCGCATGCGGAAGCGTAGAGAGGCTTTCCTTCGACTCTGGCGCCTTGGCCCTTTCTTCACCATGGTCCAAGGTGTGCTCAGATGGCACTACCGTCCACCTGTGTGGATTTTCCCTCCTCCCATCTCCTGATTTAGCCTCATTGTACATATGTTTTTTTCCATTGGGAGAGTCTCCCCTTATGATTGCTGTAGATCTCTCTAGTAGCCCTATAAGCAGTTTCATTAATCAATAGAAGGATCCCTTTCTCGAAAAAAAAAAAACTTGGCAACCCATGACTACATCAATCTTTAGAGCAAGGTTTCCAAGTACCCCCTGTAGCATGGCTACAGTGTCACTGGCATGGGACAAGCAGTTGGTGGGCGTGAACTGGGCGGACTCTCGCCTAGGCTGTGACATGTGGCAAGTGTTACGAATGGTGGTCCAGTGGACACAGTGGCCAGATCACCACCACCTCAATTAGGAGATAGGCTTAGCTGGATTGGGATATTTGCCAGCTGTTGGTGGCTTTTAGGAGATACATATGAGTGGTTGGTTCCAGTGGGTGGTACACATCATCATCTACTTTTGTGTGTTCAGTTATCTAGAGTCCATTATCTTCAGTTATACATAGTACGTTTGCACCATCCCTGCACAGTTGAGCTTCGACACCCCCACTGTACCTATGAGATCTGGGCAGGAGCTGAGTGTGCTGCCATGCCAGAGTCTGTATCGGTTTCTTTGAGTTTGTCGATGTTCATGTTGTTCATGCTCAAGTTCTGTTGAGTCTTACTGTTATTGCTCTATTGCTCATTGTCTTTTGTGTTCGCATTCTGTGGAGTGAGACATCACACACATTGCACTGAGGACCACCCACTATAGAGGGCACGACACATTATCTCCGCCACAGGTGCTCTCATTTTTGGCACGCCCGGTGGGACCTTAACTGAAGTTTCACTCCACTGTTCCTACAGGTCGAGGAGCTAGCTCGTTAAGCTCTCGCCTGTGTTGGTCTGGACTAGCTTAGTCCAGCTTGGTCTGTCGAGCTCAATACTAGACCAGCTAGTCGAATCACTCGACCTAGTCTAGTCCCCTCTCGTCCAGGTCTAGCCAAGTAGGTTGGGTCTAGACCTCTCTCGTCCAGGTCTAGCCAGAGTAGGCTGGGTCTAGTCCTCTCTCGTCCAGGTCTAACCAAGAGGTGGTCTAGTCACTCGCCTTGTTCTAGTGGAGTCTGGTGCAGTAAGTGAAGGTCTCAGTGCTAAAGGCTTGGGTGGGCTTGTGGTTACTGTGTGACACATACAAGGCAGTCAAAAAAGCGACAAAGCCCCCTACTAAGTCCATTGAAGTACTACCACAAGAAGCGTCAACCCTTCGTGCCAAGCAGAAGTCCACCAGCCCCATTACCCCTACCTTCCCCCTCAAACAGTTCTACACCTCCCCCCTCACCCCCATCAATCAACTTCTCATCCACTATGTTACAGCAAGCTCCTGCACAGACAGACATGGAGAAGCTCACAAGCGTTCTAGCTAAGGTGAATATTAAGTTTCCGACTTTCAAGGGTCTCTCCACAGAAGATGTTGACGACCATGCCCGGAGGTTTGTTTCTCTCTGCAGAGGTCATGGCCTCAATCGAGAAGATTCCTACTTAGTACTCTTCCTATCCACCTTGGATGGATTAGCAGACAAGTGGTACAGTCAGTTTGGAGAGAACCGCTTTACTACTTGGGCTACACTAAGCAACAATTTTGTGAATCTTTCAGGCTAGGCCATTTTCAAGAAAAGATTCTAGATGAGTTGGCCAACGTATTGCTTCAGCCCAAAGAGACTTTTGCAGAACTCATGACCCAAACAAAGTCTCTGGTCGCCAAGCTTCCTCAGCCACCAGGTGAGTCCATGGTCAAGAAATGGGTAGAGATGGCTCTTCCAAAGACTTCTCAAAAAAACTGAGAGAGAATCTCCGACCTGATGCCACCTTGGAGGAGTTTGTTGCAGCTGCTACTAGGATAGAGGGGGCAAGGAAGCTATTTACCGACTCTTCTCAGGTAGAGACTGCCTATGTACTCTTGGAGAGTCCATCTGACCCTTTGATTTCTCTATGTAGGGAACTTGAAGCCCTGAAACTACAACGTGCTCTTCAAGAGGAGAAATCAATCTCTCTTAGACAAGAGAAGCCCCCACGTCACGAGGCTTTGGATCAAATCAAGAGAGAGCTAGAAGAGCTTAGGTCTCAGCAGGAGACTAAGGCTATGATATGATGCAACTCATGCCGCTCTTCAGGACACCCTCCATAGGACTGTCCCCTTCGTGTTTACTGCCACTTCTGTGAAAAGTCTGTACACAAGGACAAGGATTGCTACTACCTCAAGGGATTGCGACTACAGCAAAATCTTGGTCCTACTCTTCAACAAGGGCTACCACCTGCATCCAACATGGTTTCCCCCTATGGCCATCCAAACCACATGCCACCTTTGTTGACAACCCCTCCTATACAAGGTATGCAGAGCACTTTTCCCTCTCAGAGCTTTTATCATACCCATGCTCCCTCATCACCTCAAAGCTTCTATGCTTCCACCTCCAACTCCATGCACCACGAGCAAGGACCACCTCGCCCTTCAATTCACCCATTGAATCGGCCCATTTTGTGCTACAGATGCGGGGAATATGGTCATTACCAAAGCAAATGCCCCCTGCCCGAAGGGTCCCCTCCCTGCCGTCATTGCCCTGAAACAAAGGATCACTACAGTAAGGATTGCCCTAAACTTCGTGCATCCACGGCTTTGAACCCAAGTCAAGGCCAGAATGAGTTTACCTTTCCCAAGCTCAATTTGATAGCAGTTAGCAGCATTCCTCATCCGTCCCCTTCTTCCCAAGTAGTTACCCCTCAAGATAAGATGCAGTTGGTTGAGGAGCCAACGGTGTCCTCACTCGGGTCCAACACGTGGTATCTTCATGACAGTGACACTTAATTTCTTAATGGATGAACATACACATGATGGTGTAGATGCCATGTTTAACAAATTTTTAGATAGCTTTGAGGATAGCTTTGTCCAAAGGAGCTAGCTTGGTTGTTTGAGCATTCATCCTTGGTGACCAGGGTCATCGGTTCGAATGCGGCCAAGTGACTCTTTGACGCTCATAGACGTTGTGAGCGGGATGGAAACACACACAAAGCCTCTATAATCACCCAACACACACTCTTGGGATGATACACACACACACTATGGGGCACCACTCAGCTTACACAACCCACCTGGCCGAGACAGGGAACACACCAATGGAGTGAGAGGAGAGAGACTATCCATTTGCCCACTCAACACAGAGACACACACAGAGGAAGATTTTTTATGTTTAGATACAATTGAGCTTGGGCCAACACCAATGGGGCAAATAGCTCACACAATATGGATGAAATATACTAGATACAATTTCAAACTAGAGCAGAGGCTTCGCTCACAGGAAAAACTTACACAGCCAAAACAACAAAAAGACAGTGAGGAATTTGGCAAAATGGACAGCATAGTTACGAAGCTCTCCCGCCTACTGAGTCCAGATGTACTCTTCGATGTTTACAATGTAATGAAAGTGCATGGGGTAAAAACCATAAAGAGTGTGTGATGCATGTCTTGAATAGTGCAAGACTCTATGTGCACATTGTCTTATGAATGTTGTGCAAGAAGAACATGACATCAGCACTCCTTCCAGGTTTATGCTTTAACTCTTCAGCTTAGATATCCAATGTAAGCAACGTAATTAAGCTCGACTCATCCAGCTCAAGCATAAACACTCTAAGAAGATATATCACAAACATAAACACAGAGTATTAGTTAAGTAGGCTCAAGTCCATAATCAATCCATACACATCAGGTATCACTGCTGTAATACATCATGTGGAGTGTTTCACAAATATTGGATAATAAGTCGAAGTCTTACAGGCAACGCTTGCTTCATTGCACATAACGAGCGCTTTAGCAACCATCTCTTTGTGAAGCTGCGCAGTCAAAATGTGCATAGAAACAAGACAACAGATAATGGCACTGACATCAGACAAAAGTAAATTTATATGATGAGTAGTTACAGATCTGCCGAAAATAGGTCTGGTAAGTCTGAGGGGCATGATGTGCAGTGAGGGCACAAAGATGAAATCCCCAATCATACACTTTGCCTAGTTTCCAAAACATGAGGGAGGATCATTGGCAAACCCTACATCCAATGCAAATGGGTATTGTTCCGGCGCACATTAGAAACCTTAACCCTATAATTAAACGAGTGCACAGTTAAGAGACGAATAATGAAATATCATGAACGCGTTTAGTATTCATTAGTGGCACCTAAAGAGTGAATCTATCATAGATAACTCCATGCAGCGTTGTTAAGTTGTAAATGTTGATGACTGTTCAGGGCTAATTAAGTTGCAAATGTTGATGAATGTTCAGAACTACGAGATTAAATTACTCACAATTTTACAAGCCCGGGCATGTTCATGTAGCTGGATGGAATAGAGCCATTGAAGTGATTGTTGTCAAGCTGTCTGTGCAAACAGAACAAAAAACAGATTCACAAGAAGCTGTCAGCACGAAGTCCAAGGAAGACCCATAACTGTCTTTCTGGCAGACTATGGCTCTAAAATAAGTCTGCCCAAACTTTCAAGGCAGCCAAGAATACAAACCAGCATTCACTTCACAAAGTGAATGTAACAAGGGATAAGCTTACAGGATGTGCAGAGTAGAAGTGTTCGATAGCTCAGGTGGTAGTTCTCCATTTAAATAGTTGTTATCAAATAAACTGCAGTTGAACGAAACTTAAGTCATCCAACAATGAAATTATGTAGAAATCAAAAAGCGGGCCATTATTGTACTATATTTATTTAATGTTGACATTCCATCCTAACCCAGTAATTAATATCAAATTAACAGTTGATCCTACTCAAATCTCGAATCTAGCCAAAACAGTGGCTCACCAAGAGAATTAATCAACTCTCCATTCATGACCATGCACATAAAGCTCAGAACATTAGTCACAAAATAATCATACATGTGAACAATGTTTTCAAGTCGGCCGAGCTCAGAGGGAATGCTTCCAGTCAAAGAATTGTTGTTCATGTGGCTGCATACAAGTCGAGCAAACAATTTGTGAGCTAACAAATATAGAGATCATTGTCTGCTTCTTAAAAAACAAAGTTGTTATGGACAAAGTTACAAGTGTTTTGCTTTGTTGAGAAACTGAAAACTTGAAGGTATGGATCCCGATATGTTATTCTCATCAATTTGCAGGCGGTCCAAATTGGAGAGGCTGCCAAGTTCTGGTGGTAACACTCCATTTAACTTGTTTCCACTCAATAGCCTATTACCATTCAAAAATGTATCAGATTCTTTTCAAGAATGCAATCGTTTTCTTTTGCACACTTTTTAGCATTATCCAAATAGTAAAGACCAGATTATTTGGTACTTACAGCAAGGTGAGATTGCTCAAGTATCCAATTTCACGAGGAATTGAACCTGTGATATTGTTCCACATAAAATCCCTTCACCAAAGAGATCAGAAAGCATACACTTTATAAGAATCATATATAAAAGTCTGGCGCAACTTTCTTATTGCATGTGCAGTGATGAACTTCAGAAGCGCAGAGAGGAACATTGCTCTACATAGTACAAACAAGAATATGTATGCAAGCAAAACAAGAGACCAACACCTTGCTAGTTTTGAGAAATGTATCATAATATTTAATAAAATAGTCAGTTGTCCAAAGGTATGAACTCCTGACTAAAACATAAAGAACAGGAACCGCTACACCCAACTGTGTATGTCCTTTCTAGAGTATCAACAACTTGAGTCTGAAGAGGGTTTGTGATTATAACATATGCAATTACAATAGCACAACTATTGAGAGCACTCTGCTTACAGGACACTTAGGTGCGTCAAGTTTCCTAAATCAGGAGCCAATGTTCCCGTAAAATTCATATTCAGCAAGTGCCTACATGAAATAAATCTATGTTAGAAAATTAAATCGCACTAGCAAACTTCCTCTTGAGATATTATATGTAGTTACTTACAGCTCTGTGACATGTTGTGTCCCACCTATAGGTGTACAGATGATTCCAGTCCAGGATGCTCCACATGGATCTTCACCCTCCCAGTTGCTTAACCTATTGAATACATCTCCAGCACTGCGTTTGATTGCTCGGAGTGCTCGCACTGGAAGGGATGAGAACAAGAAATGCTTAGTACACAACTCTCTCTCTCTCTCTCTCTCTCTCTCTCTCTCTCTCTCTCTCTCTCTCAGGCCGGTCTCTTGGGATAGTTTCCTACGACATTAAAACTCTCTTCTTCTTCTTCTTCTTCATCTCTCTCTCTCTCTCTCTCTCTCTCTCTCTCTCTCTCTCTCTCTCTCTCTCTCTCTCTCTCTCTCTCTCTCTCTCTCTCTCTCTCTCTCTCTCTCTCAGAGGACGGTTTTAGGAGGGGTTTCTCCACTCTTGATCATATTCTGACACTTAAAGCCATCATTGAGGAGGGCAGGTCACATGGGAGACGGATTTATTGTAATTTTGTGGATCAATCTAGCTATGGGCACTGTACTAAAGGCTTTGCGGAAGTCCACAAAGCAACAATAGAGCCGTCTCATATGTGATCTCCCCTCTTCAATAATGGCTCTGAGAGTCAAAATATGATTAAGAGTAGAGAAACCTCTCCTGAAACCCGCCTGTCCTGCTTCCCGTACACCCTCTCCTACCCATCAACTCAACTCCTACTCAAGGATGGATACGTACAACCGTGCCAATGTGTGTCCAATCATGACAGTGCGGTAGTTCCCAAGCTCCATAGGGTCCCATGACTTAAAGATAGGTACAATCGTGGAAAAACTCTTTAGTATCAGGTAGGCCCTCGCCGATGGCACGGTTGAACATCACTCCTAGAAGTTCTGCAAGCAAATTTTTGGCACGTATAAAATGCTCTGATACCAAGCCATCGTGATCATATGCTCTCCTAGTCTTCATCCTGTCAATGGCGTTCTTTACCATCTCGGCGAGAAAATGAAATGAAATGAAATGATATATTAACGTCTACAAAAGGCCAAAATGACCTATGAGACTAACTGATTACAATGATGAGTCTAGTACCAAGTCTGGGTACAAACAAAGAAAACTACAAACAAGGAAACTGATAGGAGTGCTACCGACTCCTATGGGTGGCTGGTAGGCTGATCAATGGTATCATGCCATAAAGGTACAAAGTGGGGATAAATGTCACCATGATAAAATATAACAGTAGCATGAAGCCTATCCTGATCGACACTCTGGGTGTCGTGCTAGAATCCTGTGGATCCTCTGCCGCAATCTCCGCCGGTGCTGTGTGGCTCCCCTCCTCATCAGTCGCGGTCGTCTCGATCTCCCTAGCTCTATAGCTCGATCAATGAGAGTACCGCTGGTGTGTGTATGGGTGGGAACCGAGCTTTGTGATGGTGGTGTCCCCTCTGCCTCTGTGGTACTCAGACTGAAGAAATCTGAGATGCGTCTCTGGGACTGTCTCTGTCTTTGCCCACTCAATAGAGCGTCTCTATGTCTCTGTATCTCAAGTAGGAATAATCCGAGACATCTTTGATCCTGGTATCTCATGACTCTATCTAGCGAGTCGAAACCATCTCTGAATAAACAATGAAAGCGTCCCCGTATCTCATAGTAGACTGTGCAGCGACATATGTAGTGAAACTCTGTCTCTGGCTCTCATGGCATAACTGACATATCCTACTGTCTGCTGGTATGCCTCTGAATCTACCTGTCTCAATCCCAAGCTGGTGTGAAGATGTGCGAATCTGGCCTATAGCACATCGTAACCCATGAGATAGATGTGTGTCCATGTAACTGGGCCGTGTGACAAATCCGTCTGTCGTGAGTTGGAGAAGATGCTATCTATAGAAAACCCTCTTCGTACCCAACTCCCGTGCTGGCTCTATCCATGTCCTCTTGCTATCAAGATGGATAAGATCCTGCCGAATGAGTCTAGTAGTCTCCATCCGTGTAAGAGCCAAAGATGGTGCATCAAGAGAATACTGGAAAGGGGGCAGCCTGTCCATGCTGAAACCGTGCCTCTGAAACCATGAGCTCATCTGTGCATACCAACATGATGTATCTCCCTGTAATGCCAGCTGTCTAGATGACTCAAGGAGAGAGAAAAATGAAATGAAATGAAATGTTATATTAACGTCTTCAAAAGGCCAAAATGACCTATGAGACCAATCAGTTACAAAATAGTGAATCTAATACCATGTCTGGGTACAAAAGAACTAGAAAAGAACTAGAAGTGGAACAAAATACTACTACTACTACTACAATCTAAAACTACGTGGGTGTAGCAGCTGATACAATAGGTACCCGGTAAACTGGATGTAACAGTGTGTGAAACAAAGATGGAAGAAATGGTGAGGATCCATCCTCATCTGCACTCTGGATGTCGAGAGAGTATGGCTCGAATCTTCTGTTGTAGTCTCCGTCGATGCTGTGTAGCTCCTCTCCTCAGTCGCGGTCGTCTGTATCTCTGTAGCTCCAATGCTCGGTCGACGAGAGTGCCAGTAGTGGTCGAATGAGTGTGGGACGAGCTCTGCAGTGGTGGCTGCTCCTCTGGCTGTCCCATATCTAGTGAAAAGAAATCTGTAATGTGTCTCTGGGACTGCCTCTCTCTAGCTCTCCCCAGTAAAGTGTCTCTATACCTGTGTAACTCAAGTAGATATAGTCCAAGACATCTCTGATCCTCATAACTCATGACCCTAGATAGAGGACCAAAACCCTCTCTGAATAAGCAGTGGAAACGCCCCCGTATCTCATAGAACACTGTGCAATGACATATGTAGTGCAACTCTGTCTCTGGCTCTCTCTGGCATAATCGGCATATCCTGCTGTCTGCTGGTATCCCTCTGAATCTACCAGTCTCAATCTCGAGCTGATGTGAGGATGTGCGTATCTGACCAATGGCACAACGCAAACCATGAGACATATGTGTGTCCATGTAGCTGGGTCGAATCACAAACCCATCTCCTGTGAGGTGGAGAAGATGCTCTCTATAGAAAGCCATCTTCGTGCTCAACTCCTGAGGAAGCAAACCAGGACCATGACCATCCCCACAAGACAGTACGTCCATATAGCATGCAGTCCACAAAATCACACTTAGTTCACATTGTAAGTGTTTTCAATCATTCAGTCTAGCCATCTCATTCCGTCCAGAACTCTTAATGCACCTAGATCACTGTGCAGCCATCTCATCCTTCCAGAATTCTTGATGCACTCGAACCAATATCCAGTTATCTCATCCAGATAGACATCTTGATGCACTAGAATCTCATTCAGTTCACATTCAATCCTCATTCACTTAGCCATTACTTTCAGATCTCACCGATCTCTAGAAGATGTCTAGATGCATTAAGTTCAAATCATTCATCAGACAAAATGCTACAGACATTCATCTCTCTTTACATGTCTCTAATTATACACACATAGAAGAGCACATGTTTTCAATTCAATCAAGGAAATTTCCAATTCAGTGCTCACAATTCATAAAGTTATCCCGAAAATACTGTCAACGCGTCAGTAACCTCGGACCTATGGGTAGCCTTGCTAGCCTCCCCTTGTTCACTGGCATGTCATTCTCAATGGTGTGAACCCTGAGACGCACTATCATTTGATCCCTTTCACTTTCCTTGTGAGCCAGGACCTAATCTGGAATAGAATTTCCTCTGTCTCTTCTTACTTACTCAATCTATCGACAGTAGTCTAGATTGTATCATTTTCATTTGGGGTTCGTGGTAGATCCATTATAAAATCCATGGCAATACTTTCCCAGGGTACTTGTGGTACCGGAAGGAGCTAAAGTAAGCCAGGGGGTCTTATGGCGATCATACTTAGCTTTTTGGCATGATACACATTCTCTAACATATTTGTCTATGTCAGTACGTGGTGTTGGCCAATAAAAATATATTCCTAGGGTCCGTGTCGTAGAGATTATGCCTCTGTGGCCTACGTAAGGAGAAGCATGTGTTTCATCCATTACCTTTTTCTTAGCGAACGTGCCGCACAAAAAGCCTCATAGAAGTAAAGGTAACCATCCTTAATAGAGTAGGCGAAGAGTTCGGTGCCAGTTTGTAGCTGCTACCAGATTTCACCAAAATCGAGGTCGTCAGGATACATCTCGGGAAGAGATTCCAACGCTTGATGATGTATACTTGTTATGGCATTTACTTGGGGCCGTCGGGAGAGCGCATCTGCCTTACTTCCAGAAGTGTGTAAGATTTGGAAGTGAAACATGGAGAGAAAATTGGCCCACCTCATTTGTTTCTCAGACAACTTGCATTGAGAGAGAAAATATCGAAGGCTTTGATGGTCTGTCTTAATCATAAAATCTGCTCCCAAAAGATAGTGTTTCCAAACTAAGAAAGCGTGGATAACTGCCATGAGTTCCTTCTCATAGATGGAGGCATGAAGTTCTGAATCTCAAAGTCGTCTACTTTCATAAGCTATTGCCTGGCCTTCTTGGTTTAAAACTGAGCCAATGCAATCACCTGAAGCATCACAATGCACTTCAAATGGTTTCCAAAGTCTGAAGATCAGGCACGACGAGGATGTGTCCATGGGTGAGTAGGTACTTGAGCTTGTCAAAAGCTTTCTTCTGCTTAACCCCCCATACAAAAGATATCTTTTTCTTTGTGAGATCATGGAGAGGTGCAGCTACATGAGCAAAATGGCGAATAAAATGTCTGTAGTAGGAACAGAGGCCAAGGAAACTTCGGACGTCATGAAACGAAGCAGGTTGTGGCCAATCTAAAATAGCTTGAACCTTTGTTCGGTCCATGCATACTTGATTATGGGAGACAATGTGTCCCAAATAGTGAATCTCTTTTTGGAAAAATTCACTCTTCTTAGCATTAACTTGAAGTTTATGCTGCTGTAATTCTTGAAACATAGTCTGTAGGTGTCGTTTATGTTCTTCCTCTGTGTGAGAGAAGACTAGGATGTCATCAAAGAAGATTCCTCTGAACTATCGAGATGAGGACGAAAAATTCAGTCCATCATTCAATTGAAAGTTGCTGGAGCGTTAGTGAGTTCAAAAGGAAACCTTGTATTGGCGTAGCTAGGAAGGACTCTCGATCAGAGTACTTCCCAATCTTTAGATTCAAATGCACTGTGGAATTCGTAATCAACCCTTCAAAGGCTGATCGTGAACTGATTGGAGTTCCCAATCTCGGGAATAAGTCCAAGATATTCTGAGGTGTCCAATGAGATGAAGTTGTCAGTGGAGCCTGGATCAAACAAGATTAATACTCTTTGCCCATTCAAGCTACTGGTCCCCCCCCCTAAAGAGATAATCTTTATTAATGGGGAATCTTTCATTACAAGCACATAAACCGGGAATCCCTCCCATTTCTGATCCTTCTGCTGAAAAAAGAAATTATATTCTTTCTATCCGAGAGGAAGCAGGATGCTTATCTCTTATTGAATCCTTTTATTCTTATGGAACGGCGTCCCTACCGCTCTGAGGGTCTTATGAACCCAGCGGAAAATTCCTTATGCTTATGCATCTATACTCTGGAAGAAACAACAAGCTTGTTAAAATTTACTTACCTGTAGCCCAATAGACTGACTTGACGCTTTTTGCTTCTACTTGTACGTCAGAGCTTTTTCTGGCCCGTAGGTCTACAACCGGTGCTTGTTTCCATACAGCTTCTTGGCTGAAAATAGCTGTTTCTTCGGCTGCGTTTATCTTTCAGCTCCATCCAGCAACAAGAGAGAGAGAGAGAGAGAGGAGGATGAGGTCTATGTGAGAGAGAGAGGTGTCTCATCACCCTCATGTTCCTTCTGCATAACAATTTTCAGCTTGTTCTCTCTCTTCTCCCTCTCTATCTGAAAATCGTATAACATTTTTATATGCTATGAGGGGTGGCGATTTACCTTCAATAGACAGGGGGAGTGCTGGCGATCAATTTTGCGAAGTGTGTGCGCGTGTAAAATTTAAATCCTTCCATATCTCCCACGAAAGTGCTCGTAAAATGACCCACGTTGGCTCTGGCGAAGTCTCCACGATTCTGAGTTTTGGGCCTTCAGGCCCTTTCACATTAAGTAGCCAAAACCTTTTAAAAACTCCCAATTTTAAAAGGTTTTTGACCCCCCCCCCCCTTGCAAAAACATACATTAGAATCACATTTTCATGTATTTAACTTCACAAACTTCCTTGAGAACTTTACCTGGTAATTTCCTACATAAAATAACGGGAACAAGAATATTTAAAAATACTTCAATTATTACTCAGGCATCTCCAAAACTTAACATATTAGTCTGTTTCTGACCAAGAATGCACTCGCTGTTCTTAGGAACCATCTTCATTTATGTGCTTGGTCGTTCTGGCGTGCTCTGTTCTATGTCCGATTATTTTGCACTGCCCGAACGACAGGAAAATTCATAACAGTCATAAACTCCGTACGTCTTGTCCCGTAACTATGAATGCATTAATTCATACGTGCACATAAAGTCTTAAAAATGATAAAAATCTTTTTTTTATCATTATTAGAAAATAGCAGTTTTGCTATAGACTAAGTAATTACATTGTCAATTAGGGACGTGTGTCTTTCTTTTTCTGAAACTTCTCTTCTTCTGTTACCATTATTCGAACTTTGCCCGGTCCTTGTTTTCATATGTTGATCAGTGGGATACGTAAGTATACCCACATACATTGCAAATTCTTGCTTAGCATGTCTCATCAGTTGTTGTGTAGACTCGGACTTCTATAATAAACAGTAATATCGTATTTCTTTGGGTAGACCACAGCAAAATCCGTCGATCTGTTTCTTAAAGGTTATCTTTTTAAAAGAAGAGGCCGGTAGAAAAGTATCCCAAAATCTCTGGCAGTAGATATCTAAAGTAACTTCCTTGGTCATCCAAAGATGATTCCAAGCAGTGACCACATCACATTCATGCTCCTGCATTAGCCAAGAAGAAGTAAAAAGCCGCTTGAACTGCAGCCACTTTGTTGGTGCTTCCTTTTGTAGCAATAGGGTGGACCACCATGTTTGTGCGTTTAAGATGCTGCCCTCGAGTGCTCTGAATAGCGTCCTCCAAAATAAGCTATGTCGAACTGTTAAATAAAGGCGAGGGCCTTATGAGTATCTTGAAAGCCCGAAAAAGTATCAAACTTCAGGGCTTGTCCACCTTCCTCAAAATCTTTGGTCTTCTTGCTCTCGTCCTCAAGAAAATCATATTGGTTGGCTTTGTAAAAGTGCTTCCTCTTAAGAGTAAAACATCTTCTCATCGGAGTCCAAACTCTCAAAAGAGGATGAATCCTCCTCAGAACTGTCTGAATACTTTCAAGATCTTCAGTGCGATCTGCTCTTCTTAGCCTTCTTCTTGTTCTTTCCATGTCATCGAGTCTTTCTTCGTATCCTTCCCTTTCTGTCCTCATCACTGGGATCAGAGGAGGAAGAGTTGTCAAAACTATCAGAAGAGGATGGGGATGAACTGGAAACACCCTCAAAGCGTACGCGCTTCTTGTCTTTCGCGCATTTGCAAAAGTAGACTTGTGACCCAAGTATCCAGGGTAATCTCACGCCCGACTATGTCTCTTCGGCTTCTTCTTGGTCTTCAAGAGTCGGTTGACTATCTTTCTACTACTTCGTCAAGTTCATCTTTGGTATACACCCGTCGAGCAGGTGTTTTCTTTAAGGCTGGCTTCACAAGTGAGTCGCCGGCCGTACGCCAGCGTTAATGCACTTCGTCAATCTGGTGCTTGGTCAAAAATTTCGCATACTGGGGATCTTTTGAATATTGAAGCATTTGCCGAGCACAGGCATCAACATGTTGTTGACGTTGCATCTCCATAGGTGGGAATGGCCCATATTCTTCTATCGAGTCGACAGAAGGTGGGCATCATCCATTCGAACTTCCATGCTTTCACCCAAACCTGATTGGTCAGGTGCAAATGTTTGCTCCTTGCGAGATTCGTCGACTGAATCCATGTGTGTCGTGGTAGAAGGGATCAAATTCCCTGTAGAAGGAAAATAGACCTGGCTCTGATGTGTGTGTGTGTGTGTGTGTGTGTGTGTGTGTGTGTGTGTGTGTGTGTGTGTGTGTGTGTGTGTGTGTGTGTGCTCGCGTGCGCGTACGTACATACCTATGTATCATTGCTGGGACATGAACGCACTCCAAAGGGGATACCTGATTTGGTTCACTCCACTACTAGAGTGAAACAAGGTTCTCCATTGTCTCCTTCTCTATTTGGTGTTTATATAGATAAGGTTTCTGATTAAATTGACAGAGAGGGTGATAGCGCTGGGATATGGATTCCATTGTTATATGCTGACGATAATGTGTGGGTAGTCTTCATTGGGCCAAGGTTTTCTTTGAAGAAAGCAGCAGAGACTAGACTGACCAGAGTGTATGCGGCCTTGGGAGGCTTGGAGTTCAAGTTTGGGGACCCTCTATGGGTCAAGATGGGAGGAGAGGTATGGAGAGGCCCTTGGTATCTATGATCTCCTGGCTGATTAGAGCCAAGGCCTCCGTGCCACACGAAATCATTCAAGCAGAGTTGGCAGCCTCCCCTAGGGAGATAGAGACGCTTACCACACCAGTCCTCTTCATGCACAACTTATGGGTCACAGGCAAATATGCCAGATTGGCCCTTGAGTCCTCCAGACAGTTAACTTGGCAGGGGGACACATCATGGTTCCAGATACATGGCTTCAACATGGATAGCTTGCCTCCTTCCAGTACTCCCGAGAGGAGCTTCACAGCATCGACAGAGACTACAGGAGAGGATTCAAGCCATACTATCTCGACAACGAAAGTACAACTGAGGATAGATTCATCACTCATTATATCACCCTCTTGTATCGGTATTAGTGGTCACACACACCCCACACAACTCTAGCTAGTAGCACTGCTAGATTCATTTTCGTATCTCTTTTTTCGTACCTAGACATGGTATCAGATTCACCAGTTTGTAGCAAATTGGTCTCATAGGTCATTTTGGCCTTTTGAAGACCTTACTCATTCCATTTCATTTCCTCTCTCTCTCTCTCTCTCTCTCTCTCTCTCTCTCTCATCACGCCATCTCTCTCTCTCTTTACCATGCTTTCGTTTAGGGTTTGCTGCTGTATTTTAGGGTTCGCGACCTGTTTTTAGGGTTCGCGACCTGTATTTTAGGGTTCGCGACTCTCTTTTTTTTTTTTTTTTTTTTTTTTTTTTTTTTTGGGTTGTTGGACAGATCTGCGTTTTAGGGTTTGCTGCATTTTCTGCACTTTAGAAACATCAATCCTCTCTTCTCTCTCTCTCTCTCTCTCTCTCTCTCTCTCTCTCTCATGTCATCCCCAACCTCACCTATGGCAACAAGCAAACTCAAATATATGCTTCACTCCAAACGAATTTCCATCATTGAATTGGAAATGAAAGCATGGAGAAAAGAGATGGAAGATTGGAGGAACGCGAAGACCGTTTTCCTCCGAGAAAATGAAGAAAAGGAGAAGAGGTGGAAGGACGAGAAGGATCATCTTCTCAACAAGATCGCCACGTTGGAGAATAGCATTTTGGACCTCCACAGAGAAGTGTTGGAAACACGGTCAAAAAATGGGCTTGAAGAGGGGGAATTTCAGCCCTCTTTGAGGGAAGAAATTGACAACATCAATGAGGAGAAGAAGTCATGGGCCGCGGTCATATCCGAAACGCAAAAGAAAGTAGAGGAGGCCGAAAAATGGATTGAGGTTGCCAAGAAAGGGAAAGGTAAGGAAGCTCCTTGTACACCCACTCTTATCAACATGACCCTCGAAGAGGAACAAAGAAGGAGGGTGCGGGCTCTACATGTGAGGGTAACCGGCCTCAAGGACATAAACAATGTGGAAAAAGAGGTCACAAGCCTCACATCAATGATGGGGGTGGAGAAGCCTTCACACACAAAGGCATGGAGAGTGGGCAAGAAGAGTGAGGGCCCCGGAGAATCTTCAAAGGAAAGAGCTCTCATACTACGCTTCCCTTCATTGGAAGAGAAGAAGGAATTCTTGAGGAAGAGACCTACTCTCAAGAAGACAGGTATTTTCTTAGGCGATGACCTCACTCTCTCACAACTTGCGCATATGAGAGAAGTAATGCCCGAGATTCAAGCGGCAAGGGAGAAGGGGAAGATGGCCTTTTACAGAGATGGTCGGGTGGTGATTGTAGAGCGGCGCTCTACATGACGGTGCGAGACCTATGGGACCACATTGAGGATGGCGACTTGGAATTGTAATGGGTCTATGAGGTTGGATGTTGGTGCCTTTGAGGACAGTTTCAGAGACAAGGACATTGTTTTCTTTTCAGAGACTCACCAGGCCCCTGGCCAACTGTTGCCACATGTGGTGGGATACAAATGGGAGACAGCCCACAGAACAGTCACGAGATCTGAGCATGGGAGTAGAGGTTCAGGAGGAGTAGCGGTGTTGTTTAGGGAGGAGCTACAGCCACTACTACATATTGTACGGAGAGATGATCAGGCTAGATACATGTGGGTGAGGCTGAGAGCTGACACAGGTCGATTTCTATATATTGCTATATGTTACTTCCCCCCCAGTACGTCAGTATATGCTGTATCCAGAGGGCAGTCGCCTTTCTCAATTCTAGATGATGATATATGGGAGTTTTCTAGGGATGGTGATATCATCCTCCTAGGAGACTTCAATGCTCGAACGGGCAACTGTCAGACAGTCTTCTACGACACCTCAGATGAGATGCTTAGAGAGTTGGATGTGGATGAGCTGGGGTTTGACAGATGCTCACATGACAGAGAGCAGACTGAGTATGGGAGATACCTCACGGAGATGACGACTACACATGGGCTAGCCATACTTAATGGCTTACAGCGGTTTCCTGGAGCAGCAGGCTTCACATGCTTTCCACACAGACATGGGGCCAGTACAGTGGACTATGTTATGACACAGCCGAGCTTTATTCCTTGTATTCAGGATTTCACGGTGGGAGCCAGACCAGTGGGCGTAGCAGTGGATCATGCTCTCTTGACACTGTCCGTATCTTTTCAGTTTAGTACAGCCCAGAAATCAGGAGGCAGGTCACACACCCGTTATACATTTACACCAGAGACTGACTCGGTTTATACAGAGGCGATCTGGGATCGTCTATGCACAGTTGCTCCAGGCCTCTCAGTAGAGGAGTGCACTACTTTATTGACTGAGACACTACATGATGCAGCATCAGAGGCATACCCACACACTCAACCGGATCGGAGGCGACATTCTGGGAGCATGCCCCAGAATAGTTGGTATGATGAGGAGTGCAGAGAGATGAGAGCCCAGCTTCAGAGGGATCTTCATTTAGGAGTCATCACCTACAGACAGTCGCGGATTGCTTTCCGGCGCCTTGTGCGAAAGAAGAAACGAGCTTACCTGGCCCAGATGGAGCGAGACTTGTATCAGTTGTTCTTGAGTAGAGACTCAGGCGAGGCATGGCGACTCTTCCATGAGCACTCCCCTCCCCCAGTGATTACTTCTCCTGATGTGTGGGGCCAGTATGCGACATCGTTATATACGGTTCCTGGGCAGGATCCCCTTCCAGATCCTACAGAGCCATGTCCACCTACGAGCACCTTCTTTACCACTGAGATGGTAAAGAGAGCCATTGACAGGATGAGGACCAGGAGGGCTTACGATCATGACGGTCTAGTAGCGGAGCACTTTATACATGCTAGGGATATGCTGATGGAGGTTCTTGCAGTGTTGTTCAATCGTGCCATGTGTGAGGGATTACCTGAGACTTGGAGGTTGTCTACTATTGTGCCTATATTCAAGGCAGGTGATCCTACAGAGCCTGGAAATTACCGCACTATTATGGTTGGACACACACTGGCACGATTGTATGCATCCATTATTGAGCAGCAGTTGAGTAACTGGGCAGAGGGTGAGGGTGTACGGGCAAAGGGACAGGCAGGTTTCAGGAGGGGTTTCTCCACTCTTGACCATATTCTGACACTCAGAGCTATCATTGAGGAGGGCAGGTCACATGGGAGACGGATTTATTGTAGCTTTGTGGATTTCCGCAAAGCATTTGACATGGTACCGAGAGCTCGACTGATGCGCAGACTGCAGGAGATGGGGGTGCCCACAGTGTTGATTTGGGGGATTATGGCTTTATACAGATCAGTGATGGGACATGTACGCACCCCAGAGGGGATATCTGACTTAGTTCACTCCACTATCGGGGTGAAACAGGGTTGCCCATTGTCTCCTACTCTATTTGGTATGTATGTTGATGAGGTGTCTGATTACATTGACAGAGAGGGTGATAGAGGTGCCCAGCTGGCAGGGACGTGGATCCCATTGTTGTTATATGCTGATGATATTGTCTTGATCTCTGACTCACCAGAGGGTATGCAGCGACAGTTGGATGCATTACACAGTTTTGCAGAGGATAGTGGATTGTCTGTAAACCTTGGTAAAACCAAGGTCATGGTGTTTAACACCACACCGCAGTGGATCAGGAGATCGGCACCGACCTTCACGTATGGTCAAGAGATTGTGGAGTATACAGATGCATACACTTACCTTGGGATAGTCTTCACTGGGCCGAGGTTTTCTTTGGGGAGAGCAGCAAAGACTAGACTGACCAGAGCTTATGCGGCCTTGGGAGGCTTGGAGAGGATGTGTTCGCAGGTTCAGTTCCAGGAACCTCGGACAAAGTTATGGCTCTTTGATACTTTAGTAGCCTCAGCTATGATGTATGGGGTACAGGTATGGGGACCTTCTGTAGGCCAGGATGGTTGGAGAGGTATGGAGAGGCCCTTGGTATCTATGATCTCCCGATTGATTAGAGCCAAGGCCTCCGTACCTCACGCGATCATTCGAGCAGAGCTAGCTGCCCCCCCCATGGAGATTGAGGCGCTTACCAGATCAGTGTCCTTTGTGCACAGCCTATGGGATACTACTAGAGACAGATATGCTAGATTGGCCCTTGAGTCTTCCAGACAGTTAGCTCTACAGGGGGACACTTCATGCTGGTATGCACAGATGACTTCATGGTTTCAGACGCATGGCTTCACCATGGACAGGTTGCCCCCTTTCCAGTATTCTCTTCAGGCACCCTCGCTGTCTCTTACACGGGTGGAGATCACTAGACTCATTCGTCAGGACCTGATCCAGCTCGACACTAGGAGGACATGGATAGAGCCGCCTCAGGAGTTGAGCACAAAGATGGCTTTCTATAGAGAGCATCTTCTCCACCTCACAGGAGATGGGTTTGTGATTCGACCCAGCTACATGGACACACATATGTCTCATGGTTTGCGTTGTGCCATTGGTCAGATACGCACATCCTCACATCAGCTCGAGATTGAGACCGGTAGATTCAGAGGGATACCAGCAGACAGCAGGATATGCCGATTATGCCAGAGAGAGCCAGAGACAGAGTTGCACTACATATGTCATTGCACAGTGTTCTATGAGATACGGGGGCGTTTCCACTGCTTATTCAGAGAGGGTTTTGGTCCTCTATCTAGGGTCATGAGTTATGAGGATCAGAGATGTCTTGGACTATATCTACTTGAGTTACACAGGTATAGAGACACTTTACTGGGGAGAGCTAGAGAGAGGCAGTCCCAGAGACACATTACAGATTTCTTTTCACTAGATATGGGACAGCCAGAGGAGCAGCCACCACTGCAGAGCTCGTCCCACACTCATTCGACCACTACTGGCACTCTCATCGACCGAGCATTGGAGCTACAGAGATACAGACGACCGCGACTGAGGAGAGGAGCTACACAGCATCGACGGAGACTACAACAGAAGATTCGAGCCATACTCTCTCGACATCCAGAGTGCAGATGAGGATGGATCCTCACCATTTCTTCCATCTTTGTTTCTCACACTGTTACATCCAGTTTACCGGGTACCTATTGTATCAGCTGCTACACCCACGTAGTTTTAGATTGTAGTAGTAGTAGTAGTATTTTGTTCCACTTCTAGTTCTTTTGTACCCAGACATGGTATTAGATTCACTATTTTGTAACTGATTGGTCTCATAGGTCATTTTGGCCTTTTGAAGACGTTAATATAACATTTCATTTCATTTCTCTCACACACACACACACACAGCCTAGGCAACGACGACGTTCTAGGAGCATACCCTAGGACAGCTGGTATGATGAAAAGTGCAGAGAGATGAGAGCCCGACTTTCGAAGGAGGTACTTCTAGGAGTCATCACTCACAGGTAGTTACGGATTGCTTCTCAATGTTTGGCGCGACAAAAGAAGAGGGTGTTTCTAGCTCGATTAGAGCAGGATTTATACCAGCTATTTTTGAGCCAAGATTCAGGCGAGGCATAGCGACTCTTCCATGGGCATTCACCCCCACCAGTCATCACTTCTACGGAGGTATGGGGTCAGTATGCATCACTCGCAGCATCCACCTCTTCCAAATCCGCCAAAGCCATGCCCAGACAAATGTGCTTTCTTTTACCACCGAGATGGTAAAGAAGGCCATTGACAAATGAGAACCAGGAGAGCATATGATCACGATGGCCGAACAGCAGAGTATTTTATACATGCCAGAGATTTTCTTGCAGAGCTTCTAGCCAGGGGACCCTATGGAGCCTGGGAACTACCACACTATCATGATTGGACACACATTGGCACGGTTGTGCGCATCCATCCTTGAGCAGCAGTTGAGTAGATGGGCAGAGAGAGAGGGTGTACGGGCAGCAGGACAGGCGGGTTTCAAGAGAGGTTTCTCTACTCTTGATCATATTTTGACACTCGGAGCCATTATTGAGGAGGGGAGATCACATGGGAGACGGATCTATTGTTGCTTTGTGGATTTCCGCAAAGCCTTCGATACATTCCCCAGAGCTAGATTGATGCACAGTTTGCACGAGATGGGGGTACCCATAGAGTTGATTTGGGGCTCTATACAGGTCAGTGGTGGGGCATGTATGCACTCCGAGGGGATTTCTGATTTTGTTCACTCCACTATGGGGGTGAAACAGGGTTGCCTACTATCTCCTACACTATTTGGCATGTATGTGGATGAGGTTTCTGAATACATTGAGAGCGATGGTGATAGAGGAGCACAGTTGGCAGGGACATGGATCCCATGATTGTTATATCTGATGATATTGTGTTGATTTCTGACTTCCCAGAGCGAATGCAGCGTCACTTAACTGCTTTGTACACATTTGCTCAGATAGTGGATTGTCTGTTAACCAAGGGAAAACCAAGGTTATGGTCTTTAACACCACACCACAGTGGGTCAGGAGGTCAGCACCCACATTTACATATGGCCAGGAGACGGTGGAGTATACAGATGCATACACCTATCTTGGGGTAGTCTTCAGTGGACTGGTGTTTTCTTTGAGAGCAACAGAGACTAGACTGATGAGAGCTTATGCAGCATTGGGAGGATTGAAGAGGATGTGTTCGCAAATTCAATTTCAAGAACCTCGGACAAAGCTCTGGCTTTTTGACACTCTAGTGGCTTCAACTATGCTTTACACAAATTAAGATTTGGAGACCCTCAGTGAACCATCATGGCAGATTTGGTAGCACTGATGGATAGAGGTGTATAAAGAGGCCTTTAGTCTCTATGATCTCTCGGATGATTCGAGTTAAGGCATCAGTGCCACATGAGATTATTCGAGCTGAGCTAGTTGCCCCCGCTCTCAGAGACACTTACTAGATCACAATCCTTCATGCACAGTTAATGGTACCTCCCTAGACACAAATATGCTTGGCTAGCCCTTAAGTCATCCTGACAGCTAGCACTACAAGGGGATACAACATGCTGGTATGGGCAGATGACATCATGGTTTCAGTCACATGGTTTCACCATGGATAGACATCAAGGCCATGAGTTAACAGACAATCCACTATCATGAGCAAATGTGTACAAAGCATTTGATACAGTGCCCAGAGCGAGATTGATGCGCAGATTACAGCAGATGGGAGTACCCACAGAGCACATTTGGGGGGTCATGGCATTATACAGGTCAGTAGTGGGGCATGTACGCACCCCAGAGGGTCTATCCACACCGGTTTACTCCACTATTGGGGTGAAGCATGGCTGCCCGCTCTCTCCTACTCTATTTGGTATGTATGTAGATGAGGACATGGATTCCACTATTGTTATATGCTGATGATATTGTTTTGATTTCTGACTCTCCGGAGGGGATGCAACGTCACCTGGATGCTTTGCATAGGTTTGCCCAAGAAAGTGGTTTGTCCGTCAACCTTGGTAAAACCAAGGTCATGGTTTTTAATACCACCCCATAGTGGATCAGCAGGTCAGCGCCGGCCTTCACATACGGACAGGAGAAGGTGGAGTATACAGATGCTTACACTTACCTTGGAGTGGTTTTCAGTGGACCAGCATTTTCATTGAGGAGGGCAGCAGAGACTAGATTGACCAGAGCCCATGCAGCATTGGGTAAATTGGAAAGGATGTGTTCACAGGTTCAGTTTCAGGAGCCTCGGACGAAGCTCTGGCTCTTTGACACTTTGGTGGCCTCTGTATTGCTCTATGGAGCTGAGATTTGGGGTCCTTCACTGGACCATCACGGGAGGACAGGCCGCAGTGATGGATGGGGGGACATGGAGAAGCCTCTGGTCTCTATGATCTCGCGGCTCATTAAGGCCAAGACTTCAGTACCACGTGCTATTATACGAGCAGAGCTAGCTGCCTCCCCACTGGTGGTTGAGGCGCTCACCAGATCTGTCTTCTTCATACACCGCATGTGGGAACTTCCCAAAGACAGATATGCACGCCTTGCACTTGAGTCCTCTCGACAGTTAGCCGTGCAGGGAGATACAGCATGCTGGTATGGGGAGATGACGTCATGGTTTCAGGCGCATGGGTTTAGCATAGACAGATTGTCTCCTTTTCAGTACTCACTGGATGCGCCCTCTGTGACACTTACCAATCCGAGATCACCAGGCTCATTCGCCAGGACTTGACTCAGCTAGACACCAAGAGGACATGGATACAGCCACTACAGGAGCTAGGCACGAAGATGGCTTTCTACAGAGAGCATCTCCTCCAGCTTACGGAGAATGGTTTTGTGACGAGGCCCAGATACATGGACACTCACTTGTCTCATGGGATACGATGTGCTATTGGCCAGATACGCACATCTTCACACCAGTTGCGGATCGAGACTGGGAGATACAGCGGAATACCAGCAGAGGCCAGGACATTCCCCCTGTGTGACATCGATCCTGAGACAAAGTTGCACTACACATGCCACTGCCCCGTCTACTACGAGATACGAGGCCGCTTCCATTGCTTGTTCAGAGAGGGCTTTGGACCATTCTCTAGAGTCATGCGGTATGAGGATCAGAGATGCTTGGGTTTGTTTTTGCTCGAGCTACGCAGACACAGAGAGAGCTTGATGAGAGGAAAGACTAGCCAGTCTCAGAGACAGATCACACACTTCTTTAGAGTTGCCACTGGACACCCGGAGGAGTTACTACCACAGCAGAGCTCGTCGCTTTACACCAGAGGCATACTAATCGACCGAGCGACTGAGCTGGGGAGATCCAGACGCCCACGACTACGGAGGACTACACAACATCGACAGAGGCTGCAGCAGAGGATCCGGGTCACTTTGGCTCGACATGCACGACGCCCGGTCAGACTACTGACCATGGAGAAGATCGATGAGATCCGCCAGCGACCGATGCTGGATCTCCTGTGATCTAGTTATCCCAGCTAGCTGTTTTAGCAGCTTAGTCCACACTCAGCAGTCTAGGATTCCATAGTATTTTATTTTGTCATCTTGTTACTCTGACTTTGTATCAGATCCACCACATTGTAACTTTCTGGTCTCATAGGTCACTTTGGCCTTTTGAAGACGTTAATATAACATTTCATTTCATTTCATGTGTGTGTGTGTGTGTGTGTGTGTGTGTGTGTGTGTGTGTGTCACAACACGGGCACCACATGCCAATAGAAAAGAGCAGACTTAACAGACTTTTAGCACTTCAATAACAACTGAACTAAAAGAGAGAGAGACGACACGCGACACGGAGTGGCGGAATTCCACCCCATAGAGTATTGGCCCCAAACCTTGGCGCCCCTTTCCGTATTTCTTTATATTGCATCAACACAGTACAAGCCGGTACTCGAGACTCTGCAACCTTCTCCAGGAAGCATGCCAAAGAATGAGCCCTAGCCTCATATTTAAAGGCCCTTGGCCTGAAAAGCAGTTACAGTAAAAAGCCTTTAAAACTCAAAAGCTTCTGGTTCAAAGGCAAAGCCAAAAAGCTGCAAGCGCAATTTATGGAAATCCGTACAGTCTGCCACATCATCAGCTAGCGCAAAACGCGGAAATCTGTACAGCCTGCCACATCATCATGTCAGCGCAATATTCAAAATCCGTCTGCTGCCCTTATGGTTAGGGTTAGGGTTAGGGTTTCTGCAGATTTAGGGTTAGGGTTTCCAAAATTAGGGTTTACAGGTTTTAGGGTTAGGGTTTCAGCAGTTAGGGTTTCTGGCAGAAATTAGGATTTAGGCCCCTCGGCCACATCTGTAAGTTGACTCCATTCTTTAGGCTTTGACACGTCAGCAGTTTGTTACATCTCCCCTTCTTGAAAGAGAGTAATCGTCCGCGATTACAGCATATCTGCAAAACAACTCAAATTAGTTCAAAAATTTCCGAGGGTCATTCCGAGGGACATTCCGAGGGACAATCAGTTTGCTCTTTTTATTAAGGAGTTAGCTTCTCCTTTCTGCTCTTTTGATCATGGAGTTAGCTTCTCCTTTCGGCTATTTTGATCAAGGAGTTAGCTTCTCCTTTCTCCAGATCGAAACTCTTGATATTCCGGCGTAGTAAAATTAGCCATCACACCCAGACTGTACTGATCTTCCACGGGTGTCTTGATGCACTAAAAATACATACCCAGGCAATCTCATACAATTAGGAATATTCAGTGGTTGGCACATCACAATGCAACACAAATGCTCACATATGCATGTTACAAGACATAGAAACATAAAGCCGTCGATGAACACTCCTCCCGCATAACCTAACAAGGTCCAGGCCGGGAGATATTCAACGACTCCCTCATCACTCCTCCAGCATAACCTAAAAAGGTCCGGGCCGGGAGATATAGAGGCCTTTTACAACCAAACGTCCCCCAGACTGCAGCTTGCGTCGTTTGGAGGTGCTGAGAGTAACCACTGCTCAGACTTCTTAATACTCCTCCCGCATAACCATCCAGGTCCGAGCCGGGAGTCACAACAATAATTATTTTACAAGCATACAACCAAACGCTCCCCAGGCATCGGCCTGCGTCGTTCCGAGGTTCAAACAATATCAAAGCAGTATTTCTCACTTCTCCACCCGGGAGTAAAATCACCAATCATTGAAACCAGTATCAAACCAGAGTCAAAAAATTCAAATCGGCACCAAAACAGGTTCAAAACAGATACCATCCATTCCATACAAAGTTTCAAACAATACTTTCTTAAACAAAGTTCAAAAGTATCTAACTATAAAACAACTAGAGAGTTCATTCAGGATTTTGTTCGGACAACCGAACTTTGAGGACGACTGGCTTGCCCTTCTGCATCACCGTGATGGTTCGTTTCCGGACTTGGAGAGTCGCATCATTCTTGTCATGCCAAGGCATGCCTAATAGAACGTCACAATTGCCCAACTTCATGATGTGGAAATCAACTTTTCCATGATAATCTTGAATAGTCACTGGAAGAGCACCAATGAGCGGTACTACTTTCTAAGTTTGCCCTGTGGCTAGCTCAACTTCAATTTCTCCACCACTCTGCATCATAATCAAAGTGCATCTGCTTTAAGAATTCTGGATGGATGAAGTTCTCTGTAGCTCCGGGGTCAAGAAAATAAGGGCTTTGAAACCATTGACTTTGCCATATGCTCGACACAATTCATTTGTACTCTCAAGGCGTATGCCATAAATATCAGGAACTAGTCCAATAGCAGGTCTAGTTCTCATAGCAGGAGGTGGCACTGGGGTTCTGTCGACCGTTGGTGCGGGCGTCGGCTCCTCTGGTCTATCAGTGCGTTTGGGACAATTAGAATGATTATGCCCTGTTTGAAAGCATCCAAAGCATCGGCCTTCTTGTAGTAAGGTGTCTCGTTGTTGAGGCGTCAAACGAGGCCTTTGCGGTTGATTTTCACGAGACTCTCGAGAATTTGTTTGTTGCTGTCGAGAGTTGTGGTTAGTGGCCGGAGATTCTTCTGTGGTAAACTCTAGCTTTCCCTTCTTCAGTTTGTAGCTGACCGCGGCATGGTCCATAAGTTCTTGCATGGTAGAGACTTGCTTGGATAGACAATATTCCTGCAATGGTGATGGTAGTCCAATGGTGTATCGTTCGCATTGGGCCTCCAAGGGAACAGATCTTAAGGACACCGGAAGGTACACGTCGAGAAACCTTTGGTTATATTTGTCCATGGTTTCAGTGGCAAGCATTTTCAAGTTGCCCCACTTTGCCAAAATCCGCACTTCAAACATAGAAGTCATGTAACTACGTGCAAAAACTGTCTTGAAAGCTTGCTAGGTCCTTGGAGCGTGCAGTTGTGCCACGATTGAACTCCACCATTGCATAGCATTATCTTTAAGAAATTCTGCTGCTCGAGAAATCTTGGATTCTTCTGTATAGTTCCCTAAAGCATAGATGTTGTCGAATTGCTGTAGGAACTGCAATGCTTTCTTGCGATCTTTCACCCCGGAAAAAGTGAAAAATTTGACTATCGTGCCACCATCTTTGAAATCTTTGGGTTAGTTTGGCGCATATCCCGGGTATAGGTAATAAGGGTATCCATATGGGCTCCAACCATTGTAGCCTGGTGGCGGTGGTGGTGGAGGTGGGGGCAATGGCTGTGGCAAAGGTGGTTGCACTGGATCATGGTCAAATGGCTACACCATATTCCTGAAGACTCTCCCGATTGGGACAAATGGCTGAGAAGGTTGCCGGTTGGAAGCTCTCGTACTTTCTGGTGCCGGAGGAGGAGGTACCACCTGGGGCATCAGAGGGGGTAACATGTAGTTCAAAAATTGTTGATAACCTTGCAGCATCGGAAGATTCTGTTGAGGATGCCGCGGAAGAATGTCGTGAAGCTCGTCGAGCAGAAACTGCAAATATTCTGTTGAATCCATGAGTTCAAGTATTGGGTTCTTAATTGGCTTATGCCCTGTAAGACACTGCGGTGAAGACGGGAGCGCGCCTGATGCGCGATGAAGTAAGGGTGGGAGTGGCTAATAAGTCCGGGTTGGAGGGCGAAGATACCTCGAACCAAATTCCAATAGCTCTGTCTGCTCTTTTGTAGGACCGGTATGCTTTCAGAAAAGCACACGCTTGATGCTCTGATACCACTGTCACAACATGGGCACCACGTGCCAATAGAAAAGAGCAGACTTAACAGACTTTTAGCACTTCAATAACAACTGAACTGAAAGAGAGAGAGAGAGACGACACGCGACACGGAGTGGCGGAATTCCACCCCAGAGAGTATTGGCCCCAAACCTTGACACCCCTTTCGGTATTTCTTTATATTGCATCAACATAGTACAAGCCGGTACTTGAGACTCTGCACCTTCTCCAGGAAGCATGCTAGAGAATGAGCCCTAGCCTCATATTTAAAGGCCCTTGGCCTGAAAAGTAGTTACAGTAAAAAGCCTTTAAAACTCAAAAGCTTATGGTTCAAAAGCAAAGCCAAAAAGTTGCCAGCGCCCAGCGCAAAACGCGGAAATCCATACAGCCTGCCACGTCATCATGTCAGCGCAATTTTCGAAATCCGTTTGCTATCCTTATGGTTAGGGTTAGGGTTTCTGCAGTTTAAGGGTTAGGGTTTCCAAAATTAGGGTTTGCAGGTTTTAGGGTTAGGGTTTCCAGAATTAGGGTTTCAGAAGTTAGGGTTTCTGGTAGAAATTAGGGTTTAGGCCCCTCGGCCACATCTGTAAGTTGACTCCATTCTTTAGGCTTTGACACGTCAGCAGTTTGTTACACTCTCTCTCTCTCTCTCTCTCTCTCTCTCTCTCTAGATTTTGTATCAATTGTAAAAGATAACAAGAACAAACGTTATGACACCAAAAAGCGCACCCATTTTCGTAGTCGGTTGCTACGTTCCTTATCAGGATTCTCCCTTTTATGCTTGCATAGATAGAGATCAGCCATTTTTTTGTTTAGAGGAGTACATTTCTTAATTTAAAGACAAATATGGTGTTCTTGTCTTTGGGGATATGAATGCTCGTGCAAAAACATTGCAACATGATACTCAACAATTTGATATGCTATACATTTCAAAGGAGTTGGAGGAAGTTCACTTGTATGATCGTACTTTAATGGATGAGAAACGGATCACTTTGGAAAGTTACTTTTACACATGTGCAATAGCACGGGTATGCTCATTGTCAATGGTGTATCTTTGTGGAGTGGAACCGATGAATTTACATGTAGAAAACATAATGAGGATAGTGTGATTGACTATATGTTACTGCCAAAGCCATCATGTATCACATAAAGAGTTTTACGCTTGGCCAATGAACCCCGGAATTAGACCATCGGACCTTATGTTTGACCTTGCATGTGGAGAAGCAATTAAGCATGATAATCTCAGCCAAAGGGAAGAGAAGTTATCACTTTGTATGGATTTCAAATAAACACCAATGTATATTGAAATGGTTGAGCAAAAGTTATGGATGTCGAAGCTTCAATATGACGCACCATTGGAAACTAAATGGAAAGCTTGCAATAAAGTTATTTGTTCTTGTGCCGAAGAATGCTTTGCCATAAAGCATGTCCGTGGTATCAACAAAGATGGATCACGCAAAAGGTGGTTTGATAAAGAATGTCAAGATGCTCGAAAGTCCTTGATAAAGCTTTATGCGACTATGGACAAAGAAAACTATCAAAGTCACTTGCATACATACAAGGCATTGATTCAAAATAAGAGAAGAAGATGGGAAGTAAAGCATCAATTTTTCAAGTCCAAGAAAAGGCACGAGCATGTGAAAGATTTTGGAGAAACTTGAGGGATAAGCGGATCGAGAGTTTTGGTAACTTGAGTTTTGTGGATATTTTTACACATTGTAGGCAACTATATGAGCAACCGAATGCTGAAAAAATGAAATTATATGGTTTACTTCCATGAATGCCCTCTTTTTTTACTATTAAGGATGTGTGAGGTGGACTCCAAAAGTTGGCCACTCGCAAAGCGGAAGATCTTCAAGATATCAAGCCGGAAATGACTAAATGCACGGGAGATTTTACACATAAGTGGATGTGTTGTATGCTCAACCTTGCACTTCAACATGGTATGCCTTGTGATTGGAGCACTAATTGGGTCAAGCCTTTGTATAAAGGAGGGGGTATAAAGAAAGTAAATAACTACCGAACTATAATGATTGGGCCTTTTATGGAAAAGTTGTTTGGGTGCATAATGGAGATAAAATTGAGTGATTGCATTGAAGACAATGGCAAGCGTGCAAAAGGACAAGCAATTTTTCGTCGACGCCATAGCACCATCGATTATCTTGTCACTTTTCGTGTTCTCATGGAGGAAAGTCGGTTGAAAGGCAAGCGATTGTATTGTTGCTTTGTGGACTTTAAGAAAGCCTTTGATATGATTAACGCAACAATTGTGGAGAAGGATAGAAGAACTCCAAGTGCCAAGTGAGTTTATGTGTCGATTGCGCATGGAAAGAAGAATTTCGGAAATTTTTGCAAGCACAAATGGGATTAAACAAGGATGTCCGTTGGTACCAACTCTCTTTGGTCTATGCATCGATCAATTGAAACAAATGATACTGACTTTATGCAAAAGGAAGTCATTGAAAAGATCATTATTTACAATACGGTAATCATGTTTTGTTGTATGCAGATGATGTACGGCTTCTAGCACACACTTTAGAGGACAGAAGTTTATGATTGTCCTTGAGAACTTTTGCTTGCATAGTGGGCTAATTGTAAATGAATCTAGAACCACAATTATGCTTGTGAAAACGAACCATAAGGAGAAGCCATGCATTGTGTACAGCAATGAGATACTTTGAAGTTGTAGAGAGCTTCAAGTACCTTGGCCTTGAGGTCCCGGCCAATCACAAGAGGCATGAATGTGCTATGCGTCGTTTGGAAGCGGAAAAGAGAGCATACTATGAATTTGAGAATATGTGTAATGCAGGAAACATAAAGGGTTGGATTCTCAAGAAGTACCTTTTTGACACATTGGTGACACCGCTTCTTCTTTATGGAGTTGAAGTGTGGGGCGAGAGCATCTCAAAGTCTACTTGGAAAGAGTTTACGAATATTCAAAGCGCTTTCTTAACTTTCTCAAATTTAAGACACAAACACCATATATGCTCCTACTTCTTGAGTCTGGATCTCTTCCAATTGAGGTTATGGGCATGGAAAGGGTTGTGGAGTACATGATAAAGATGTATCAAAACCCCTCACATTGACTTCCTACAATTGCATGGGAAGCAAGCAAAAAAAGTTCAAAAGACACATAAAAGCAAGATCTTGAGCACGGGATGGATGTAAGACATAAAGAAGTGGTTTGGGAGATGGGATGCATTACACTTGCTACAAGATGCCTCAATAGACTCTTAAGTGAATGAAGCTTTTCTACAACGCCAATGTATTACGGCTTTGGGAGGAATCCGGTGGGTCATGCTTCATACATTACACCACCCATATTGCCCCCAACTACAAAACCATGTTCTTCGTTAAAAGAGGAAACCGTACTCACCCTTACATACTTGAGCATATCCCCTTGTCAGTGATACGCACTATCGCAGCCATTCGGTTTAGCTCCCACTCCCTTCGATGCGAGAGAAGGCATTGGGGCAATGGAGAAGAGTCAAATCGATTGTGCACATTATGCTCACTACAAGTTCGAGAATTTGAGTACCACACACTACTTGAGTGCTCACCTTTTGGTCACGTCCAAACTTGCTTTCCTCACATTTTTAGCCATGACGTACACCTACACACTTTCCTCTCCTAGCCACACTATGGGCTCTCCATTGGAATCTCATCACTGCAATTTTGGAGCATTGAGAATCACTCATCAGCCACACACATACTACAGCACGTGTAAAGAATGTCGGGCCTTAGCAAAGAAACATAAACAAATACGGGTCTAATGGGCATCCCTGGCGTAGAGAGCGGGATAGATGAAATCGTCCTCCAATGTGGACACTGATGGTAATAGCACTAGAAGTAGAACGAAAGGGAGCCGCAAGTCTTGCAATGCATTGAGAGGGAAAGCTAATCCTCTGCTCAAAAAGCCTCAATCCACCTGATCATATGCCTTCTCAAAGTTGAGAAGCATAATAGCCACTGGATTTTTTGATTGTCACGCCCACTTAACTATGCATCTATCCTGAACAAAGCCAAACTGAGAAGCATGAGTTAGGTCAAGCAAGAAAGGCCTCAAACATGCATTGATCGCCCAAGCCAAAACCTTATACACGGCCTCCAAGGTTCTATTTTTTTAAGGAGGAGGAATCTCCACCTTTCGTATAAGAGAACTCAGCCCAGAAGACATGCTGGGAGCTCTCTCTCTCTCTCTCTCATCCTTGAAGCCATTGAACATAGACCAACCTATGCGCATATGCATGTTGTGACTGATCAATTACTCATGGTAAAACAGCAAAAAACACTCATTATGTAGATTAAATAGAGAGAATTTGCTCTTACAGACCTTCAACTGCATCGGAGGCACATGTACATGGTTGAATTGAGGACAGACTCACAAACAGGAAGAACAAAGCGATGAATTTTGAGCTCCTAGAGAGCATCATAGAAACTGTAATCTGGAGGCTTCTGCTCATCGCCGATGCAATTGTCAATCCCAGCCTCTTGAATTTTGACGATGTTCTACAAAGAGAGAAGATTTTCTGCAGAATGTCTTCTAAATTGTCATGAGTACCTTCTTTGTCAACAAAAGTAGAACTATTCTCTGCAGAGAAATGACAATGTGCGGATACTGGCAAACAAATATGTGAAGCAGAATATGACGAATCACAGATTCTGTGAAGTCATCCTGATAAAAAATCTTCTTTGTGTTGATCCGTGTACAATAGAAGCCTGCATCCAACTTGTGCGCGCGCACGGACACCTGCCTAATGGGCAAATTGCTGCTGATCTTGAGTGATAGAAGCTAGAAGCTACGCGCACACAGACACGCATAGCCGAGCTTTTGCTTGATGTGCAAGGAGAGCTCTCTCTATCTGTCCCCTCCCTCTCTCATTCGTCGCACGAACGCACGCTCACATACAAGAAAATTGACCTTGTGCAGAGATTGACACACAAACACGTAAATGGAGGTGGTGAGCCTTTGAAAAAGTGGCACAATTGTTAAACGAGGGCCAAGTCGCACAGTGACCCGACTTCCCAGTCTATTCAAATTTTTCAGTTCCCACGCTCCGTTCACCTTTTCCCCTCCAAACAGTGGATGAAGAGATTACAAGACTACTATTAAGAAAGGGTGGTAGGTTAGTTTATGCACTATAGGTGATCTGGGCGACACTGATTGTGCACCACTCATGGCCACGAGCCACCAAAACCGGCCACCAACCATCGTCGACACATACCAAAGGGAATATTTCAAGAGTTATACCCTCCAAAAATGTGGGACTCATGATTGTATCCGCAAATTATCTTAGTAGAATCAATGATCACAATGACAACCACTTCAATAGTTAAGTTGGAATCCCACTTAAGATATGTGTACTAATGGTTTCTCCTCATAACGAGGGCTTCACAAATGTGCAACATACAACAAAGTGAGATGTACATGTTGAGAGGTAGGCATTGAGTATATACTAATAGTTGGTAACCAATGCGATCCCACCATGCCATGACAAGACCTTGTAAGCATGGATATACCTATGGTTGGAGTCCTATACAGGGGTGGTAGAGCATGATTGTCAATAAAGAGGCATTTGCACATCACTGACCCCGACTACACTTTGCAAACTCACACAATCATGGATAAGATCTTTCTAGTGTTTGCTTGTAGTTAGATGACATGGATGATGCTAATAGTATGGATGACAATTTTGCTAATATTATGGCACATGTCTTCCACCAAATCAAAATACCAATCTAGGTTTTTTTCGTTTGGTGATTGTCCTAGGTACTAGTATTATCACCCTTGCGGTTATGTGCTCTAATTTATGGCCTTTGATGGTTTTTTCTCCATTACTTTAACCATGTGTTGTGCTCACTTGATTTCAAGTATAAGTATTGTCATGTTTTAATGCATACACACTTGCACTACAAGAGGCTATTCATATTAGCGACGCTCACACAGCGACGCTCAAAAAAAAAATTCCCGGCGTCGCTACGAGCGTCGCAAAATTACAAAGAAATTTGCAACGCTCATAGCGACGCCGGCTGGGCTAAAAAAATAACCGAGCGCGCCCAAAAACTCAGATCTCATATCTGAGTTTTTCGGCGCCCTCAAGCAAGGAGCAGGTAACGCTCTCTCTCTCTCTCTCTCTCTCTCTCTCTCTCTCTCTCTTCTCCACACACACACACACACACACACACACACACACACACACGAGGAGAGGAAGGAGAGCCAGGTATGCTCCTTCCCTCTCCTCATTCTCATGTTCCCTTCCCCTCTTTCTCTCTCCCTCTCTCTCTCTCTCACACACACACACATACACACACACATAGTGTTTTTGAGAGAGAGAGAGAGAGAGTACAAACATAAACAAAAACGCACACACACATACATAAACAAAGAATGCACACACACATTGAGAGAGGAAAAGAGAGAGAGAGCATGCATAAACAAAAAACGCACGCATTGAGAGAGGAAAAGAGAGAGAGAACATGCATAAACAAAAAACGCACACATTGAGAGAGGAAAAGAGAGAGAAAACATGCATACGATCCAAAAAAATGCACACACATTGAGAGAGAAAGAGAGAGAAACTAATTTAACGTCGTAGGAAACTAATTAAAATTAAAAGACCTAAAGATCTAGCCGACGAGGAGTTGAACTCAAGACCTATTATTCAAGAGGGAAATGGCATAATCAATCTATCATACTTGGCATGGGTGATAGAAAGGTTATACCATTTATCTCTTTTTATTGGCACACACATCCACACACGCGCACACACACAAGAAGAAGAGAGTTATATCGTCGTAGGAAACTATCCTAAAAGACGTTAGATTAGGTTAGATGTAGACTTACGTTAAATTAGATTTAGGTTTATTTAAGTTAAATTAGATTAGATTTAGGTTTATTTTTAACTAGATTTATGTTTATTTACGCTAGATTTAGATTTACGTTATATTAGATTAGATTTAGGTCTCCATAGACTGCGATGCCTGCATGAAGCGGGTGAAGAAAGCCCTCAATGGAATATAGGGTATTGCTGCCTTCACTCATGGTCGGCTCTGTCGATCCAAAAGTACTGGTGAAATGTCTTCAAAAGATAGGGAAGAAGGTGGATCTTCAAGGCGGCAAGAGTCACTACATCCCCAACACAATGACCATCTAGACAACCTCTAGTCATTCAACAACAACTTCAAAGTTAGTAACAAGAGCAAGAACGGTCTAAAGGGCCAATTGCTGTCGTCAGATGTGGATGGAGATGAGGCAGCGTCACCGCCGGAAGTTAACTCTCACATCTTTAGTGATGAGAATGCCAACTCTTGCCGAGTTATGTGAAAAATTATGTGTTAAATCAGTTTTAAGGTTCTTATAATCCCTGTTAGTTTAGTTCTTTGTTTTTAATATAACATAATTTACGTTAGATTTAGATTTATGTTATATTAGATTAGACTTAGGTTTATTTAGGTTTACCCACACACACACACACACACACACACACACAAGAAGAAGAGAGTTTTAACGTCGTAGGAAACTATCCCAAAAGACGTTAAAGATTAAGTTAGATGTAGACTTATGTTAAATTAGATTTAGGTTTATTTTTAGTTAGATTTACGTTTATTTAGATTTACGCTTATTTACGTTAGATCGAGTCCACGCAAGAACTACTTACGGTTTAGGGTTTAGAGTTAGACGAACAGTGAAAAGATCTACTGTGAAAAGATGTTAAGATGCTGTGAAGTGCTACAGCTAGAGAAGAGGCAAAGGGGTTTTGTCCACTACATGCAGTATCATGTAGACGTGGGTGTGTAGATTTCTTGTACCCACAAATATAGGTATTGACCAATAAAGACGAGATTATAACCCGGTGGTTCTGATCTCCGTGCATCTCTAGACCGAGGTGTGCGGGGATTGGACATGACTAGAGAATGTGTGTGTGTGTGTGTGTGTGTGTGTGTGTGAGAGAGAGAGAGAGAGAGAGAGATAAGACGAAGAATGCCAATAGAATATTAAATTTGTTGTCCAGGTTATAAGATTTTTATCCTCATTATGAGTAGTGACGAGGATGTGGGACCGTCCAACCGAAACACCTATCTCTCAACGAGGGTCTTATGTCCTTGTAATCAATGCAAGCATGCTGTGCGACGGACAAGACGTGTTTCTTTGCAGCACGTTCGTGAATTTGGCGAGTTTGATCCATCTATTAGTTGTTGCCAATTATAACTCGTCGGACTCTGACGCTGGCCAACAAGCAGCAATCTTGCAACCCAATAGACGTGTTCGCAGGCGCTTTGGTCAAGCAGCATATGTGAGGCCACAAGATGTAGCCTCTGACAGCTCGGGGGATGATCATGCAGAGCACATTCCCAACGAGGCAATGTTTGAGCCCGAGATTGATGAAATGATCGAGACGATCATGGATTCAAAAAGGCTTATCTATGATGATATGAAAAGTGAAGCCGATACGCCATTGTATAATGGAGCACGTATGTCTAGATTGAAAGCACTCCTGGTTCTTCTCAACATGCAGGCAAAGTTTGGATGGAGTGACACTAGCGTCACAGCGCTTTTCAGGTGATCTATTACAATTAGTTTACTTTAATAAAACTCTAAATGTATAATGATCTGATAGATTTTTACACGACTGTATCGTATTTTTATGTTGTGTAGATTGCTTAAAGAGCACATACTACCAGCTGACAATGTGATGCCAGATTCTCGAGATGAAGCAAGAAAGATTTTGCGAAACTTGGGGATGGATTACAATTCTATCCACGCTTGTCCTAATGACTGCATTCTTTTCAGAGGGGAATACATAGACATGGAGAAGTGTCCGAAATGTGATTCCGAAAGATATCGAGTAGATCTCCACGGGACAAAAATTCCACAAAAGGTTCTGCGACATTTTCCTCTGCTTCCTCGCATCAAGCATTTCTTCGAATGTAAGTCCATGGCCGCCCTAGCATCATGGCATGAGGAGAATAAATCTTCGGATGGTGTGCTACGAATTCCTGCAGATTGCGCAGCCTGGAAACATATAGATGGAACATGGTCGGATTTTGCCAGGGAAGCTCGAAATTTGCGCTTAGGCCTGGCTATGGATGGCGTAAATCCATTTGGTCAAAGATCAACATCTTACAGTGTATGGCCCGTTGTCATCGTCAACTACAACATTCCCCCGTGGTTGACTACGAAGAAGGGGCACCTATGGCTAAGCTTGATTGTGCCAAGGCGATATAAAGTGGGGAATATGGATGTGTATCTTCGTCCACTATTGGAAGAGCTACAACAATTGTGGATTGGCATAGAGGTGGTGGATATGAGCCGACACACAGGACGACGGAATGCTTTGATCAGAGGCATTCTAATGTGGACCATGCATGACTATCCCGAGCTAACAGAATGCTCAGGTGATCTATTGACACTCCTCACTCAGACACTGTAAATCTTGTTTTTTCCCATAGTTGATCTATTATCATGTGTATACATGTAGGGCTTCAAACAAGCGGATACAGAGCATGTGTCACATGTGGACCTAGACTGAATGCACGTAGGGCACCCTCACTGAAGAAGCAAATCTACGAAGGTCATCAAGCGTATCTTCCAGAGAATCATGTGTTACGCGACGGCTTTTTGGGAAGAGAGCCACCAAGGATGTCTGCACAAGCATGGTTAGAGCAGAAGGAGATGTGCGATGACGGATTGCCTCCAGGGATGAAGAGACTATCTCTATGGTACGAGTTACCATACTGGCCCCGACTCATGATCAATCACTTGCTCGATCCAATGCACATATTCAAGAATGTGGGTAATCTACTATGGGACCATCTGACCGGCAAGAAAGATACTTTGGGAGCCAGAGTTGACCTTAGAAATGTGGATCGTATGGAGCAATATTGGCCGCAAACAGCGTCTGATGGATCGATAAAACTCCCTAAAGCACCATGGATTTTCAGAGGAGCCCAAGAACGCAAAGTAAAAGAGACCATTCGATCTTTGCGGACCCCCATTGGCGTAATGCACTCGCTTCGAACGTGTTTTACTAAAGGAAAGCTTACCGGTTTGAAGTCACACGATTGGCATAAAATGTGTCGGGTACGTTTGTAGTGGACTTTAATATCATTGCATAAAATGTGGACTTTAATATCATTGCTGCACATACTTTACAGTTTATTTTACCGTTTGCCATTGAGGGATGTTTGTCTCTCGACATCCGTAACACAATCTACAAACTTGCAAAGCTGGTGCAATGGATCTCACAAAAGGAGATCAACATAGACTCCATACCATTCGCCAAACTAAATGCTGCGGAGCTTGTGTGCATGTTTGAGAAACATTTTCCTACTACCATGCTAACCATTCAGGTGCATCTTCTTGTTCACATAGTTGATGAGGTGGAAATAGCTGGCACAGTTCATTCCAGATGGATGTTCTTCTTAGAACGTTTCATGAAAACGCTTAAGGGATATGTGCGTCAAAAGGCACGTCCGGAGGGTAGCATGGCAGAAGGTTGGTTGGTATCAGAGTCCCTAGTGTACATTGGAGAGTGGCTAGACGGATTTGATAAAGCCCGGGACACGCTATGGCGAACCATAGATGATGAGCGCATATCTGGGATTGTCATGTGCAATCTCGGTGTTGAGAAGAAGATGACGGAAGATCTAGAGGCTAAAATCAACCGATTTTGCATGCTTCACAATCCAGTGATGCAAAAGTGGATTTCACAATATGAGGATGCAAAGCAAGAGCGACAAAGGGCACGAATCGAGTGGAGACGGGGAAGACGACCACCGATGCACTATCCGACGGTTCTGGAGAGCCTACCAACCTTCATGAGCTTAAGATGGTTGCACAACCAATTGAAAAGCGCACAACAATGCGGTGACGAAGTGACTGAGGAAGAGTGGGAGTACTCTCGGGGTTGCGCGACCAAGGTAAGTTTGCAATGTACGACTAGCAAGTGACTTTATTTATAAACGTTTGAACGGCCACTCATAATCTTTGTTCGTTGTAGTATAAGTCATACACAGTAGCATGGTGTAAAGGTCGACATTTTAGGGTGGAACGAATCGACAAAAAGCGTTTTACTCAAGATTGTGGAATCATGGCAAAATTTGAACAGTCTAGTCGACGACGTTCCTCTGATGCAGATCCTGTGGTGGCGGAACTCACTTACTTCGGCACGCTGCAAGAGATTTTGAGGATCGATTACAGAGGATTTTTTGTCGACTTGTTCGACGTGCAATGGTTCAAGATAATCATGGAGGGTCGCAACGCTACTGTGCGTAGAGGAGAGTCTGGTTTTCTTGAGATGGATTCTACTAAGAAATGGACTGACCTAAGAGACACTTTCGTACTACCCGAGCATTGTGAACAAGTAAGTATGTAAATAGTTAACATCCCCCTTTTACAAGTTATGTGCTTGAAAGCTCTCATGTAAGTTATGTGGCTCTGGCAGGTAATATTTCATCCTACAAAGTCTACATCAAACTGGTGGTACGTCATAGAGGTAGCCCCTCGTAGTGCAAGGACGTATGAAGGCTACCATGTGCCAATCACAACGGCATCAATGGAGGAGATCAGAGAAGATGCTCAATCAAAAGCCGCTGCGGTGGTGCCAGACGAGCATCAAGATGCTACTACTCTATATGGGGTGCATGCAGAGGAGCTACAAAATGAAACAGAGGATATGTGTTTAAACGGAGAGCTCTATATAGATATAGGAAGTTATGCTGAGTTATGCGAGGATGAGAGAGAGATCTCTTAAAGCCACAAATATTGTATTTGAACAATTTTGCTCCGTGTTGTAAAAGCTCTGGCTCTCTAAGTACCTTCCATGGTGTATAACGCTCTTTTCTACTCGCGCTCACATCTTTTGATTGAAATTCTGAGTTTTCGACTTGCCTCTTCTATCACTCAATTCATTGCGTCATTGTATTTATATGCGTCATTACGTCATTGTATTTAATGGTCTTTGCGTCATTGTCTACTCTATTCATTCAATATTAAGTTTAAATATTCGTGTGTTTAATGCAGGTATGGATGATGAGGAGTTTCTTTCTTCTTTGTCACCGCAACAGAGATAGTGGTACGTAGAGCGCCATCGCTCTGGCGCATCATCGTGCGTTCCTACTCCATCCGCATCTCCCTCTCTTTCGGAGCATTCGGCACGCTCCGAAGCTTCGGCGTCGACGAGACGAGCTTCACACTCGTCTAGACACCGGCGCTCTAGTGGTGGCGGTGGCGGTTGTTGTGGGGATTCCGCCACCGATGCCTCCACACCGCCTCGTGTCCGACGAGGCTCTTTACCCTCCCCTTCTTTGCCCGCCCCCACACCAGCCACAGCATCGCCATCTACGCCAGGTTTTGCACGGCTGACTGTTCCTAGAAGCTACACACCTCTACCTACTTCGCCAGGAGCCACCCCACTCGACACTCCTCGCTTCGGGGCCCAGACGCCGGTGGAGACACCTGACGTCCGTACCCCCATCGACATGCCGCTAGAGACCCCTGCCGGGACACCCAGGTTCACGCGTCACCGGCCAGAGGGCTTGTCTTACTGCGTCGACTTCAGCGGCGGCATCATCATGGATGATGACGGCAAGAAGGTGATCTCGCGCATGCGTGGTCTTTGCTCTCAGCTGTTTAGACACTACATACTAAACAAATGGAGTGAAGTACCAAGTGATTTAAAAAACAGAGTCATCAGCATACTTCATGATGAGTTTCCCGTTCCAACATGGGATCAGCGCTTCAATGAAGACCTGATGAAGATTCGAATGCGCGAATACTGCAAACACAAGCGTTCCGAAGTGCAAAAAGCAATCAAGAATGGGTGGAACAGGCCAGATTGGCTGGCCAAAGAAGATTGGAAGAATGCGAAGAAAGTAGCGCGCGAGAATCCCGACAAGTGGAAGCAACAAAAGGATGCAGCCAGAGCGCGAGTAGAGGCAGGGAGCTCGCACCACTTGGGGAGCGGTGGATGGGCATCATTTGAGGCTGATTTTGTAAGTGTTTTCGCATTGCTCTTTATGTTCGATAGTTTAGGGTTTATGAGTTTTTTAATTCTAACATAATGAAATCTTTGTATGTTTTGACAGTGGTCGATGACAGGACGTGATCCCACACCGTACGAGCGCGAGTACGCAGGCAGGAAGGGCTTAAACGCCCTGATGGACATTCTCAGCTCTCGCGGCGGCATGGTTAGTATTAGGGTTTACTCTTTTCTATTTTTTGTATTGTTTTATAAATGTCGTTATATATTTATACTTACTGAAAGCTGTCTTATTGTCTTTTTTTGCAGAATCCGACAGATACGCCGCTTGGACGCGATGAGACGTCTGACTAGACGACGTCAGTTTAGCCGTAGCTAGATAGCATTAGTTTAGGGTTTCTCATAGCTTATGTATCATGAGACGGATTATACGTCTTTTTGAACCATGTATATTATTACATTTGTCACCGCAGTTCCTTTTGCCAATCAATTCTTTATGCCTATGATGTTGTACAATTGTCATTATTACATTTGCCAATCAATTCATTTTGCCTATGATGTGTACAATTGTCAATTTTGCAAACAATGCGTCTTGTGGGTGACTATTTTGGGTCTATTATCTACCCTTGCACTTTTTTTAAAAAGTGAATCAAGTACAATATGGTTGATGGGTGGCAGGGCATTCAATGCCCTGTCACCAAAAAAAAATTCTCTCGGGCGTCGCTATAACCATCGCTATTTATGGCTCTGTAGTGTCGCTATGAGCGTCGCTATAGTCTTCTGTGTAAACGTCGCTAAAACCGTCGCTATGAGCGTCTCTATATAGCGACGCATATAGCGACGCTCTCGTAGCGACGCTCTTAGTGACGGTTTTAGCGACGCCAGGGGTTATAAAAACCCAGTGTATTTCCGTCGCTAACAGCGTCACAAGAGCACACAACCTCTTGTAGTGTTGGTTTGCTGCCTACACACACTAATGGTGTTGGTTACATTAACTTGTTATCCAATTATTAATGCTCCTACTTTGTGAGTCAAAGAGTTCCCCCTTCAATAGCATGTTGAATCGCAATGCTTAGGGTATGATAAAAGGCCTAATGGCCCTTTTAGCTTTGTGTTAGTGTTGTTGCCTTGTGTCCCCTTTGTGTGAAGAATATCATCTTTAATAATGCTATCATTAAGCATAATATGGCAAGATTGGCCTTGTTGATGATTTTCAATTGATGCTTCTTTCTCAACCCTAGCTTAGCTTAGAATATATGCCATTACCAAAGATAACCTCATACACCACAAGTCAGGTCCATAAATCAAAGGTTATAATAGGAGATAAATCCCATACTGCAAGAATAAAATCTTATTGACATACCTAAGATCTATAAACAATGTTTTTTTTCCCATGTTTCAAAGGCAAGATGCTATTCATAAAGTCCTAGATGTGATATGAGACTTCTCCTTGTAAAAAGTACCCGACTAATCGGGTCCACCCATCCATAGACATAGTTCCATTTGGATACTAGTCTCCCACTTTCCCCATTGCACTCATCCATTCCTCATGTTTTTTAATTACTATCGCATTGTTTTACATGTACAATCAAGGTTTCTTCATTAATTCCGAGCACATATTCTTTCATACAACCCTTAAACATCACCCAAACAATTCTTTCTTAAACAAGGTCTAATGAAGACACTTCTACATTTTAACAAAAAGAATTATCCAATTTTATGAGTTTGCCACTACCCGCGGACTTAATCAACAGAGCATTTGCAAAGGTTTTCTTAATCGTTAACCGCGAAGTCAGCAGTCAAAATTTTCCATGTTGCTAACCACAGCTTCTTCTTCGCTACATGTATTTTCTCATTAATCGCAAGCTCCATCTGATAAGAGTATGCCATATCAGTTTTTCCATAGTGATCAAACAAGTTTACCTAGATCATACAGTTCTTTTGCCAAACAACTCTTTTGTCAAACAATTCTTTCAACTTAATTTATAAAAAACACATGCTTGTGTCTTGGGATAATAATCACATTCTTGGCGACATCCTAGGCTTCTTGTACTAAGGTCAAATTATAAATGAACAATGCAAAAATTGACAATTGACCTACCAAATTAGGAGCGGGTGCAATAACAACTTGTAGTTGAGGATGGCCTCCAGTAACCTCATTCTTTGGGGCCGCAAGTTGAGGATTCACTGGAGGTATTAGGCACAACATTGGAGCTTTGCATTCTCTTCCTTGGTGGGGCCATCTCTCACACAGTACATAGAGATGATAAAAAAGTGTAATACTAGAATCAATCAGAACCAAAGGGTTGTTAGCTACAACAAGGAGATATATTTATAAATCATATAATAATAGAACTCTAGTGTGAGATATATGCATCCATTTATTTAGGAACACTTCCTACCTCCTACACAGCCTTATGTAAGGAGGAAAATCATGCATCACAATTCACAGCCGAGTGATTGGGAAGAGGGTGTTTACGGAGGAATAAAAACAATATGGAGGGTGATTGAGGTTAAGAAAGTCATACAAAAACAATGGATTCTACTCCCTGATTACTAGTACATGCACCCACAATACACCGACATACATGAATGCTTAGTTAGTCTTAGATGTTCCTCTATATGCTTATTGTGCACATGGTTTAGCTTAGGTAGACATAAAAATCAAGATCAAACCCATATTATTTGAGCATATAGACAACAAGGAGATTTAACTCAATGGCTTGTTACCTTGCGGTTAAGCGCTCTCCTAACGAACAGTACTAGGATGGGTGACCTCCCAAGAAGTTTTGAGTCTTGGTAAAGGGTTGTGCCTCACGTGCAACCCACGAAGCCTTCATAGCCTCGTTTTCAAGTATGCCAAGTACTATGCCTTGGTTCATTTCCGTGGAGGGAGTTGAGGAGGGGAGAGAGGTGAAGGGGGTGGTGCACGGATGACGCCCTCTCACACCCGCGGAGAAACTTTGATGCAGAGTTCTATTTCTTTTGCTCTCTGTTCGTTCTATACTCGGTCTCTATCTCTTTATACGGGCTTCTAGGGTGCACTATTCTTGGTGCACGCTTTTTGGATATTTTCCTTGCGTATCACTATTTTCGGCTCCAAATCCCTCGTCTCACTGCTTTTCACATAGTCAACTATGGCTGACCTTTGTTTTTAGCTATGAGTTCACATCTACCTCTCTTTTTAGAGTCCTTTTCTCTCAATTATCTAAGAGCCACAAAATATCAAACCCCCCTTTTCTAAAAGTAAGGGCTTTAGAACCTTATCTTTATTTCTTACGATAAAACATAGAATTAACATAACTTGTGCGTAGAATGTCCCATTGTTGAATCAATTGTTTTGGATAACTTCCTTATTAGTATCACACTTAAAAATGCCTCAAAAAAATCAAAACCCCCCCCCCCCCCCCCCCCCCCCTTTTCTAAAAGTAAGGGCTTTAGAGCCTTCTTTTTATTTCTTAAGATATAAAACATAGGATTAACATAGCTTGTGCATAGAATGTTTGATATCAAAACCGATTGTTTTGGATAAGTCCCTTATTATTATTACACTTAAAATTACTTCAAATGGTATTACATTTAAGCCACATTAGGTTTTGTTGGAGTGGCAGGGCTCTGTTGCTTGCTGCATGCGAGGCTGCAACATAACCACTCAACACACACCCAAATTTTAGCACTTTCACAATACACAACACTTCTCTCTCTCTCTCTCTCTCTCTCTCTCTCTCTCTCAACTGACATCACACACAAGAGACAAGCAGAGAAGAAAGGAGGGGAAGGCGAAAGACGGCACCACAAAATCGGCAATGTTAGATGCGAGCTTGCTCAAAAACAACTCGTACAACCTCCATTGCACCACACCATGACTTCCTCTTTTACGAACAGGAGAAAAATCTCCCGCTCTTGGCTCCCACGCAACCCCATGTTTCCTTTCAAAAAGTCCCCCAAAAATGAGCAAAAAAGCACTTTACAGGAAGGGAGTTTACATTTTTAGTAGCTTTATTCTCCATCGGACAAGTGTTTGAACTTGCTTTTCAATGATTTCATGAGAATTTCCCATTAGCCAATATTTCAACCTTATCTTGCCATGCGGGAAGGCTTCCTTTATTTAGCAGTATCGCCCAACGCCACATTGGGGGGGAGAACCCCCTCTTACTCATTAATAGGTGAGGCTCTCAAGGCCCTCCGTGTGAACAGGCCCCTATCGAGCACATCATAACTCCCAACCGGCATCTTTAATAGCTTTTGATGCTAACGACGCCGCCCATGATCGCCACTGAACTGCCAAGTAGCGCCACAGAGTGCCGATGCAATGCCCGCAAGGGGGGAGGAGAGTGCTCCATGGGAGCTCCTCTCTCTCTCTCTCTCTCTCTCTCTCTCTCTCTCTCTCTCTCTCTCTCTAGCTGTTTTATGAGAGTGTTTTGATGCACTATATATACCACTACATTTCCAGTTGGTGATCCTCATGTGGGATGAATTAAGTGCCACGTGGCAATCCTCTATGAAATCCACTCCAAGAACTTCCAAAAATATATATCAAAATCCAAAAAAAAAAACTTTTTTTGTGCCCTTTTGAAGTTGCTCCACTTCCTTCTCCCTTATTAAATTGACTTGGGTTCCCAACTTTGACTCTCGCACCTACTCTGCATTCCGACATTCCCGTGCTCTCGAACGGCGAGCGGCAAAATGGAGAAAAACCATAAAATTCTTTACCACCGCTACTACCCTCTCGGACATATCTTCACACAAAAGATCTTGATTGAGGATCCGTCTCTTTTGGCTAGCTCCAAATATTGCAACTACCTCTGCAAACCCTGGCAAGCTCAATAGAACCTTTGATGACACACTTATCGAGGCGATCAAATGGAACAAAATTGGTCCCCCGACAAAACTTCAAATGCCCATAATGGTCATTAGGACTCCGATTGTCAATTTGAAAAGATCAACAATGTCATCAAAGGTCTGGTTGAAATCTGGTAGTTTTAGGCATGGTGCAATAGTGATATATTGCTTAAGTTTGTCAAACCTTTCTTGGTGTAGTGGTTCCCAATTTATCTTCACCCCTTTCTTCATAAGGTTGAGCGAGGGTGAAGTGATCAGTGCATAATCCTTTATAAAGATTCTATACCAATCTCTGATTCCTAAGAATCCTCTAAACTCACTTACATTAGATTGTTGGGGCCATTCGACAATATCTTGAACTTTAGCAGGGTCCACTAAGATGCCTTCTTGCAAAACAATAAATTCCAAATATTCAATCCTTGGAGTGAAGAATGAACACTTTCTCATCTTTGCATATAGCTTTTGTCGCAGAATATCTAAAACCTTCCTCTGGTGAGCTTTGTGTTCTTCCTCATTCCTTGAGTAGATTAGAATATTATCAAAGAAGACAAGGATAAAATTGTCTAGGTAGGGTCGACTAAAGATATCCTGCATCAATCTATTGAATGTAGGTGGTGCATTAGTCAAACCAAATGACATTACTATAAATTCAAAGTGGCCATATCGACTGTTGAAGGCTATCATTTGATTTCTTTATTTTGGTTTTGTAGTAACGAGTCCTTAGGTCTATCTATGATATGACCTTGTATCTTTGTAATCAATCTAGAAATTTATTGATTCGTGGTATATGATAGTTGTTTTAATTGTTACTTGGTTTAGTCCTCTATAGTCAATATAGGGTCAAACAGTCCCATTTTTCTTCTTTTGGAAGAGTATTAGTGCTCTGAAAACTGATTTTCTTGGTCTAATAAATCCATGTTCTAGAAGTTGACTAAGTTGCTCCTTCAATTCTATGGCCTTTGGTAGTGCCATTTTATAAGGTTTCTTGGATACACGTTCACTTATCTCATGGTCAATTTCTTGATTAGAAGGAAGAGTGGCGAGGTCTTCAAAAAAGAGACATCAATATATTCATCAAGCCATAAGCGTTTTGTATTGCTTGATTTTGGATCGAGCTTGACCACAAATATTTGTTGTCCAGCTCGCATAACCTTGAGTAGATGATTTGAATTTTTAGATTTCCATTCTTTCCCTGGACTACGACTTGCTTGCATGATTATCTCTAAATCGCAAATTGCATTGGCTACAATGGATGCATCCTGATTTCTAGATAGTCAATCCATCCCAAGAATCCCATCATACTTCCCAACTAGAAGGGTTCTAAAGAAAGAAAAGGTAGCGTTTCCCCCTAGTTCAAAATCAAGGGTTCCCACAAAATGTCGAGATACCACAGTTTTCCCATTAGCCAGTTCTATTGTCATAGGTCTAGCTTGTTTTTATTTTGGTTTAACTTCACAAGCATTTCAGGGATAGAAAGGAATGAATACTACCAAATTTGATGAGGAGATTAAAAGATTTACCTTGATAGCTAGTTGGAAGTTTGAATAACAAAAAATTGTCTTTGAGCTCCAGGGCTATCAATAGCTGCATAGAAAAAGATTAATAAAGAAAAAGAGTAGGCGAGGAAAAAGAAGCTATGATTTGCGACAAAGAAGACACGAACATGTAGGAGAAGACTGTGGAAAAGCACATCACTCGATAAATCCCTGATTCCCAAGCAATGAAAATTGTTTTTTCTTTCCTTCATCTTCAACTTCACTTCTAACAGTAACAGACACGTCAATTATGCAAGTCTCGGGACTGAAGAGGGTCCAGAGGGTGAAGGTAGAAGCAAGGGAATCCATGATATTAGGGGTTGCTAGTGCCTTGAAAGGGGTAGACACCCATCCACCCCCGCTTCACTTAAAGGAGGGACAATTGGCATCCCGTTTTGCAATCCCTTTAAATTATTGTAGGAGAAGAAGTTCATTGATCTTGAAAAGCCATTGGGTTCTCTTGTGACCAATGTGGTGGAGATAGGGAAGGAGTCGGGATGTCAAGGACTTTGTCCCCCTTTCCCAATGAATTCCACACTACAAATGTTGTTCTAGAATTTGAAGGGCATAATAACACAAAAGAAAAGCAAGGAAACCTTTGGTAGTGCATGAAGAGGAGAAAATATATTAATTGCAGGTGTCTGTAGGAACAACACTTGGATGCATAAATTCTACGAAAGCAATCACTTGGTGAATTATTCATCTTCTTTGTCATTGCTACTGATGGTTTTAGTGGAGTGATGACAGGAGCTCACAAGGATCTCGAGACAAGACTAGTGTATCAACACCCATCAAGGAGGGCTCTTGTGGTGGCTATTAAGATTCCGATGATTCCAAAGGCAAGTTGATGTTATGGAATGACTTCTCACAAATTCAGATAAGACGGAAATTTTTCTTGGTGGGAGACTTTAATACATGGTGTGTTCCAGACAAGATAGGCAGGGCCCTTCAAGCATTCTTGCAAGGAGTGAACGTAAGAATTGGGCCGCACTTGAAGATAAATGGGGTCTGGTTGATGCCTGAAATCTAGCCCTTGGAAGGATGCTACGGGGTTCATGTACCACAACCTCTAATCCACCCAGTCTGCCTCTAGATTGGACAAGATTTATTTGGGTGCCTTCTTCACTGCTTATGCAAGTCCTTGTGAATGAAAGTATCTCAGATTATTTTCCTCTTCTTGGTACCTTGGAATTTTCTTCAGAGGCCAGAAACTTCTCATCACCTACCCAAATCTATTAAAAAATGCTCACTTTAAGGCACTGGTGTCTTGGGCCGCGTAAGAACTCCACCAGGACATCATGAAGGAAAAAATAAACTCACAAAAAGATTTTGTAAAAAAACCAAACTGCAATCAAGAGAGTTGGACCAATGCTCAAAAAAAGATAAGAGTCATGCAATTTCAATCTCTCAAGCTAGATATGAGGAGCTAGGCCTAAAGAAAATGCAAGGCAAGACCTCTGACCTTGAGCACATGGAAGGGTTGAAGATCAAGCAGTCCTTGCATGAAAGGGAACTAGAGGAGACTAACCTCCTTAGAATTCAAGCCAAGGAGAGGAGCATTAAGATTGAGTAACGGTAATAAACATGGCAATAATGGCGGTAATGGATATTCTATAATAATCAGGGCAATATCCACGGTAATAGACCACGAACAATATCGCACTCGTTACTACAACATTACCGTGTTTATTTCTGCTATATGGCTTTTCAAAAATACAAATGCTCATTTGAGCCAGCTGGATTGGGTGGCCCAAATGAGCATCTTTATTTTTGACTTGCATAAAACTGTTAGCAGCAAGCTAACTTGGATACCATTTTTCGGAGCTCTCATTGTAAAAACATTTATCATTTTGATAAATTGAAAATATTGTAACTCTTATTTTTCGGATAAACTTTGTAATTGATGAGCCGGGGCTACAAGCTTCCAGATTGTATCAACCTGTTAGTACCCATCTTTAGTTAGAGCTCCCAGATTATTAGTTTTGACCACCACAAACCTTGGCTAAGGTATAAAAGCCGATTTTTGTAAGTTTATTTCAAGTTTTGGATAATGAAATACATAGCGTGAGCTAATGGTGCTCACTTCTCTCCTTCTCGTGCTTCCTACTCCCTCCCCGGTTGTCACATTGCACTCGCATTGTTGCATTGCAACCACCACAGGTAAGAGCTCTATGCATTGATGTAAACACTTCACGGTATTTTGTAGATTTTGGCATCGTCAACCCATGGCCTAATTTCATCATAAGTAGGAAAGTACACTTCAAAATCAAAAACTAAGCATAGGTGGGGTATTGGGGTATCATTTCTAAGCATTTAGGTGCATTCTGGGTCAAAAACGACTAGGTCAAAAATCCAATGCTGTTAATAATCACGATTTTTTTCACTTGACCTAAAGTAGATTTGAGACCATAAGCATGTGCTCTCAGGTCTTATAAGCATGTCCTAGAAGTTTCATTGCGTTTGGATGTCATTTGATGTTGTAACGGATGTGATTTGTTTGCCGATGAGCGATTGGCTTTTGGTGATTTCAGTCATTTGAGTGTAGGTTGAGTTAGATGCGAGTTGTTTATTGTTTTCTGAGAGATTGAAAACCTCTTGTAGCCTCTATGCACTAGTCGAGTCAGCTTCGTACCGTGGATTGACAATTTAATCGTGGTTCTCGTTAAATCTGCAATAAGATAGGAGTGAGGTTAGACACCCGTCCCACATTTGGCGCCTCTGCCAGGGATCGAAGAGACCTAAACTAGGGAAAAACACGAGCCTTTTGTGAAGTTATCCTTTAACTTCCTCTAGGATCTCCTAGAGTCAAAACTTTCTTTTAGAAACCACATAGCTTAATATTGTCGTCTATTGTGTAGAGGTAGCTTGGAAGTAATCGTACTTACTGAGTGTCTTTAGGATTGTAGGATTGTAGAACTAGATTAGGATTTTTAGAATGATTGATAGATAGGATAAGTCTTAAGATCAATGCTCAGAAAACCATAAAAAACAAGAAAACGAGTGTTGGACACTTTCCACAACCCCATTGCATGAGAACCTAGGAGTAGGGTAAGTAGGATCCGAGGTGGATTTCAGAACATTGCTCTCTCCGAAAGAATCATTGTGAGTTGTTATTTGAAGTTGTAGAATTTGAGGTCTACGGTTAGAAATAGCACGAAAAGACTCCAAACCACTCAATCCGACTGGAGAGTATGCTTAAAAATTGTAAGAACCAGTGGGTAAGCTCAAGGACACATTGAGGTAAAAATTTCAAGAGTTTGCAAAAACTCAAATTATTTACTTTTTCTTGACATTTTAGGCCAAATTAAGTTTTGACTTGATTCACAGGCTTAAAATAACTCATGAAAAGACTGTCCATTGAAAAAGTGCAAAAAAATGTTCATTTAGGGCATAAAGTAAATAATCACGATTATTTACTTTTAGCTCAAATTTGACCAAGGTTGATACCAGTGACTCATTGCATGTGTACAAACAACTTTTGTAAAGGCACAAAAGATTTGGATCACCAAACTGACAAAAAACTAGGAAAATACTAAAGTTTGTACTGACTTTCGGGAACTTGGGTGTAAATTAGGAAAAAATTGTCCAAACTCAATGAAATTTGATTCATAGGCTTATATTGATGTGATAGACATGTGTACATGCTCAGTTGACCAAAAAGATGCAAAAATTTACCAGAAGGAAATAATCATAATTATTTACTTTTACCCCATTTTTCAACTTTTTTGACTAAGTTAGCATACCACTAGTTTTACCATGTTGTAATAAGCCCACAAACAAATTTGGTAAGATTTGGATCATTGGATTGAAAATTTGTGACCAAATTTGCAAAGTCAGTCTACGGACAAAAAACTGATGACCATTTGACTAGAAATAGTCCAAACTTGATGAGACTTGGCTAGAGACCTTAAGTTGAAGTGCTTAACAGATCTGTGTCAAGATTGGGACAAAAATTTGCAAAAAATTACCTGGAGTAAATAATCACGATTATTTACATCTGCTCTAAAAAATTGGCATTCTTGCACATTTGAGTATACCAGAAGGTCAAGCATATCAAGTAGACCACACAAATCAATTTTGGTGAAACTTGGATCAAAAAAGTGAGGTTTAAGCCAGATTCTTGAAATCAGAGTCTGCGGACACGAAACAGTTGATAAATATGAACAAATTTTGTCCAAACTTGTTGAAACTTGTCCAAGAACCTTTACAGGTTGTATACTTGGCAAGCCAAGCCAAAAAGTACAAAAAACTGACAAAAGTAAATAATCACGATTATTTACTACTGCCACACAGAGATACCATTTTTTACTTTTGAACTTGTACACTGTTAGACCAACATAATACAAGGCCACCGGGGTTCAATTGGATCCAAATTGGTACATGTTCACTCAGTTTCCAGGTTCATTAGGAGAAATATGAACCTTGCATGGGCCTTGTAAGGAATCCTAATTTTTAGGGATTAAGGCTAATGGTGTGTAGGGTTAAGGGGACAAGGGCATTCAAGAAGCTAGTTTTGAGTAGGCTTTTCTAGCCTTTTTTTTAGACACATGTAGGATGTGGACCTAAGAGATCACCTTCTCTCTCTAGCTTTTTGAAAGTGAAGGGAGTAAAGAGGTGTGGCCACATTATCAAAAACGTGGATCACTAAGAGCCAAAATTTGACTTTTAAAAAAAAAAGTTATTTTTACTTATTTTTGACTTAAAACTCCCCCCCAACATATATCCATATCAAAAAAGTATTTTTTGACATTTTTTTTAACTTACAAGCACTAAAAGTCCAATTTTTCAAAAAAAAACTCCCAAAAAAAAAAAACCTTTCTTCTCTCTTCCTCCTCCCTCCTTTCTCCCTCTCTTCTCCCTCCCTGCCCCTTCTCTCCTCCTCCTCCCCTCTCTCCCTCTCTCCCACTGTCCCCTTCTCTCCTCACATGTTCCTCCCTCTCCCTCCCTACCCCCTTCTCTCCTCCTTCTCCACTCTCTCTCTCTCTCCCCCACTACCCCCTTGTCTTCTCCCATGTTCCTCTCTCTCCCTCCCCCCTCTCTCTTTTCATCCTTTGCTTCCTCATGCAACAACTACCATGGTGCTCAAGGACATCACAAATCGTATGCATACATATTTGCTTGTTCGCAACGTTTGCATCGAAGGCCGCACGTGAGGGTGAGCAGAGGTCATCCCAGGAACGTCGTAGCATCGGTGAGATGAATGTTGACGATTCTTCAATATCTTGCCAATACCATCACATATTTGAATAAAACACCCCTTTATGCAAGGTAACAATATACTTCTTACTTTTGATTGTGTTCTTCTTATCATAAACTTTGAAGTCTAAGGTGTTGCCTCTACTTGTTTTGTAGTGCTTGGCACAAAGGTTGCTTTTATGCACAAATAGTGAAAGGCTGCAGGTTAGAGAGGCCAAGTGTCACCACTTTTCCTCTAAAAGAGTCTTCTTTGTTACATCTTGCAGGTAGGTGCTTCAAATCCATGCTTATTAGGGGTGGTAGTCTCATCCTAATGTATATTTTTATATTGTTTATTCCCAGCTAGATAGAAATACTTGCAAATTTGTACAACATATACTTAACAAGTGTCTTCATTATATAGCTTGCAAATGTTGAATTCATACATGTTTTTGTTACAAGGTGACCTCTTGCTATGCTAGTTGAGTGGCGTTGTTTGCAAGAACGGCTCAAGGAACTGGCATAACATGAAGCTTTTACGGTGGCACAAAGCTCTCCTCAGCGGCAATGTGGCTCCCACTACACCAAAAATCATTATGCTGACATGAAGAGATCCCTAGTAGGACAATGCAAAAACTTTTCATCAGCAGCAACACACTCTTTCCTAACATGAGGGCACTCCTACCAAAGATATTTTTATGTGATAGGTCACCCCAGGAGCATACCATGTCATGGAATGGATGTAAAAACTATGACCACACTACTCCTTGTAAAGTGTTCACAGATATATGTTTATCAAAGTTAATGAGAAAAAATTTGGACTTTTTTGTTTGTTGATGTGTAAGAGCACTCTAGGTCTACCATATTTTAGATTGTTTGATAAGTTAAATAAAATTTGTAGTCATTTAAAGTGTAAGTTTGTTTTTGTTTGGTAAGATTGTACATGAGAAGACATAATAAAGTATAAGAGATCTTGACGGAATAAGCCTCGATTAGATTCCTACCATGCACTTGTGACACCAGACCTCTCCTTGAACCTTTTGATTTCTACATTGTGGGGAGTCTAAGGGTGGTCTATTTTCAAATTTTTAGCAATAACTTTTTTTTAAAGGAAATTTTGGTTATTTTAAAGTTTGTACACAGTCTAGGAGTTCATTCTGATTGTTTTCCTTCAGTTTCAATTTTTGATCGAGGGCACTCCTTGGAAGCCACTTTTGAAGGTGTTAGGGTGAGATTTTGAGAAAGTTTTGTATGTAGGAAATGCAGTCCTTAACATAATAAAAAACATTGGTTCTCTGAGTATTTTCACATTCCATGGTTTTAATGCCCGTTCGAGCCCGTAGATTAAGGAAAAAGTAAGAAATGTCTGTTTTACATCATTTTTTAAGAAATTGCCAACTTGCACGTTGATTATGATTTTTTTGCATCACACGATAGTCGAAGAGCGCGACGAGATGAACAAATTTATGTGAGACAAGCCCAGACAGATTCAGAGCCAATTGAACACTAGAAGCTCTTGAAAACAGCCTAAAAGTCCAACACTTAAAAAAAAAAAAAAAACCTACCACTTGAATTATGACCATGCATAAAAATAAAGCCTGTACTTGTCATTTGCGCGCCCTTGTGGCCCCTCATGTTGAGGGTCCCTGGGGCCCTAAAATGACAAGTACAGGCTTTTTTTGATGCATAGCCATGAGATAGAATTGGGCAAATTGATGTATTCATAGCAAACTCCCCCCCCCCCCCCCCCCCCCCCCACAATGGCAAATAGCTAAACATTGTATCATGCCATGCATAAAAATAAATCTTATACTTGTCATTTTAGGGCCCCAGGGACCCTCAACATGAGGGGCCACAAGGGCGCGCAAACTAGCCATCCAAAATGCTTGTACTTGTCATTTTAGGGGCCCAGGGACCCTCAACAAGAGGGGCCACAAGGGCGCGTAAACTGGCCATCCAAAAATTTTGGATGGCCAGTTTACGCGCCCTTGTGGCCCCTCTTGTTGAGGGTCCCTGGGCCCCTAAAATGACAAGTACAAGCTTTTTTTAATGCATGTCCATGAGATAGAACTGGGCAGTTTAATGTGTTCATAGCAACCCCTCCCCCCCCCCCCCCCAAATGGCAGATACCTAAACCTTGTATCATGCTTATCAACCATTTTTTACTTCCTTGTGTCCATCCCCTGTTCTTGAAAATATCTTGGTCCCTATTTGTGCCTGGATGGGCATTCTACGCGCCGTTGTGGTCCCTCTTGTTGAGGGTCTCTGGGGCTTCAAAATGACAAATAGGGGCTTTGTTTTAATGTATGGCCATGAGATAGAGTTGTAGTGTTTGATGTCCGGAGTATTCACTATGTCAAATTTTCCTATATCATGTCCGTTCACCACAATGGATTGAAAGTAGCCCTTATAGGCCTTACCTACACATGTTTCTGTAACTTTACAAGAATATAAATTCCCTTCTGTTGAACACGTGTGCTATGTTATATATACTTTAGTGAACTCGCAAGGTCAAAGGCCTCACAAATTTTGTGCACTCAGAACATTTAGCACTAGAAATCAACCAAACAAGGAGCCAATTTTTACTTCCTTGTGTTCACCTCGTGTTCTTGGAAATATTTTGGTTAAAACATTTCTTTGGTATTTAAAACCACATGTGACCCCTATTGTTATAGTATCCGACCAAAGGTTTCTTGATTAGCAGCTATATAGGTTCGAGTGATACATATCTTCTATGTTAACAATGCATGTATCTATAATTTATGTTTACACTTTCTCTATCCAAATGAGCTACATAGTAAAAATCAAATCCGCAATTCAACAATTAAGTTCACAAGGTGATAGCTATTGGTATGATCTTTAACAATACCAAATAAATAGCTACCAATAGCGAATGAATAGGGATATTTAAGAAGGTTTGATACCAAAAACTTGTCAACACTACTCAAAAAGGTGGAAACTCAAAGGCTTTATAATATATATGATGAAACAAGAATCAATAATAATTCACCCCTATATATCTACACCTCCATCTCAAGTTGTCATTTCTCTAAGTCAAGCTTGGCATAGGAATAGTATGGAAACAATAAGATTTTGGAAAGCAAGAATTTATCTTTCTCAACTTTTGAAATGTTGCTATTGATATATATTCAACATCCCCAAATGAGGACATCTTGACAAAGGTTATGATCCACTTAATAAGAATAACCATTAGTGATTAAACTGAAATCAAAATATTGCATGAATTTCTTCATGGTGGAATGATTAAGACTTGAAACTTCAAACATCTTACAAACAAATCAGAATATCCAAAAAAATCAACAATATTTCTCAAATCTGTATGAAACTCCAGTAATCTAAATAAAATACTCTCACTCAGTGCGACACCATTTAACAAAAAGAAATATTTATATTGCATTTATAGAGGAATCCAGCCTCATAAAAATAATTACAAATGGAGACAATGTTGTTGCTGTTAGGCTTCTCTTACAAGTATTTTTCTTTCTCATCTAGAGATTCATATACACGAGTATTTGTGTGTCTATGACACTAGGGAAGATAGTAGTACTATAGGGATTGCTTTTCTAAGAGCTCCTAGAGAGTACCTATTGGTTCAAGATTCTACAAAAATCCTACTATTCTTATCAAAATCTTTTAACACGGTAGTGAAAGGTTCCTCACGGAACAAAAATAGGGTGATTTCCATCTCTGCACATGGTTGCTTGCTCATGTCCTCTCAAAACAAGTTGACTCTGTAAGTAAACAACAGATTATATGAGCACAAAGTTATAAAGTACAAAATGATATCATTCTAATAATCTAATGACAACTATACAAAGAATAAATTATAAGAAAAATCTTTGATAACTCTCCATAGATAACACAACTTACTTACATTGTGAGACTCAATCACATGCTACAAAACTATAGATGGCGCACCAAAGCCATCAACAAAATAGCACCACCCAATGTTATGAGGTGTGAAGCCTAAACATTGAAAGCCATAAAGAGGTTAATTCCCTCCAGCATGATAAACTTAAAGATGGAGATGATCCTAAGCTCTGAATGTAAGCTACAAGGGTAGTTTTCTCACCATTCTATCTTTATGTTGGAGATGAATCCTTGCAATGCCCATGCACTATTCACACCTCATGTTCTTGTCGTATGCAAGTCATGTGAGTTGATGCTTTTTCCACCTTCGGGAGTAGAGGTTTCCATGTAGTGCGAGTGAATGAAAGTAGAAGGAGGAGAATCTTGTTTCATGCTGTAATGGAGGTGAGAGAAGGGAGAGGAGCTAGCTTGGTGTGGAACTATGTGGTGGACAAGGGGAAGAGATGGGGAAGAAGCTTGCTTGGTGCTATAATGGAGATGGGAGAAAGCTAGTAGAGAGATAATGTTGGACTATAGGGGATGCATGTGGTTGTTGCAGCCATGGAGAGCTTGGAAAAGGGTTTGTAGAGAGAGAAAATCACTTTTAGCTATAGAATAGGTTTGGAAAGACTTTGGAGGGTGGAAAATGATGTTTTGAAATTTTTTGAAAAAAATTAATTTTTTGGAATTTTTTAGTGCACGTTTTTGACTTTTGGAGGTCAAAAATACTTTTTTGACCATGAAATAGGTTAGGGGACCTTTTAAGAAGGGAAAACTTGAAATTTGAAATTTTGAAATTTTTAGTGTATTTTTTAATCCGGGCCAAAAAGTGGGGGAAAAAAGGTCAAAGTGGTCCCCCCCCCCCCCCCCCCCCCCCCCCCCCCCCTCCCTTTCCCCTAGCCACCTCCCTTACCTTCTCACTAGGTAAGAGGCCATTAAGAGGTGTAAGGCTACCTTGTCCCCCTACTTTTTTGAGGGTATAGAGTGTGTCCACCACCCTCTTCCTATTGGCTGGCCTCTAATTAACCTTAATCCCAAAGGGCCCGTAGAGGGTTCATATTTTTCATAATGTGCAAATTAATCCTTTTATTTTTTTCCAAAGTCGAGTATGAAAATTTCAACTGCTACTAAATTAGCTCGATTTGAAGTGATACACATAGATCAATCACAATAGTTAGCAAAAACTACACAGTCTTTGTGAAAGAATAGCTAACTTGATCAAAATTGTACAGGAATAAGGTTGTAGACAAGGAATCGGCAGCTTGACAGAAGTTGCAATCAAGTCAAGCGAAAATTGACAAGAAGTCAATACAATGGTAAGTACTCTATCCAGGGCTTCATAAGTCTTTATGAACCTTAGATCTGGTCATGTACTAGGAAATCAGGGCATATTTAGAGAAACCTCCAGTAGATTATCCACCGAAGAAAGCGTGAATCAAGGCAATTCCGTGCATACTATCCTTGAAGAAGTCTTAGATATTTTTTCAAATTCAACATCTGAAATGTCTTCCTACTCGACTCACTCAAAAATCGGAACCAAAATGCACTATAAGCATATACTCTCATTTTATAATACCTATCGCCATGGAGCTCAGGTTTACCTAGATCCTAACGAAGAGTATGCTATTCGCATTGATGATCATGGTATTGAGTTCAAAGAGGAGATCAAGGCAAACAAATAAGGAAAAACGTACATGGATAGAAACAAAACTCAGTATTTACAAGTCAAAGACCCTGACGTAATAAACAAATGGGGGTTAGAAGTAAACACCATGATTTCAGATATGGCCACAAAAGAAGGACCACCTACTTTAGAATTCGAGGGATATGATCACATTGATTTGAAGCCTTTGAAACTTCTTAGTACAGATAATCCTAGGATCGGAGTCTATTGTTGGGAGGATAGAAATGTAAAGGATCGTCTATGGACTTCGCATGCCAAATCAGGACAACTAACAATATCTTCAAGATCAAAGATAAGGGATCAGCAGATCTACCAACCTACCTGTTTAGGGATTTTTATAACAACAACTTTGTTATGATGACTCCTGAGGAGGTAGAACAAACCAAATACCAAGGGTACTCCATAAGGAATTGGATATTGGGCCAAGGACCAGAAACTATTCCAAGAGATGAACACCGTGAGAGATCTTTAGAGAGTAATGTTAAGAAACCAAAAACCACCTCATCACAAAGAAAACCGGGTGACACTAAAGCCAGTCCAGGGCTACATGAGTCACTATTTCCAACGGACTGGTTTGAAGGACTCAGAACAGGACCAACTGCCAGGAGACCGGGAGTTGAACCAAATAGATGTGTTAGACCAGCTGATTTTCAAAAATGGGTCAGAAAATACAGTGAATCAGGGGATCCATACGACCACTTAACAAGCTTTAAGCAAGTGCTAAGAGCAGAAGCATATTTGATTTCCATACTCAATTCGAGGGGTTTGGAATGACATAAGAAGGAAAAGCATTAATGTGGTTCCAAAACATTCCACCAAGGTCAATCATGGATTTGAACACTTTAGCTCAAGGATTTGTAGCTGCTTGTTCCAAAACGGGGATCAAACACAATAGGGTAGCTCAAATCTATAGCTTTAAACAGAAACAAGGTGAGTCTTTTAGAGATTGTGCAACTCAAATGAAACAATACATTGCCAGATGCCCAGAGCTAGAGATACCTGCAGAAGAATGACTAGTATCAGAAGGACTGCTCAACAAATAACTTCACAGTATACTGTATAGCAAGAAGCATACAACCCTAGAAGAGTGTGTGTCAGATACTATTGACTTAGGAGACAATTGTGATATTTTCAACGAAGAAGATGTCCCTAAAGATAACCAAAGCGAGAAAACAGCATCCACTAAACCAGCTCAAGTGGGAACGGCTGCTGTAGCACCACTTTCAGCCATAGAAGACATGATCAAAATGATGAATGACATGATGAATAACATGCAAAAAGCACCTATGAGGGGACCAGGGCAAGGGATACCTCAACAGGGACAACCAATTAGACCACAAAAATGGTGTGCAATCAAGGGTAAATGGACCAACCATGAGACCAATGAGTGCTACTACCGACCAAAGTATGATGGGAATGTTCAGTACGTGCCCATGAGGCCACAAGGACAACCCATGTACAGATATCAACCTAACACCAACTCAAAGACCATTAATGGGTATGGAAAGACCTCAACCCGTGTTGGGTCAACAACCTCCGTATCCAGGACATAATGCAGTGCTTGTAAAGTACATGCACCCAGAGGGAGTCATAGATGAACAAGCACTAGTGCCTGTTACACCCTACGCTGAGCCTAGTCCATCTACAGTACTGGTAGAAGGAGATTGGTATAATTCACATCCACCACCAATGGAAGAACCTGTGACTTATGCTCCACCAGATCTTGCACCAATGTATTATGTGGCTAATCAAGGTGTTAGACCTCCTATGGTAAGACCCATGATTAAGCCAAGAACGAAAAACTGTCATAACTGTGGTGCAGATGATCATTGAAAAAATGAATGCCCAGAGCCTGACAAGAACCTTAAGCCAGTTGAAGCTTATTGCATACAATGTTGCAAAAAGGGAGGACACTTCCTAGAAGATTGTCCTAAAAATCCTTTAAACAAGGGTAAAACACTAGTGAAACGTAGTCCACGTGATACCTAGTAGCTCATCTGAGAGTAAACCGACTGTTCCAATCAAGGTTACCACCAGAGCTCAGGCTAGAAAAAGAAACATAACTCCTCTATGATTCGGAGAATACAAAAATTACCTCTCAAAAGACCAAAAGAAGCAGGAACAAGAGGTATGAGATGAGAAAACAGAAACAATGGGTTGAATTCAAGGAGAAAGCACATAAGCTATTCCAGGAAAAGGTGAAAGAAACTGGAAGCGAAACCAAGGAAACCACCGTGAAATCTGGAGGATCAATTTTGGTTGACAAAATTTTTGAGCCTATTAATGCAGCCTTGGAAGCCTACCAAGCAGGACTTAAAGCAGGCCAAAACAAGGAAAACAAATGGAAAAACTATCCTTCTCCAGACATAGAAGCAGCTAAGCTTGAAGCTTATCAAAATTTGGTAAGAATCACGCAGGAAATGCTGGAAAAACAAAACCCAAGCTCGAAACTATGACAAAACCTGAGGAGCTTGTGGTAAGAGACAATCAAGAAAAATCCAAAGTGGTGGTAGAAGCCCACCTTGAAACAAAAGAGCCAGAACTTATAGTGCCGGACAGCGAAGGTGCCTTAGACGGAATTACATTCATAGAAGAAGAGTGGCCATGGCACTTATGGGAATAAGTTAGAGAGATCAATGATGGGAGCCTAACTCTAAAGTCAGCTCCTATAGAGGAAGTTTGGTTAGACGATCTACCTCCTGATATGGACATGGATGTACAATCCTTGTATGGGGATTGCAGATCTGAAGCTTTAGGGATGTCTAAACCATTGACCTTGAAAACATTACCCTCTTACTTGGGAGATAACAAAGATGAATCCATAGTGTGTAAGACAACTCAAATAAAAAGAGCAGTACAGACCTAGAAGTAGACAACATTCATTCAATTATGTCTACACCCATCCAATGCACTCTTACTTTGGGAAAATTGTTAAAAATCAGACCATACCTATGGAATGATCTATAGAAAACCCGAGAGAAGGTGGGAATAACGGGGCTAATCGCAAATTTTTTGGAAAAATTGAAACACAAAATGGACAACAAAGAGATTCAATCCATTCCAATGAACAAAAGTTGGAGAATACTATGAAGGGGAAGAAGGAAACACCAACCTTCCAGTGAAATATAATGACATAGAAACCATGGCAATACTGGATAGTGGGGCAGGCATAGCCATATCCACAAAAGCAGTATGGGAATCCTGGGGACAACTAACCATTAGACAAACTCGAATGAAATTGCAATTGGCTGATGGACACATTGAAAGACCATTAGGACTGCTTGAAAAAGTGATAGTTAATACTTGTGGGATTGAATATCAACACACTTTCGCCATAATAGACTTTGGGAAGAAGCTCAATAACGAAATCATATTGGGAAGACCTTTCATGCGACAGGTACATCTCATCTATTTGTCTTGTTTTATACCTTTGGCATCATGGCTATTGTATCCATTGCAGTAAACAATTAAGAATGATCCCTTGGAGTGGTCTCGTGACTGTGATGATGTTTATGACAAGGTCAAAGAAGTTTTGAGTACACTACCCATTATGCAAGCTCTTGACTAAGAGAAGGAGTTTTATGTTAACCCATCAGTTGGAGATGATGCAGACTGAGGAAAAAGTTTGATGTTAACGTGTGATTTTTTGCAAAATTACCTAATAATGCCCTTGTAAATCATCAATAGGAGAAATTAACTGATAATATCTCTCCAATGAGTGTAAATAGTGCATATACTATCAGAAAATCATCGAAAAATAGTCCTTTTTTATTCTTTTTTATCATTTTTCTTGATATCAAGACTTAAAAATGGAGAAATCCAACAAAAAACAATAAAGCTGTGGTTTTTAATGGATTTTCTTAGTTACTAGATTTTCACTGCTTTTTTAGAGCATTTTATTATTTTCTTTGATTTTTTCAATAAGCAAATGAGCTCAGATGGAAAAATTGAAAACACGGTGGTGATAAAAAAGACAAGGCCGACAAGTACAAAAAATTTCAATCAAATCGGCAGATGGAAGCGGGAAGCCTAAATTAGGCGGCCATACCTACTTTTGCATAATTCTTGAAGAATGAGCTATAGGAATCCGATTGGGAAAATTTTTGAGTCTAACATAGATTTCACGGCCTAGTAGGACTAACAGGGGAATTTGGGAAAAATGGTTCGGAAAGTCAAGGTATAGATATCCAAGGTGGGCTAAAATCACCTCATTTCCACTTGTTGCCTTTGGAGAGAGAGCTTTTCGACCCTCTTCACACGTATTTTCCGGAGTCCACAGTCACTTGTTTTCAGCACCGTCTCACACGAGACATGAGGGGTAAGTTCTATACTTATCAATGATCCATTTTGTACGGCCGGTAGCTTGTCTAAACCCCTGGAAAAAACCCTAGATTTCGAGCAGTGCACGAAGACCTATGACCAAAAATTGATGATAGCGGCCTGTCAGCTCAACCAAATTGGATGAGACTTGAACTGTAGCATGCCCCAACATAATAGAATACTTCTATATCAACGGTTGACCGTTCGGCAAGGGTCAAGGGGGTCCCAAGTAGAAAAGCTAGGTTTTTTACAGATGACAGAATTGGATTCTGACTCCACAGACAGCTTACATACGAGGTCTACACACAATGTATATGATTGGTTTCATAAAATCGATCAAGCCAAGTCCTCGAAAAGCAAAAAACGGCTCGAAGGCTATAAAGCGTCAAATTCGATATACGAGGTCAAATTGACTCCAAATGGGCCAAAATTGGATGACTTGCTTCACGACTATGTTGCGAACAAATCCATAGCCTCAAAAGTGACTAACCAACTCTACAGGCCATGTAGTCACAAAAATCGGTGATTTTAGATTCGACAAAGCACAAAGTGATGCCGGCAACACTAAATTTTACCAAATTTAATTTAGGACTTGTTTTAGGTGTATAGAATGTGTTTAGGTCAAAATTTCTAAGTTTTGCAAGAAAAAGTTGACTGCTGTAAATAATCGTGATTATTTACTTTTGCAATATTTTGGCTTAAAAATTGTATCATCACCTCACCTATCACTTGTACATGCCAAATTTCAAGTATGAGCCAAAATGATCAATTGTAACTTGGAAAATTGCCAAAAAAACGCAAAGAAGTCCTTGCAAGCCATTTTTCTGAGTTATGAGCCACATTTTTTGATCCAAATCACCTCATATCACATACACAGGGTCTATACCATGCCTAGAATCAAGTTGTACCAAAAAATGTTCATTTTGATGAAAAAGTTAATCATCGCAATTATTTACTTTTTGGCCAAAATGGGGGAAATTTGCAACGTTGCCATCATGGGACCAAAGTACATGATGTTCTAAGCCCACTAGCCAAGCACGAGCTCTAGTTACTCTCTGCTGCTCTTCTCAAAGATAATCTTGGCCCAATAAAGACTACCCCCAGGTAAGTGTATGCATCTATATACTCCATAGTCTCCTGACCATATTTGAAAGTAGGTACTGATCTCCTGACCCATTGCGGTGTGGTGTTAAACACCATAACTTGGGTTTTACCTAGGTTTACACACAATCCACTATCCTCTGCAAAACTGGGTAGTGCATCCAAATGTCGTTGCATACCTTCTAGTGAGTCAGATATCAGCACAATATCATCAGCATATAGCAACAATGGGATCCACGTCCCCGCCAGTTGGGCACCCTTGTCACCCTCTCTGTCAATGTAATCAGACACCTCATCAACATACATACCAAATAAAGTAGGAGAAAGTGGGCAGCCCTGTTTCACTCCAATAGTAGAGTGAAATAAATCAGATACCCTTTCGGAGTGCGTACAAGTCCCATCAATGATCTATACAAAGCCATAATCCCCCAAATCACCTCTATGGGCACCGCCATCTCCTTTAGTCTGCGCATCAATCGAGCTCTTGGTACCATGTCAAATGCTTTGCAAAAATCCACAAAGCTACAATAGATCCATCTCCCATATGCTTTGCCCTCCTCAATGATGGCCCTGAGTGTCAGAATATGATCAGGAGTGGAGAGACCCCTCGTGAAGCCGGCCTGACCCTTTGCTCGTACACCCTCACCCTTTGCCCAATTACTCAAGTGTTGCTCCAAAATAGATACATACAACCGTGCCAATGTGTGTCCAACCATAATAGTGTCACCAGCCTTAAAGATGGGCACAATTTGAACAAATTTGGAGCTCAAAATCTCAAAATTCCTTCACATCTACTGTTTCAAAGACCTAAAGCCTAAATCTGGCACTAATTTCATCCTGTGCACCCAAAAGAGTCCATATTTCACTCAGAGTATCTATTTGGTATATACTTCAAGTCCATAATGTCAAATTTGCAAAAAGTTAAAAAAATTACTCAACTGTAAATAATCACAATTATTTACTTTTGTTACAATTTTTTGTTTTGACTTTATGAATTTGACCTTTACATGGTTTTATGCATCTATGCATGTTCAAAAATTGATTTGAAGCAAATTGGACTCAATTTGTCAGCAATTCAGACTGAAGGACGCTTCAGAGAAGAATCTACCAAATTTGCTAACTTTGACACTCTATTCACTTAACAGAAGCCATGCAAGCTACAGACAAGGCCAAGAAGAAGCTCTCGCAAAAGGAGAAGCTGCAAGAGCTACCACCATACCAACTGGACCCCAGTTCAGTCAAAACTGCCAAAGCGACCTACATGTCAAAGGAACAGTAGGAGGAGAACAACACCATAGTGTTCACAGGTAGATTCAAAAGCAAAGAAGGACATCAGGTAGAACTGCAACTTCTACCAAAAGAAGTATATGATGTCGCAGCAAAGCCCGAGACCAAAGAAGCCAACAAAAGGCTGCAGAGAGTTTTACGAACAAGAGCCATGTGGAGTGGATTTCCAAAAAGCTTATGAGCTCTTGTCCACAATCAAAGAAGATGGGACAGCGCAAATCTCTGACCAACAAGGGAACAAGGTAGAAGTGGTGATTACAAAAGAGATAGTCGTTGAAGCTCTCAAAGTGCCAACAGAAGGAATGAAAATGAGGGCAAGAGATAGAAAAACGGCAAGAACCTTCATCAAGGAAACGGTTGTTGCCACATTTGCAGATCTCATCTAGAAACAGGTGGAAGAACCTGCAAGATTATACCACCAACACTTCCACTTCCTTGCCAAGAGAGCGACCACTTTTACACAAGTTCTCAAGTCGACAACCAGGCAACCAATCGACCACGCGCAGTACATATTTTCCACACTGAAAGGGACAAAGAAAGAGGGTAAAATAATATATCTGGGAGCACCAAAGGTTCTCACAAGAATTGCCTACCATGCTATCGGCAAGACAGACAACTTGCCACTTGCTCTAGATCAAAACACTTGGATCGTGTCTGCACAACCTTCCCCTCAAGCCACAAGATCTACCAAGAGAACATGCAAAGAATCTGTCGAGACCTCTCCCGAAAGGCATAGCAGTGACAACTCCGACAATGAGGAAAAAAGAGTTCAAAGGGAAGAGATGAAAAGAAAAACCGTGGCAGCACATCAAGAGGAGCCACAACAGAAGCAGGCGAGATTTGAGAGAGAGAAGCACTCTTATGAATGCAACCGCCAAGCTCAACGCAAGGACCTTGCAAAGTGGGTACCTATAAATGTCAAAGGGCCAAGAACAAAGCACCATGCTAAGAAAGAGGCCAAGATCCCAAGGACCTATTAGAAAGAATGTATCAAGAGGCAGAGGCGTTAAAGCAGAAAGAAGCCCAGGAAGCAGAACAAAAAGCTAGAGTAGCAGGCACAAGTTGAAGCAACCGCACAAGGAGAGACTCAACAGGAACAAGGTGACATGTCTCCCCAACCTTCTTCACCTGCTATAGAACAACATGATCACCCCATGCCAAGCCCACCACCATCACCAAAAAATATGACTACACAAGAAGTTGATCCCACAAAAGAAATAAAGCCTGAACAAAAAGAAGTAGCAGAATTTTCACAACAGGCATCCACTACAGAGGAACAAGCTAAAGCACAAGAACCAGAGCTAGAAAGGGTAGCAAGTACTACACCAGAGGAGAACACAAGGTTTGAGCAAACCAAAGAACAGGATTCAGAAGAAACCCCTTCTACCTCAACACAAAATGAAATGGCCGAGGCATCCACGAAGCCTCAAGATGACAAAGCAGAAGAAGGCCAACCACAACCTCAAGGGCAAGAACAACCAACCACCACGACGTCATCGAGAGAGTCACAAGAGACTGCGGAGACATTTAGGCAGCTCACAAGAAATGAAGCTTGGCAATTAAATGGTGAGTTAATCCTGCAAGTGAACGAATATGCAAAGCAAATGTAGGATATGACGGAAAGACTCTGATCAATAGCACTTAGTCACAACACAAAGGCTAATGAACTGGAGATGGTGATTGACGCTCTCCAAGGAGAGTTATAAGATAGATTAAACGTCATCAATGATCTACAAAAACAAGTGCAAGAATTGAAAGCTGAAGCTGAAAAACATCAGCTAGCAAGAGATAAACAGCAAAAGGAGATGGAGGAGTTAGGTGAACTTCTTATGAAGCTCACAGATGCGTGCAAAGCCAAAAGATGAACAACTGACATAGGTTACCAACAAACTTCTAACTAAAACTCTATCAGTTCAGAAGATTCAAGTGCAATTAGAGATAGGGAACGCCTCCCTGCAATATTCAGAGTAGAGAATAAATGATTAGGCAACTGTTTTGCGGCAAATACGAGAAAATCCCACAGTAGCCTCAATCAAAGGAATAGACGAAGTCTACAAAGCATTAGAGAAAAAGAACAAAGACCTCAAGCTGAAGCTAAAACTGGAACAGTCTTAGCACAGAGACGTGGCATTAATGCGGGTGCAATGAGAAGAGGAGCTGCTAAAAGAAATAGCCGAGCTTAAAAGAGTCAACCAGTTGTTGAGAGATGGACGGCAAGATACACAGGAAGAAGCAAGAACTTCAGAGCAGCCACACATTGACATTCTCTCCGTATATTTTTCTGAGATGGAAACACAGCCAGTAGAAGGGCTAGGTGGTGAAGAGGAATTCCAGGTACAATTAACAGAATCTAATACAGTGCCAATGGTCCATCTGTCAAAAGCTGAGGAAGATGCACTCAAAGAAAAGACTACACATGAGGTGGATGAGCAGTGGAAAGAAACGATGGATTGGGAGTTGAGAGTTATTCACCCTATCAATGCTACTCAACTCACTCCCAGTCAAATCAATGCGCAATGGCATCAGGAATCCCTGCCATATCCTTTGATAAAGGTGGAGTTGCTCCAAGTCAAAAAGAGGCTTTACAAAGACATGCAAGTAGAAGGCGTAGATGAAGACCACCCCAAATGGAGGCTGAGCTGGTTGAACAAGAATCTAAGATACCTGATTCTGTTCACAAGAGCACCTGTGGCACTTCAAAAGGATCCAACTTTTTGTCTTGTACCAAGAGTAAGGACATGGCAAGCACAAGAGGCAATAACAAAGAAGCGGCCAACATGGTTGAACTACCCAAGATTGCCAGCTCCAGAAAAGAGATCGGCCACAAAAGAATACATGGTGAAAACCCTAACGAGCGCCATGTCATTCTTCAAAAGTCTACCTGATCTATCATGTGTGATGCTATATAAAATTTGTTGAATGCTATTAACTTGCATCAAAGTATTTCATGAGCCAGAGCAAGCAGGATACCCGTGGATAAAGGTTTATGCTACGATCTCAGTGGTCAACCTTTCAAAGAAGTCCTCTATGGCTTCTACATCCGATGCATGTGCTTACCTTCTCACAATGTGTTGGCGTTTGAGGAAGCGTTCTACACAGGGTTCTTCACTTGGTGAACGAAGATTTTTGGGCCAGTGATCAACAACCTGAGATCAAGATTTGTAGGCTACTCCACATTAGAGCTAAAAAACAGAGTCACTATGCACTTTTTGCAGGTGCCAGATAAAGAGAGAAAGATCAGATACGAAAAGGATCTAAAAGCACTTAAAGACTGCCTCGCTAGCCGTCAACTTAAAGACTATTTCAGCCCATAAAGCTGTGTCACGGGACGACACAGGCGAGGAGGGTGGGAATGTTAGCAACAAGCTAACTTGGATGCCATTTTTCGGAGCTCTCATTGTAAAAACATTTATCATTTTGATAAATTGGGAGAATTGTAACTCTTATTTTTTGGATAAACTTTGTAATTGATGAGCCGGGGCTACAAGCTTCCAGATTGTATCAACTTGTCAGTACCCATCTTTAGTTAGAGCTCCTAGATTATTAGTTTTGACCACCAAAAACCTTGGCTAAGGTATAAAAGCCAATTTTTGTAAGTTAATTTCAAGTTTTGGATAATGAAATACCCAGTGTGAGCTAAGAACGCTAACTTCTCTCCTTCTCGCGCTTCCTACTCTCTCTCCGGTTGTCACATTGCAATCGCATTTGTTGCATTGCAACCACAGGTAAGAGCCCTACGCATTGACATAAACACTTCACGGTATTTTTTAGCTTTTGGCGTCATTGACCCGCGGCCTAATTTCATCATAAGTAGAAATTTACACGTCAAACTAAAAAACTAAGCATAGGTGGGGTATTGAGGCATCATTGCTAAGCATTTAGGTGCATTCTGGGTCAAAAACGACTAGGTTAAAAATCGACTGCTATTAATAATCGAATTTTTTTTTCAATTGACCTAACGTGGGATTTGAGACCATAACCATGTATGATTAGGTCTTATAAACATGTCTTAGAAGTTTCGTTACGTTTGGATGTCATTTGATGCTGTAACGGATGTGATTTGTTTGCCGATGAGCGATTGGATTTTGGTGATTTTAGTCACTTGAGTGTAGCCTGAGTTAGATGCGAGTTGTTTGTTGTTTTTGAGAGATTGACAACCTCTTGTAGCCTCTATACACTAGTCAAGTCAGCTTCGTCCCATGGATTGACAATTTAATCGTGGTTCTCGCTAAATCTGCAATAAGATAGGAGTGAGGTTAGACACCCGTCCCACAAAAAACATATTAAATATCAACTATTTTTTGCAAAATAAAGGAAAACTCAAATTACAACTCATACTTTACTTTATAAATGGTGGAGGGTTAGAATAATAGTTTGAAAAAATTACAAATAAAGCCAAATTAACAAACGAGTTTCAGATACAAAATACTCGAGTGTGTGTGTGTGTGTGTGTGTGTGGGGGGGGGGGGGGGGGGGGTCACTATATGTAAAACCTATATATCACGTGCATTCAAGGACTATTTACAAAACCCCTTAGCTATGAATTTTTCACGAATAAAAGGAACCCTTTTCCTATTCAATTTGTCAATTCTTTTTCAAGATCATTTTTTCAACACCCTTTTGTATGCAAATCTGTGAGAAGATATAGAATAAAGAAATCATTATTGTTGAACCCCGTGATAGGCATTTTGTTATCATCGTGACCCCCCGAGACAAAATATCAAAGGTTTTTTTGTGCCATATCTACACTTGTAAAGAAGGATTACATGACAAATCTCTATCTATCCTAATTCTCCTCCTCCTCATCCCGAGCTACATATGTTGGATTGCCTTGGCTCTACACCAACCAACGACAATTTAGATAAATCAATAACCCCAATTAACTGTCAATATAATATTCATTGTCTTATACATTTACCGCTTCTAGCGTTCTGAATGCTGAGTCAAATTGCCCGCGAGAGATATGATGGTTTTCCAATAACCATCACGAAGTATCAAACTCTATGTCTCTCTCTCAATACTTGACCATCTCTCTTGTAGGATGGGTTAAAGTGATATTTTCCTAAGTTAACGCCAACCAAAAAGGTTTATTAAGCTAAAAAACTTTGTTATCCAAACTTGCACAATAAAAAATAACTTACATATTTATCTTTCTAGGCCAGCTTACCACCCGAACCATAGTGTATGGGAGTTTGTCTAGCCTGAGCTTCACGTTGTTGAGTGTGGTATGAGCCTATTCCAGTTTGCTCAGTCTTTTCTTGCATTGCCCACTCCCACCACTCTACATCTGCCATATTTCCACCACGATAGCTTCTGTCTGGATTTGTGACCTAGTTGGCCGCTGTACGCCATACACTTGATTCCTTATTTTCTAAAAATGTTTTGATATACCCCTCCAACCACTGTGATGACAAACCTCTGACAAACACTGGTTGGGGGAATTTGGAAATTGAGTATGCAATGCTTCCTTGATGTAGCACCCCATGATTGGATACTTGGTCCTTGAATTTGATAAAGAAAATCTTATACGTCGAGTGTATAAAAATTTGCAGATGGACCCAAAAAGCTATGCCCTGTGTAGTCCCAAAGTCAACCTTGCCACCATGCTTTATCTTGTAGTATCGCCCATGTGTGTCTCTCATGGGTGTGCCTCTGTATCCTCATTCTCAATATTGGAGTGGCACTCTCAAAAATAGGTGAGTCCACCCCCCCCCCCCCCCCCCCCCCCCCCCCCCCTCCACCACCGAAACAAGCATCCCAACAAGAGCCCCCACCGCTCCGCCTATGCTTGCTACCCTGAGACGAATGCCGCCGTCGTGTGCTGCTGGAAGATGCTCATTGACCACTTCTAGACTGTCGGCCAGTATGCTCAAGCAAAGGAGGAGTCGAATGGAATGGTATGGGGCCCTGTGATGGGAGGGGGTTGGGTCCATACGACAAAAGGTGGGTAGGTCGATAAGAAGGGAGGGTAGAAGGAGGTATTATTGGCACGATGCTCTGGATGTATGGATTCCCCCATGGCGTTGTTTGCTGAGAAAGACCATAGGCGATAAGCT